>NC_133550.1:67534737-67843331 GCF_048773025.1 Camelus bactrianus
CTTGAACTCCTGGGTAATGACGTGCGTCTCGGTGCTGGCGTCTAGAATTAGCGCCATGGAGCACACTCAGCTGGGCTGTGAGCGGCCCGGCTCGTCCTGGGTTTGAGGACGTTGCCTGGCAGACCTACAGAATATTGCTCATGTGTTTTCCTTACGTGGAAATCACCATGATAGAAATTGATGGAAATAAATCATTTTCTTCTACATTTTAAGGTAGAGATGTTAAAGACAGCATATTTTGTGTGTGCCATTGAGTAACTTTATAATTTGGAAATAACATCAACTTGGGTGATAATCAGATTTTGTGTGTCTCTTCTTCCAGCTAAAGCGAGTGACCTTCCAAGCATTCCTGCAGACAGCTCCCGGGCAAACACCAGCCAGTTGGGCAGAACGGGACTCGTGGCTCAGCGGCTGTCACTGCAGGCGGGCCCCGGGGGCGGGCCCTGCGGCCAAAGCCAGAGGCCCGCTGAGCTGCCCCGGGAGCCCACCAGGGCAGCTCTCACCCAACCCCAGACTCCAGAACTGGGAGGCCCCGGGCTGAGCTCCTGTCTCAGTTGGTCACACTCCTCCCAAATGAACAAAACCGGGAGGCGCGGCTCCTGTCTGAACTCCAAGACAAAGGTCATGCCTACCCCTACGCACCGATTTAAAGTTCCTAAGTTTTCTACTGGTAAGAGATAAATTATAATGCGTTTTTAAAATACTGAACAAATTATATTTAAAGTTAAAAAAATTATTAGTTTTGGTGATGGTGGTTTCTTTACTTTTATTTTTCTTAAAGCACTTTAAATCTGTCTTCAGCTTGCACTGCTTTGGATGAGAAGTCAGTGAATTTCTTACCTTAAGTTTCCCTCTCCGTAATGTGTCGTTTTTCTCTTGTTATTTTCAGTATTTTGATTACTATGTATTTTGATGTGGCTTTTTTTGTGTTTATCCTACTTGGGGGTTCTGGAGTTATTCTGATCTGTGAGTTTATCAGATCTGGAAAATATGTGGCCATTATTTCTTCAAATGTTTTTCCTTGCTTCCCCGCACTTCCTGGGACTCTAGGTGCCTGTGTTACAGACCATCTGATGCTGTCTTTTAGGGCACGATGTGCTGCTCTCTTCCAGCCCCTCCTGGCATGTCTGCAGGTTCACGTGTCTTTCCTTTGGTAGTGCGTCCAATTTGCTGCTACGTCTGCCCAGTTAATTTTTCATTGCTGGCGTCTCCCCGTTTGTGTCCTCATGGTGTTTGTGTTTTCCTCTTAATTCCTGAACGTACTATAATGGTCCTTGTAAGTCTGCTTCTTCTGATCCCACCGTCCCTGTCATTCGGGTTCCATTTCTCTTGCCTCGTTTGTCCTGGTGATGGTGGCATTTTCCTGCTTCCTCATGTCTAATAGCTTTTTAGTGTCTGCTGGATGTCATCAATTGTACATTTTTGAAAGTCTGGATTTTATTGTCTGTCTTTAAGGAGTTGAATTCTGCTTTGGCAGGAATTTAAATTTCACGTCACCTCGGTCCTTTCAAGGCTTCTTTAAGCTTTGACGGGGCAGCTCTCGGGCCTGTGCTCTTGGGATAGTTCCGGCCTGGATGTGCTGTGCGTCCCTGAGGTCTCTGCTCCGGCTGGTTGGATGTGTTCCCAGTGCTGGTTTTTGTCCCTTTCTGAGCCCTGCCCTGCATTCGTGCTGCTTCTTACTATGCAGCAAGGACTCGGGGTCCTGCTCGGATTTCTAGAGCACTCTCTCTCTCTGTAGTTCCCTCCTCTTAACACTCTGCCCCTCAGATTCCAGCCTGTGCAGCCTCCCAAACCCTGATCCTTGTCTCCTCAAATCAGTGAGACTGCCAGGCTCCCCTCAGGCTCTCCCCACCTGCACTGGCGTGCCGACAGGGCTGCCAGGTAGGAGGTGGCGTGTTTGGTCAAGGTAAATTAGTAAGTGTGTATAATGCAGAGAGTTGTACGGAGCTGATTTAAGGGGGAGGATAGTTCTGGCCTCCTTTCAAGCTTGTTTCTTAGTGGATTGAGTATCTTAAAGTTATCAGCATCGCTGGCTAGTGCAGGCGGCCTTCAACACCTGCAAACCTCATTTGAGTTACTGCTCATATACGAATGAGCCATTCTATTGCGTGTCTTCCAGTGCTAGGCACTCTTAGGTACAGGGGATGTAATGGTAAGGCAAATCCTACTCTTGGGATTTCCATTTTAATAGTAAAACATGAGAAATGTTGTCAAGTAAGTATACTTCCAGATCGTAAGTACAATGAAGTGACTAACAGAAGATGAGGAAGAATTTACAGAGTGGGGTTCTTTCAGCCAAGATGGTCAGGGTAGACTCCCCTCAGGAGGTGACACGGCTGAGACGTGAGCCACGAGGAGGTGGGAGGCATTAGAAAAGGCAGAGGGACGAACCCCTGGTTAATTGTAGGGTATGATAAAGGTATTTTAATAATCTGAAATTCCATAAAAATAGTTACTCTCCCATGCACCTTGCGGGGGCTCCCAAAGAGTGCGCCACTGAGATGAGGGAGGACACCGGGAAGAGGAGGACACGGGCAGCCGTGCAAGGGGGAACCCTGCCCCGGATGGGGTGAGAATGCAGGCACGGCCTGGCCTCGGAGAGAGATCTTCGGGAAGCACAGGGCCTCGGTGCCCGAGAGGGGGCCACCTGGAGATACTCCCAGGGGCAGAGCTTCTGGGCCACTCGGTCACAGGCGCCCAAATAAGAGACGAACAAGCCGGAGGCAGTTATGACCTCGGGTAGGGGCAGGGGTGGGAGCCCCGGGAAGGAGGTGCATCGTGCGTCCATAGACGCAGCTGTCGGAACGCCGCGAGCCACCGTGGCCGGCTGCACAGGTCTGCGTGGGCCCCGGAGGGGGCCGGCTCTCGTCGGGACCTGGGCAGGTTTTGAAGAACAAGAAGTAGCAGCACATGTAACTTAGAGATTCAAAGGTGGCCCCACAGGAAGCAAGCAGGTTGGAAGTAGGGTGGGTGTGCTGCTTTGTCTCCAGATTTTCACCCTGCATTTTTTATGTTTTGGGCTTTTTTTGGTGCATGAATTGCTTTGATAAGATCAACTTTTGAACAGAACAGGAGATGGGAGGTGAGGACAAGCACACATGGGCAGCTCTTTGGAGAAGATCTTTCTTTGAAGAGCAGAGAGACGTGGAGCGGGGGCAGGGAGGAAGGGGACCCGTGGGAGCCCCTGCACGCCTGCCTCCCTGGGGATGGGGACGGCCTCACTGCCCAGGGCTTCCAGGACATAGCGGATGCTGCCCGGGGGCTTAGCCCTGGGGGGAGTCTGTGACTTCTTCTGTGCACTGCAGCCTGAGCCTGTGCCGGGCCTCGCTCAGTCCTCCCAGCCTGCTTGTGGTCACCTGTGATCAGCCAGGATCACACACGCGCAAGTGGTCAGCCACCAGACGACGTGAACAGTTTGCCACCTTAGGGCCACCTAGCGCTGTCCGGTTCCCAAGAGTGAAGGCGGTGGTGGGCTCCGCAGGGCTCGCCTGGCATGCAGCCGCGTTAGCCTCGCTGCTGGGGGCGGGGGTCTCCCGGGGGACTTGTCCCGGTTGCACACTGAGCGCTGCCTTCTTTTTGGGACTCTGAAGGCTCTCGGTTCCCATCTAGGGTGAGTAAGTGGCTGCAGGCAGAGGTGAGACGAGGGCTCATCCTCTTCTGCACCCACTGGTTGGACCTTAAGGCCCTGCGGGGGGCGGGTCCCCCTGGAGGGAGGCCATGTCCCGTCTCACTCCTGGGCGGCAGGTTTGCTCTCTGGGCTTGTCTGACCTTCAGCTCCTTCCTGTGCCGCCCTCACTGCAACTCGGGAGAACGGAGGCATGTAGAGAAGAGCTCCCCGGTTGGTGAAGATGGACTTATCCCTGGGTCCTCTCGTCTCAGGTGAACCCCTGGACAGCGCAACGCCGAAGTCCTGCCGGGCGCAGAGGCCACAGTCCTGCACGTCGGTGGGGAGGTAACTTACCGTCTGCTTCCTTCCTCTTGTTACTGTAAGAACAAACTCAGGCACCTGCTGACTTCTGGAAGTGCCTTCTCCAGTGTAGAGACCCGCAGCCTGGCCATGCACATCTGGCCTTAGCCCCGGGCTCCTGAGCCACTGCACCTTCCCCTGCAGATTACGGTGGCCACAGACTTGCCTCTGGGGGTGGAAGCGCCGATTTTCAGCCCTGAACCCGCAGTTCTCCAGCCAGGCTGCCCGGCAGAGATGCTGTCAGGGCTGTTGCAATTCCAGCTCACCCGCAGAGGCTCTGATTCAGCTGGTCTGGCATGGAACCCAGCACCTGTGGGGTCTCACAGTGACCCTAGTGTGTGCCGGGGTTGAGGACCACCTGCGTGAATCCCAGGTCTGCCACTTCCTGGCCTATATCTAGTGCAGATGACTCAGTGTCCTCCCCTTGTGTCCCTGTGCCCCGCAGGGATGACATGCACACACGCATGTGCACATACCTGGGACCATTCATGCAAACACTGCTCCACTTCTGGCTGCCCTCCTGCCACCTGCGCTGCCACCTGCTGAGGTGGGCGGGCTACGCCATCCACATATCTGGCCCTCTAATGATCAGCTCTCCGGGAACTGTCACATTGGCGGGACCCCAGCCCAGTGCTGCTCAGTCCTGTGCACATCAGCTCAGGGTAGAACGGGAGTTAGGACACTCAGACCCCCTGGAGCGGGATCCTGGTGCCAGCGTATGCCAGGGTGGGAGTGCTGGATGGGGCGGGCAGGACAAGCACTGGGCTCGGACAGCAGAGCAGGACCCTGATCTCGGGTCTGCCCTGACCAGTCTGGGCCGGCTGCCAGTCTTCCACAACTCTGGGCTTTACTTGGATGTGAACTTGGGAGGCACTTCGTGGGGTTGGACCAGGTGCTTTCCCTTGGAGCATTAGCAGGGCTGAGATTCCTTCCTTCCACACAGTGGGTAAGAGCAGGACCCAGAGCCACCAGGCACTGGCCCCGTCACGTCTCCTCTCTGCTCAGTTTTCTCACCTGTACAATGGGAAGATAGCTCCTACCTCCAGGGTTACCTTGAAGATTACATTTGTTTGTATTTTTAAGTTTATTTTCACTGGAGTTTGTGGCGGAGTGGCCAATGCTCAGCAGTAAAGCACGTGGGACAGATTCCAGAACTTCGCAGGGAGAGGCATCCTGCTCCCAGCACCTGTCTCTCTCACCCACTCTCCTTTCAGTGAATGTTAATTAAAGCTTGTCTGTAGACTGATTTTGAGCATGCAGACTGTCCTCGATGGGTGACAGAACCAACAGGTGCGTCATCCCCGGCCTCCCGCGGGCACCGCGTTGGCGGGAGGGCCCTGACTTGTTGAGGATGACAGTCTGTTCAGCCTCTCTTCTCTGTCAGCAACAGGACACATCAACAGCGGGGCGGGACTGGTTGGCAGCCTGAGCCACAGGTACTGCCAGGGTGAGGAGAGACGCGTGAGAAACAGGCATCAGGTGCGCTGGTCACACCCGTGTTCACACTGGGTTCAGGGGCCTTAGACCCAGGGAACGGCCTGTCCACTCACATGCCCAGCCGGGCCCCGCCCTGGCCTGGACTTCCTGGTGGGAATGTTTATGCCAGCAGAAGGTGACCTTCCCATCTCCTGTGCAGAGGCTCCTGTGAAGACCGTTTCCGTGGCAGCACCTATAACGTGCAGTCACGCTGGATCGGAACCTCAGATGGGCCCACTGAGGAACCGAAGCGCCTGCCCGGCCTCCCGGGGCTGGTGGCAGCGCTGAGTCCCTGCCCTCGCCGCCGCCCCTCCTCAGAGGACAGAGCTGACAGGCTTCGCCAGCTTGAATCTTTGATGTTGAAACCACAGGCCCTTGTACTGCACTAGCACGTGGCTGAATCATTAGATTTTTTTGGTTTGTTTCAGCTCATCTCTGCTTAAAACTCTCATTTTGTCTTTCCAGGGTTGTTCATAGCACTCCTGTTAGACGGTCCTCGGGCCCAGCCTCGCAGAGCCTGGTAAGCAGCGTGTGGACCCCCGTGAGTACGAGACGCGTGTCAGCCCTGCCCACGCCTGCCGGCCGCCGACTCTCCAGCCTTCCCGTGCTGACCCCTAAGACCCTGCCCAGGGCCCTGGCTTCTCCCCTGCGTGTGTCTGCTCGGCGACTGTCTTCTGAGCCCCAGAAAAAATTTGCAGTGAGGTAGGAGTTAAAGATTGCACCGTTTGTCTCAAATTCATAAAACCTCAGGTAGTCGTGTACTGGGAAGTCACTGTCAGGAACTAGCTGGACTGAGGTTCGTGCCCCTTCTCAGCCCCCGCGATGGAGGCTGGCCGCACGCCCTCCTGAGGGTAGTTCTCTGAGAGGGAGGGCCCTGCTTCTTTGTCGTATTTCTCTCCTGACATCGTATCCTGGGTCCAGGCTGGAGGCCTGGGCCTCATCGCACCTCGGGGTAGACGAGGGCCTCCCAGCCGGGACGAGCCCTCCGGGCAGAGCCGCGCCACCCGGTGCACTGGTGCCAGGCGCTCTGGGACCTTGCGCGGTCCTCACGATGGGGCCCTGGGGAGGGCCCCGCACCCTCGGCCTCGAGGCTCTCAGTCAGCAGTGACCACACTCAGGCTTCCCGAGAAACAGACCTCCCCACCGCCTGTCCCGCTCACTGGCCCGTGTCCAGCCGCACTGCCCTGCGCTGCACCTGGACAGGCCTGCGCTTGCATCCTCTCCGCCTGGAACGCGCCACCCCTGGTCCTGGCAGAGCTGCCTCCTCCCCGTAATTGGAGTCCATGTTCAGGGGCCTTTCTGGAGACCCCGTTCCCGACCTGGTCACGCTGCTCCTTTTCCCCGCGTTGCTTTCTCACATTTCCCACCGCCTGGCTGCCCACACAGAGTGTGTGTTTGTCCACTTGACAGTCGTCCGAGACACCGCTGGTGGGGAAGCTCCCCTGAGCCTCCCCTGTCCGGCTTGTCACCAGGCCTGAGGACAAGCTCCCGGCATGCGGCAGGCGCTCAGGAGTATCCGTGGGAGGAACCACCCAGGTAGAGTGTATGGTTGGTCACTGGCTTCCTTGACTAGAAGCTTCATCTGTGAAGGAGCCTTAACGAGCCAGGTGTAAGCATTGGGCCTCCGATCCTCCGTCACCCTGGCAGAGCTTGGGGGAAGGCTGGGGTGCCGGTGTGTGTCTGGGTCTTTCTGTGAGAGCAGAGGAGACAGAGTGCCACGCTGTGTGTTAGGTCAGGGAGAGGAACCAGCCAGACACAAGGCCGCCCCGAAAACTCGAACAACGCCCAGCATGGACAGTCACAGTGCTGTTTACATGTGTCATGTGTTTGCAGGTGTCAGGATAGAAAAGAAATTCTGTCTTTCAGGTTGTTATGAAGCCTTTAAAATATTGAAAAGAAGATATGCTGTATTAATTTACGGAAATTGTTGCTTTCCTCGGTTTTCTCGTGTAATTCAGTTCCGAGTCATCAGGTTTCTGAGGCCTGCCAGGCAGCAGACTCTCCTGGATCTGGAGATGCAGTGGGCAGATGGGGGCCAGGCCGGGTGCACACTGCACTGACAGGAAACACAAGACACCAAAGAGCGTCTGCACAGTGACAGGTGTACAGGGGCAGCCCCCCCGCGGAGTGTGTGACCTGGGTATTCAGACCTGTCCCGCCATCCACACTCCAGGCAGGAGGAACCAGGCCGGCAGGAGCACCGTGGCTGCAGCACGTGGACAGAGGCGGCTCCTGCACCTGGTCCTTGCCCCTCTCCTTCTCGAACACTTTCAGGTGCCTGTGCAAACACCAGACTCAGAGACCACGCATCCGCCTGCTGGAGCCAGAACCAGCGCCGGGAGCTCTCCACTGGACGACGCTTCTCTGAAAAGAACCTTCTCGAGTCATCATCACACGAGCTAGCACCTCCTGGCCGTGTCCTTATAGGATTTCTCCTTCCCTCCCGCAGAACTGCACCAGCAACAGAGAGCGCCCACAGGGCTGCTCCCAGGGGCTTGTACTCGTCGCCGGATGGGAGCCTTTCTCCCCCGTCCGCCGTGCCACAGGCGCTTAACTTTTCTCCAGAAAAGAGTGATCTTACTTTTTCAAAAAGTATCGGCACAGAAGCAGCCCCGGCTGAGGTGCAGCCACCTGAGGACCCACCCCCCAGTGAGGTGAAGGGATACGTGGGGTTGACTTGTGCTGTCCTGGGTGTCCCCCCAGCCCCGTGCCAAAGGGAGGGGTCAGGACCTCCCGCCTCCAGGAGGGACAAAAACCGCAGCTCCCATATTTGACCACGGAGAGGCCAGGGTTCAAAGGAGGGGAGGTGGGAAGCAGGGCAGCAGTGAGGGTGTGAGCGGGGCTCCGGTGCTGGCTGCTGGCAGGCGGGATGTGGACAGGGCTAGAGGGTGGCTGGAGAGGAGAGGGCTGTCGGTGCTCACGCTCCGCACCCCTCCTCACCTGGCCACTCCTGGCCCGCCTTCCTTGGGTTTCCAAACTGTTAGCCACATGGGACATAAGCAAGGCCTGCCCGTTTCCTGAAGATGGTTGACAGAAAGGAGCTAGAATCCCTTTTCAGTCTTGTCTCCCGAGTAGGCTGTTCTTGTGGACATCAAGCTGGACGGACTCAGCATTGCCCCGGAAGCTGCAGGCACAGCCTGGGGCGACCGCCCTCTCATCCACTTCTGCGACACTCCGGAGGCCAGCGTGGCTGTGCGTCCTGAAGGCGGACCCCTGGTCGACCTCCTGCTGAACACCCCCGACGCCAACAGGAAGGCTGTGGCCAAGCCCCCCCATGAGGTGGCACAGGTGCGGAGTGGCAGGGCCCCTGCTGGTTTTGGCCTTGGGGGGTCTCAGTTGGGACCTCGTCCATCAGGCACATCATGGTGACCCCGGAGAGTGGCCACTGGGGCTTCTTAGGGCGACACGCCTCGCCTCATCGCTGGGGGCGTGACCTCAAGTTGGCCAAACCCCTCCAAAGAATCCCGCCTGGAGCCCTTCCAGGCCGGGGTCGCGGGGTTTCCGCTCTGGGATCCCCCAGAGCTTCACGTGTGACGAGGGAGCATGACTGCTTGAGGAACTCGGAGGTCTGCAGTGTGTGGCACTTTCTCCCTCCAGCTTCTTAAACATGATGGTCAAGATGTCTTTGCACTGGGCCTCAGCCCAGTTCACCCATTAGCTTATGGCGTGAGCTGGCGTGAGCTGTGGTGGAGGTGGCCGCAGGCAGCCCTGTCCTCAGTGAAGCCAGTCCTTCGGGGTCTGCGGGAGGGGAGGGGGCAGCGTGGGCGCGCTGGTCACCTCTGTCGCTTCTCCCTTGCAGCTGATAGACCTGGCTTCTCCTCTGATCCTGCTGAGTCCGGAGGCTGACAAAGAAAACGTGGACTCACCACTTCTCAAGTTCTGAGTAGAACGAAATCCTTTACAGTTACAGGGACAGTCAGTCCTAAAGTGGTTTTCAACCCTTAGAAATTAATTTTCAGAGAAATTGTATTGGAAAAGTTGAAAAACAAAACAAAAGTCTCTGTACAGTTACTATGCCTGGATCGGGGGCTGTGGGACTGGGGGGGTGCTGGCCACCTGAGGTCACTGCCGGCCAACAGCCTCCCTCCTCACGGACCCACACATGTGCTGGCGTGCCAGCTGAAGTTACTCCAGGTGAAGAATTCGTTGTGAATCTTGTGTGTAAAATAGCAAGTGACTATTTTAAAAATTAAGTTTGTATGAAAAGGTAAATAGCCTAGACTTAAGTTAAATTGTAAAATAAATGGAAATGCATTAAAGCCATATGTTAATGTTGAAGATTGTCTTGATTTTCAAACATGCATAGCTATTTTTAGTACTAACCAGTATGCACAATTTATCTAAGCCAAACTTTAATTCTTTCTACAGTGATTCAGACTTCAGTGTGAATTAAAATTGACTTAAGTGTAAACCCCAGCCCCTCTCCCCAGGTCCAGGGCAGGCCTAGTAATCTGCACTTTCCAGGGCGCCCAGATGACTGATGCAATGCACCACAGACCACAGCGGAGCAGAGGAGGCTGCCCTAGGGATGTGGGGGTGCAGGATAGAGGGGAAGTGCGGGAGCTGGGGGGCTTATCTGAATACCAAGGTGACGGCCCCCTTGGCTGTGCCCCTGGTGGAGGGCAGCAGGGAGCCATGGAAGCTGTGGGCCACTGCAGAGCACACTCCCTGCCGGAGCCATTCTCCCCTATATTTGTTAACCAGCTGGCCTGGAAGCCACTAGTCTATAGAGATATTTTATTTATGACGAAATTTTTCACCGTCTTAGTTCAGTAGCCTCACAGCAAACAGAAAACCTGCTAATTGGACCAGCTTTGGGGGCTCCCATCCAGTGTTCCCTGCACAAAACCAGGGAACGTTGGTCCCCAGAGGACTGAGGGAGGAGAGCTGGCTGGGCTGTGCTTCGAACTTTCTCTGGTTAACGTCAAGAATGTGAGTCATCACCTGGAATGGTCTGGCACGGGGACTACTGTGCTATCGAGGGGAGAGAAGTGTGTGTCACAGATGGCGCTGCTGCGCCCGCAGACAGAGCCTGGCGCTTGGAGGTGGGCCGCGTGGCTGTATGAGCTTTCACCTGGAGCTGTCCTGAGTGACCGAGCCGTCAGACTCAGACAGGGCCGCTCGCTCTGGGACGCCTGCTGGCCAGCTGGAGCAGGGCCTACGGGAATCAGCAGTATGCTCCTCTTCCCGCTTGTCTGTATCCTGGTGGGCAGTATAGAAATCTAGAATCCACCACAAGGGTCCTCGGATGTCTGGTCTGGCCCTCAATTCTCAGGGAAAACCCAAAATCTGGAATTAATCCATCCAGCAAATATTTAGGGAAACTACTACGGGCAGGCTGCATTTCTGCCGGGGACACAGTGGAGTGCAAACTCAGACGTCACTGTTCTGGTGGGAGAGGGGGGCTGCCCTGGGCTCTGGGCAGCGCATCCACAGCCAGGGATTGAGCTGGGCCTTTGGCCCTCACCTGCTCCCTGGGCCTCCCATCCAGGGCTCTCCCCTCCCCCAGGCTCCTCAGGAGCAGCCAAGCTCTCCTCGGGGAGAAGGCACACTGTCCATCTGCACGAGTCCCCAGGCAGGACAGCAGTAACCTGATCTGAAGTCTCCCTAAGCAGATGGGAGAAGCCCTCCCAAGAGCATGTGCTGGGTAAAGCAGTGCCTGCCACCCTCCCCTTCCTGTCTTGGTGTCTGTCTGGCTGCCCTGCTGCTCACCTGACAAAGCTCTCTTCCTCCCGGCTCCCGGGCTCTACGTCCACCACTCGAAGGGAGACCAGAGTATTCCCAGAGCTCGGGGAGAGGCCAGCCACTTCCTCTGAACGGCAGGTGAACCACCTTGGCTACCACTAGAGGGCCACCCTCCCGGCTTAAGGCCTCCGACTTCACCTGATTTTCATAATGTTTCATTCATTTCCTGGCGCAGATGACTTCACGTTTCACAGCTCTGAGATCCACGTATCTCACATCGCTGTTAGCAGGCGGCACATGGGATGTCACTGTCTTTGCCTTCGCTGGTCCATCGCGGACCTGGATTATACACGGTGATTAAAGACTTGGAGCTGCCAAGGAGCTAAATCACCACACATTTAACTGAAAAGGAGCACAAAACATGTTGCCACGTGTCATGTTCCAGCCACTTTGGGGTGGGTGGCAGCGCTCCCATCACCAAAGCCCTCTGCTGAGCAGGAAACGACTGCCCCAAGCCTGCACCAAACTACCGCTGGGCAGGGCGGGCTCCTACAGAGAGAGCTCAAAACCCAGTGACATCAGCTGGGCCACCTACATTTAGGGGTGACCTGGGTTTACTCATTTCTTCCGGGACATGCAAGACGCACTTGCTCCCTTTGTCAGATGTTTCCCTGATACCTTTTTCTTCTGAAAAAGTAGTCCAGCTTCTGTTTCCCCACAGGGGCCACGTGTCCTTCCCTCCAACCATGGAGCTCACCCCCGCCTGCTCTTGGCACCAGTGGCCCTGACTCTCCAGTTGGCAGTTCCTACTTCTCAGAAACGGGGACTTGGGGCCCTCCTCGGCTCACTCTAGACCCTTAGCACCAGGAATCTGTTCTCAAGATGACTTGCCTTGATAACTATCCATGGTTAGACATTTATGTCCGCTGTTACACTTTTAAGAAACTGTTAATAAACTAACGTGACTTTAATACCAAGCTTTGGTCTGTGTGTTATTGACCTGATTTAAAACTACCTGCATTTGCAGGACATTTCCTCTCCTGCTTTTTCCAAACCATGCTTCACATCCTACCTGAAATCAATTTATAAGCTGCACCAGCAGTTTTAAACATGAAAAAGAATGAAATGAAAAATAATGGGTACACAGCACATTGCAAGGGTAAGAACTGTTTTGAGAAGCGTTCTTTTTTATACTTATAGGTAAGTGGTACTCTGGGCCACCCTGTAAAATGTGACACTCTGGGTTGAGGCTGAAATAGTTGAGAGTCACTGATTTACAGAATGCTTGTATTTTGCACGTAGGGACTGTAGCCTCTGGTGTCAAACCAAATCTCAGGGTCCTCCGAGCCCATGGCGCTCTTGGTCTGAGCTGTGTCATCATGGCTTTGGCCAGCCACACTGACCGCCACCTCCTCACTCTCCCAGCCTCTCGCGCAGTCACTGGACCTCCAGCCAGCTCTGCTCTGCGGAGATCTCCTGTCTGCCCTCTTCCCTTCTCACACCCTTCTGTTAGGCCCAGCAAACGTTTCCAGGTTCTATCATCCAAAAATATGACATCGGTCATTTGCCAGGCTCCGCCACCCTCTCCATTCACTCAGGAACAGCCACATCTCCAGGGGGATGGCCCCACTGCACCTCACCGTTGAAGCAGGCCACTTCCTTCTCTGGGAACAGCTCACAAGATAGTCATCAAGTCCTCCAGTCCCCTTCTCATCCGCCACATCCATTCCACCAGCAAGGGCTATAGATTTTACCTCCAAACACTCATCTTTCTGACGCCACCATCACCTTCCCAGACAGCTGGTGCCCTGGCCTCCTCCCAGCTCCTGTCCAGCGCACAACCACGAAATCTTTCTACGAACTTAAATGCGATCACCACACCCCCACGCCCACCCCCCACTCCTGGTTAAAACCTCGGGTGGCTCCCACTGCGCCCGCCCGCGGGGTCTGGCCCCGGTACAGGGCGGGGCTCTCCGCCTGCCGTTCCTTCCCTCCTGACTAGTGAAGGCCTACGCCTCCTTCTAGGAGAACCCACGTTAACATCACTCCTTGGGGACCTCAGGTCCTTCCCTCGGTTATCGGCCTGTGCACGACGCGCCCCCCTGGCCACACGCTCCTGTGGCTGCTGGCGATGCGAACCCCGTCCGGCGCAGCTCACACACACACGTGACGCAGCCAGTACTGAGCGCGTCAGGCAGAGCCGAGGGCCGAGGAGGAAAAGGAGAGCTGCGCGAGCTGCGGGCGTGGACGGAGCCCCGGACTAAGAATGGAAGCCCGCGGAGAGGCGGGCCGCCCTGGCGGAACGCAGGGCGCCGAGAAGACGCTTCCCGCCGGGCCGCGTTCTTGCTCACCGCGGCGGGGCCGGGACTTCCGGCGCGCGGCGGAAGCGGCGGCTGCAGTGGGGAGAGCCGGCGGCGCGCGGATGCAGGCGGCGCGGCACGTCGTGTGCGCCCTGTCCGGCGGCGTGGACAGCGCCGTGGCCGCACTGCTGCTGAGGCGGAGAGGTGAGGCGGCCGAGGGCCCCGGCCTCCCCTGAGCGGCCCCTTCTCGGAGAATCCCTCCCCGTCCTGCGTGGCCTTGGGCGCCCCCTCTCGACCTCGCTGCGACGCCTCGGCCCCTCACCCTCTGCCTGGGGTCGGGAGAGCGCGCCTCCGCTGCCCAGACTGCCTGGGAGCAGTCAGCACCCCCCGCCCCCCGTTATCCACTTAGAGGAGGGTGATTTTCCGACGTTCGGGGGCCGCGTTTCTCTCTGGCTCCCGGCCCTGCGCCCGGGGTGATGGTGGCGGCGTCGGCGCTTAGCCTGGGTGACCACGCGCGGACGTGAGGGGCGCTGACCTCTGCGGGCACAGCGCCCTCTCCGTAAAGGTCCTCATCCTTACGACGTAGGGAAGGGCCGTCAGGCACTGTGTGCGACAAGTACCGACGGGCGGGCTGCTTGTTAAATAACGATTGTGCTTTCCGTTCAGTGGATGACAAACTTGCGCAGAAGCGCTGGCCTTTCTTCAGCTATCTAAAGAGTGCCCAGGGTCGGGAGCAGAGATGAACGGCCCGTCTGCATTCCCCGTCTGTGTGGCCCTTTCTCATTGTGGGGCCTCATACACCTGATGACATGTGTGGACTCTGCTGTGCGCCACCTTTCGTGCTAGGCACTTGGAATGCAGAGTGAATGCAAGGTTCCTGACCTGGGATAAGCTGATTAAGCTCTCCCTCTCTGTAAAATGAAGGAACACCTACCTCACAGGCTTACTGGAAGGGTTAAATGACATAATACACACGAAGTGTTTACCGAGTGCCCAGCACGGATTAGGCACTCAGAAAACAGTACTGGTTATTAGTTCATATTAATCATAACTATTATGGAAGGTATAATAAAGTGTTAAATAGAAGTCTAGACAGACTAAGAATATACATTGCAAGAAAGGGGGAATCAAAGCATTACAGAGGTGGTGGTGTTTGAGCTGATTTTATTGTCGCACCCAGTTCACGTCTGATGCAAACAAACCCAAAGTTCCAGTTTGGAGCAGAGAAAGGTTTGTGAGTTGAGGCGCCAGCGCGGAAGATGGGAGGCCTAGACTCATCTCGAGTCCACGGTTACAAGGCTCTAAGGAAGCGTAGGATTTCACTGAGCAAAGATATGGAGCCATCAAGTAAGGAGGAAAGCACTTCTGACAGAGCCAGCAGCAGGAGCAAAAGCTCAGAGGCATGAAAGTGTTGGCATGATGGGGCAGAGAAGCAGGCTGAGCTCTGGTTATAGAACATGTTCTGTCAGGGACTCGAGACTGTTAGGTCCTTGGAGGGTTCTAACAAGGGCTGCAACATGTTCTAGATGTGGCAGGCTGGCCGCGGGGAGATGCGATGTATTTTACCACTTCAGGAAGGTAAGCCCTCCCTCCTGCCTAGAATCCATACTGTACAACTTGATGTTCCAGCCTTCCTTGGGTTTTTCCTCCTCCGTCGGGGAAGCTGGTGGACATAGCAGAGAAAAAGCGTGGGCCACACCTCTTGGCATTGAGGGCTTCCCCAGTCTTGTTGGAGGTGTGTGTTCTGTCGCGCAGATCCTGGAAAGTTAAGGACGAGCGAGGTGCTGAGGTCCCATCCTGGAGTGCCTGGGCCTGGGCCGTGAATGTGGGTCACGTCTCCAGGAGAAAGACAGTCAGGCAGTGAGTCTGTAGGAGAGGCGATTTTTGAAGCTCTGGGTGTGGAGTTGTTTATTCGTTCTGTTTAAGCTCATGCTGTGCAGGGCACTGGGGACACCTGGTTGTTTGAGACACAGCGCCTGCAGATTGAGGAGCTCTGTGCCTTAGTGAGTTGCAGTGGCCACAGGTAAACTACTAGAGTCCAGAGTGCTGTACGCGGTAAGAGACACAGAGTCAGGTGGCTTGGGAAACAGAGAAGGAAGGGCCTGTTACCTGCTGGGATGGGAGGTGGTCTTGCTAATGTGGCATTTTAGCTTTGGTAAAGCTTTGTCATTGAATCTCTGTTCTGTGGAGTACTGAATTGAACCTCTTACAGTCAAATGCCCTGTCTTTCCTTACACTGAGACTGCCCAGAAGGAACAGATTTCTCATACATCATAGGTGCCTGTGTCATTCTAAAGTTGATCTTCCCAGTATTTGGTAGGGTACTTTGTCAGCAACAGAAAAGAGAAAAAAAAGTTCTCAAAATGTAGAGATTGTGCAGTCTTTGTAATAAAATATCCCCAATTTTAATTGTCTTTATGTCTAACAACTTGGAATCTCATTCTTAGATGAAAATTGGAAGTGACTTTTGAAATGACTTTACTTCTCTGGTAACTGAATGGTGGTTTTTAGTTGCTTTGAAACATTTTGTTCAATTTCGTCTTTCATTCAATCAGCACACATTTGCTCAGCCTCTTTGTGTGCCAGGCATTGTGCTGACACAGTGTGGGGACACGAAGAAGGGAAAATAACATCGTGCTCATATCTTGGGGATACAGGCAGACAATTCAGCGCAATACTGTATTGTGCTGGTGGAGGCCTGTACAGAGTGCAGTGGGAGGCGGGGGAGGGAGCTTTAGCCGGGAGAGTCAGGGGTGGTCTGCACTGCGATGTGACCAGAGCGCCGAAGGCCCCGTGGCAGAGTGGGACTGCCAGGCACACCAGTGCGCAGAGGCAAGTGAAAGGTTGGAAATCGCTGCCTTTTCCCCCCAGGGTGATGTTACACCCTCTCTTTAACTTGCCCTTCATCCCTCCCCAGGTTACCAAGTGACAGGGGTGTTCATGAAGAACTGGGACTTGCTGGATGAGAGTGGAGTTTGCACTGCTGACAAAGACTGCGAAGATGCTTACAGAGTTTGCCAAATCCTAGACATCCCTTTCCGTCAAGTGTCCTACGTGAAGGAGTATTGGAATGATGTGTTCAGGTGGGTGCAGCTGACAGACGTGGAAGGCCTCTGATGTTCTGTGAGCCCTTTCCAAGGGCGGGATGGCCGTACTCAGCCAGGCTGACAGCCTGCAGCCAGTGCTTTGTGTTTTGGCAGTGGTGCCAAAGACCGTGTGTGGGAGGCCTTAGCCGCCCTGCAGGCCCTGTGTTAGATGCCTGGATCCCAGAACGCCCCCAGCCCGTACTCCTGCTACTGTGCCCCCAGCCAGAAGTCTCTTTAATGTCTTTGGAACCTTGAGATGTTTCTGCTGCTAAATTAGTGTAGGGGACCTGAGGCTGAGGCCTCCCCTGGGAGGTGCCACGGGATGAGTATCCTTGCAGGCATCCATGTGGGTCAGCGATTCAGGGTTTCTGAGAAAAAGAGTTAGGTGACCCACTCCCCTGTGCCTTTTGAAAACAAGAAACAAGCAGACAAAAAACTGTAAAAATTCAGTATAACCCCGACAATTGTTTTCAAGAGCTTACCCTGCATCAGGCACCGGTAAACTCGGGAACGGAAAGGTGTGCAAGCCACGGTCCTGTTCTGTGCGGATTCACAGGCCAGCCGGGCAGAGGACTGGACTGTCAGAAGAGGTAAAGATGGTGGTGAGTGGCACGCAGGAAGCACCCGAGGTTCTGTTAAAATGCTGCAGGTTCAGAGGAGGGAGAAATGTGTCATGTGGAGTGGTCAGGAGGGCGTCGTGGAAGAGGTGAGATTTGACCTGCCCTTGAAAATAATGAGACTAGAGAAGACATTCCGAGTGGGACAGCAGGAGCAGTGCTGAGAGGAGGAGAGGG
This sequence comes from Camelus bactrianus, assembly GCF_048773025.1. NCBI lineage: Eukaryota > Metazoa > Chordata > Mammalia > Artiodactyla > Camelidae > Camelus > Camelus bactrianus. Next base: position 67,552,046 of record NC_133550.1, read on the forward strand.
CCCTCATCTATTTCAGGACTGCTGAAAAATTTGGCCAGACCCTTTTGCTGCGGAGGAAGGATGCTTGGGGCTGGAGTCTTGTGAGCCTTGACAGGGCCGTGAGCCTGGGGTGGCCGGTGAAGACATCTGAGGCGGCAGTGACGGGCAGGGGTGGGTTATGCTTTAGTGTCAGAACATCCTTGGGTTCTCTCCTGATTCTGCCACTTACTGTGTGATCTTGGGCAATTTACTTGACTTTTCTAAGCCTCCTTTTCTTATCCTTTAAATGGGGATAATGGCTCACAGAGGTATAGTAAGAATCAAATAAGATTGTGTACAGAGCGCTTAGCACAGTGCCTGGTATATTAGAAGCAACAAGTGTAGCATGTGTTATTTTCATTACTAAAAGGATAAATCTGGCAACCAAGTGTAGGATAAATTATAGGAGGAGACTGTGGGCAGAGAATCTCAGGAAATGCTAGGGACTTGGAATAACGTGGGAGCGTGGAGGGGAGGTGAAGGCTGGCTGTGACAGGTCCCTGCAGACAGATCCTCTGGGCGGTGGATGTCAGGCTAAGGAATCAGCTGGGGTGCTTGTTAAACACACGTCTGGACCTGGGTCTGGGATGGGGCCCTGGAATCTGCACTTTAACAGACACTTCAGTTGATTCTGTGGAGGGGGTCCTCCAGGTCTTACTTTGGGAAGCAGTGTGATAGGCTTGGTGCCTGTTGAGCGTGGGGGCAAGAGAAAGTGAGGAAGAGTCAGTGACGGCTTCATGATCAAGGCCGGATGGGCGGAGAAAGCTGGTTTGGGGGATTCCTTTGAGCACTGCAGGGATTGAGGCCATAGCAAGAAATCTAGGTACTCGTCCCCCTTGTCCCCTTGGTCCCCAGGGATGCCCGAAACCACAGACAGAACTGAACCCCATGTACACGATGTTCCCTGTCCATACACGCCCTGATAATGTTCGATTTACAAGGTGGGCACAGGAAGAGACTATCCGAGTTGCCAGTGTCACCACTCTTGTGCTTTGGGGACGTTACTAAGTAAAATAAAGATCACTTGAGCACAAGCACTGCGATCCTTGATAGTCGAGCTGATCACCGGGACGGCTGCCAAATGACTCGACGGGAACTACTTAAGTAGTTTACGGCTTGGTGAACCTCTTGACAACTTTGCAACAATTAGAAGAAGGAGGAGGAGCGAGTGTAGTAGCATCAAGTGTTGAAAATACGGAGCGGCACGCGTCTTCTGCAGTCCCGGGAGGAGTGGCAGGCGGTGGGCGCGCGGTCCGGCCTTGCCTGCCGGAGCTGAAAATGCACATGTGGTCTCCGAGCCCGTGCAGGTTGTTCATCTGCCTTCGTGACACGGCCGTCTTGAGCACCGTTTTTTTTTTTCAAACCATTGCTAATCAGTGGAGAGCTTCAGGTTAAATGAAAAAATGGTCACAGACACCAGAAATACACCCAATTTAAAACTCCTGAAATGGGCATCACAGCCCTCTTGAAGTGAATACTCCTAAGACCGGGAAATTCTTGCTGAACCCTCCTCCTCCCATGTCCAGTCTGTTAGAGCAGAAACCCACTTATGAGGATGCCGGATCCACTGCTCAGCACCAGGGGGTTGCTAGTCCTCAGACATATGTGTTGGTCACATTAAAAAAAGTATTTTTTTAGTGTATTTGCCCAGTGACCTGGGTTCCCATGCTGAGATGGCGAAGTGGCTGGCTGAGCCCCGAGCTGTAACTCTGGGTTGTTTTATTCCTATTCTGACTCCGGCTGAGTCTCTTCCGCACCTAAGCCTGCCTGTGATCGAGAGGCCCAAGGGAGCCAGAGCGCAGCGAGCCCCTCACATCCCTCTCCGCGTATCCTGGGACCCCCCGGGGAGCCAGGGCGGCAGGTAGCCACGCCTCAGTTTTCCTTCTGCCTTATTAGTCGTCAGAGGTTTGGATGGAAAGCACAGCTGGCTTTAAACAAACGTTTGGTGGAAGTGTTGGAACTGGCTGTATCCTGACGCTCTCCTGTTTGCAGGAAATTCTAGTTTTGTTAAGACAAGGAGAAACTCGTAGCAAGTAATCTACCTGATTTCTTTTTTTGAGGAATGTTCCACACTTAGAAAAGTCTCTTTCTTTCATTCCAGTGATTTTTTGAATGAATATGAAAAAGGAAGAACTCCCAACCCCGACATAGTCTGCAACAAGCACATCAAGTTCAGCTGTTTTTTTAATTACGCCGTGAATAATCTTGGTAAGTAATTTGGATTATCTTCATTTGTCTTTTTAAAAACCAGCAGATTTTTCAGAGAAAGCCAGAAGTCAAAACCTTGTAAATAGTTTCCTCTTTCAGAAGGAAAGGAAGCAGTGAAAATGGTCACGTTTCACTGAATAAGGAGGAGCTCTCTGGCCGTGCACAAGTGATAAGTTCCCAGGGGTGGGGCTGGGGGCTGCCTCTCTGTCGTGGTCCGCACAGCTGTAAGGGCAGGAGAGCCCCCTTCAGAAAACCCCGAGGACAGACATGTCGGATCACGGCTGAAGAGTTGAGAGGTGGGGCCACTAGACCCTGCCTGCAGGTTCAGCTTTGCTCAGGGTAGCTCTGCTTCCAGATGTGAACGTACAGAGCGGAAGCTTCAGGAGCCTGGTTAGGGCTTAAGAAACTCAGCATCGAATTTCTTGTTAGTCATCCTTTTGGCTAGTCCTACCGACCTCTCTTGTATTAAAAGTAGGTTTCTGCTTTGTCCGGAGGACAGGTCTGGGTATGTAGCTGAGTCTGGATCCTGGGTCTCTATTTAGTTTCTCTGCTTTGAGCTGTGTCTCAATGGTCTGTTCTAAAAGCCTGTTTATGCTCAGGGCCCTGCTGCCACTGACCGGCTGCCTGGGATCACGTCTGTTCCCAGATTCCTGCTTTCCATTTCCGTCTGCCTGGTGGGACAGCCCGTTCCTTTATGCTGACCCTCCTGGTGCTGACCTGCTTGCTTAGGCTCCTCTTGGTGTCTGTGGCTGTGCTCTTGTGAATTCAGGTTCTTTTTCTTGTCCCCTGCTGCTGGGATCACCGTGATAAGTTTCTGAAGTTCTGGATCCTGGCCGTTGCTACTCACCCTGCCGTGCCTGGCCGCGTGCCCAGACACACTGTGCGCCCGGAATCCAGTGTGCCGCAGGACTGTTGGCCGCTCTGTCCTGTCAGCACTTCGTCATGACCTAAAAGGGGACAGAGTAAGCCTGCCAGTCGATGTAAGGTGACCTGTAGCGGAGACAATGATGATGAAAAGTTGCTTTTGGCTCATGGAGTTAGGTAGTGAAGGTGCCTGCAAGAGTAACGAGCTGAAGTCTCAACAAGGTGGAATGTGGCTGACACCAAAACCATGAGATCGAGGGAGCTGAATGCAGAGTTTGCTCCCTAGGTTCAGGATCGATTCCCCTGGTCCAGGGCTGGGAGTACCTGGGATCTGGGACCCCGAGGGCCTCGGGCTGGCTGGGAGCCCACACAGCCCAAGTTCGCCTGCGGTCAGGACGCCTGAGGGAGGAGGAGGGGTCTGCTGGGTTCTCACCTGGTAGCCCACCGCTAGTGGCTGCATTAAGTTCCATTTACTCGGGAAAAAGAGCGAGACTCATGGAGTGTGTGTTGATTTTGATTTTGAGACTGTGGGAAACGTGCCGTCTGACGATGTTCAGGGCCATCATAACAGGCTTGACGTGTGACCCGGAGGGCAGAGCCGGGACGCACGGAAGAAAGGCCTCACCCAGGGGAGGCACGGACGGCGCTTCAGAGGGGAATGGTGCTCGCTGCACAGAGGGCGAAGCTCCCCGTCACCTTAGCTTTTCAGGGAGCCCTGAAGTGGTCATCCTGTGGGGACGCTTTGGAAGAATTTCTGCAGTAAATGTTTCTGAGTCTGAATTTACCACATGAACAGTGTGACACAGAATCAAGATGCATGAAACCCAGATGTCTGGAATCGCGGGGCTTCTCACAAGGAACCCTGCGTTAAAAAAAAAAAAAAACGGGGGGTGGGTAGTAATTAGGTTTATTTAATGGCGGTACTGGGGATTGAACCCAGGACCTTGTGCATGCTAAGCACACACTCTACCACTGAGCTATCCCTACCCCCCTGAAGCCTACATTTCTTGCAGTATAAGTGGTGGTTCTTTAAAGAAATAGATTTAAAGTGTTTCTTCCTCTATTAGAAAATCAGGCAAGATATAATAATGTGGCCCTAAAGGTGCTTTATCAGGCAGTTAGTGTGCACCAGTGAATTCGTCCTGGGTCCTTTGTTTTACACTGAGCTGCTTTGGTTGGTTAAGTCTTGAATCAGTTTTGCTGCCCCTTCCAGGAAAACGTCTCTTGCAAGACTGAGTGTCTGAAAATTTCACTTTCACACAGTGAAACGATTACGGGCTAACATGTGCCTTGGTAGTTTCTTTCATCTCTCTGCATAGTGTGAAAAGAAGAAATTGAATATGCTGGAAGGTCCTTCACTGTAATAACAATAATACCAATTTACTGAAGAAAATTTAAAGCTACAGAAGAGTAAACAGAGGAAAAGTGTCATCTGCAGTTTCACCTCCCAGAATCAAAGGAGGAGACTTACTGATACTTGTCTTCATTTTTTTTCTGTACGTTACCAAAAAAAATGGGGTCATATACACTTTTCCCAGCTGAGCAATATCATAAGCGCATTCCCATGCCATCAACAGCTCTTTGCAAGTGGCGCTGTTGAAATGACGGTGGCGCTTTAAGTGACTTCACATTCCCCTGGCGGTGAATGTTTTGTGTTTGCAGGAAACACTGAAATGAGGTCTTTGTACTTAGGTCTTTGCGTGAATATCTGCCTTTTCCTCAAGCTAGAATGAACGAGTAGATAGATACTAGCTTTTGAAAGGCTCCTAAAGAGGCAGTAAAACCTTGTAGCAAGATCACATCAGCTTAAAGACTGAAAGGCACTTGCGCAACAGGCGTTATGGGGCGCCTCTGTTCCTGGGGACCTGGGCGTTGGAGAGCCGGGCGGGGCATCTGTGCAGGCCATCTGGTGTAAGACGTGGTGTCTGTCCCTCCTTTGAGCACTCGGCTCGTACCGGCCGAGGCCAGCAGGTGCCAGTCTCAAGTCACATCCTGGTGTTTTTACAAACCTCCCAGGAGCAGATGCGGTTGCTACAGGTCACTATGCACGAACTTCCCTGGAAGATGAAGAGGTTTTCCAGCAGAAGCACATTAAGAGGCCAGAAGGGCTTTTCAGAAATCGATTTGAAATTAGAAATGGTAAGTAAAAGCGCCTGGGTCAGAGCTTAATTATCCATGAACAGAGTGGGCTCTTTTGAAGAATGGCAGTGGGCTGTGTGAGCACACCAAGCAGACTCCTCTCTGTGAGTCCCAGACTAGCTTGCTGGTTTTGGTTTCCTCTTCGAAGAAGGACAGTTACTGGGAGGGTCATTTCCCCCGAGGGTTCTGATTGGTAACAGGAGGAGACCCGGCCAGTGCCTGGGGAAGGGCTGGTGGGGACTGAAGCCGGAGCTCGTGGCCCATCTAGATGCCGTGCACGGGTAATGCAGAGGCTCCCACGGTGTTTGAGAGAATGTGTGTCAGTCGTAACAGGAGTGGCAGGCACTCAGGCATCTGACTGCGTTGTCACGGGCTTTGTTCTGTGTAGTTGTTCTGACGATACCACAGTGTCTTAGTTCTCTGGGTGTTTTTTAGGCATCTGGAAGTTTTATTTTCCTTACTTAGTTGCCCTGGTGACCTGGAGTAGGGCCTCCTGGCCTGGGTCCTTGGGGATAGTGCACATGGGCAGCAGAGCCAGCCCCAGATTGGCCGGCCCTGAAGCCCCGGGCCAGTGTCCTCGCCTGTCCAAGTGGCAGGTGGCACCCTGGCTGGCCAGTGTGAAGGTGTGGCATCAGGCTCCCGGCATGGGCCGATCTCCCCAGTGGGCGGTCCTCTCCGTGGTCTAGGGTGGCCTGATTGCCTTTATAAAAATCATAGATTTTGAGTTTGCTTTAAAATAACTCAGAACTTTGAGAAATTGCAAACTGCCCCCGTATTCTGAGGCTTTTATACACGCTTACACTGTTTGACTGAATTTAGTTTTAAAACAAAAAATAGCATTTTGCAAATGACTCTGTCAACCTGATGACTGGTTGACTGAACTTTGTTTTTCTCTTTTCAATTGATTTTTGCTTTGTGCATGAGAAGTGGTGAAGTCAGTTTCCAGCTCTGCCGTTGCCTGCCTGCAGCATTGTGGGCAAGTCACTTTGATGAGCCTCAGTTTCCTCGTCTGTGAAATGGGGATAATTCTATCATAGGGCTTAGCCCAGGATGTGCGACACGTGGAAAGAACCCATAACACTAGCACTGTGTCCAGTTTTCTCCATTGGTCCCTGAACTTCAGAGCAGGGCACCCAGGGTCTGTGGTCATGAAAGTTGTGTCACACGTGCCAGGCAGGACTGAGCGGGCCGGGAGACAGAGCCGGACCTTCTTTTCTGAACAGCATTCTGTGTTCAGAGTCGGTCACACCTCTGCACCGCTGCCGGAGAGCCGGTGTGGGTCTTTGCAATGACCTAGGAAGTGAGGGGACCTGCAGGGGGCACCTGACACATGTCCGCTTGGGCTCCACAAAACCCGCCTTTGCTGAGAAGGGAGGCCTTTAGAGGCTGAGTGCTGCTGTGGTGGGGCACAGTCTGTCCCCGCCGGTGGAGCCTGGCAGGTTGAGAGAGTCCTCGAGAATGCTCGGGCCACGGGCACGTCCCGTGGTTGTTAGAAAACAGCGCCGCTGACACTGTTCCGGCCCAGTTTTCTGTATCTTGTCTCATCCACTTTCCCCAAATGTGGCTGGATTTGTTTTTTTCTTATCACCTTGTAACATTTTTTGTAATCTTTGAAAATACTGCAGTCAGGCGTGTGAGCTGGAATCAGTGTCCTCATTACGTGAGGGCTCTTTCCTGGTTTTCTTTTCAACAGTAGGTAAATTAGGGGTGAGAGTTTTTCTTACCTTACCCACGGCGGTTCTTTTTTCTGGAAATCTGCTGTTGCTTGTCGATCTTTGTTTCTGCCAGACCAGGGGGTAATCGATCAAAGTACACAGAAGGACGTCATTAAAAGCAAAGTGTCATTATTTTTATGCCTGCAACGTCTTTTGTTCTTTGCTCTTGGCAGCGGTAAAACTTCTCCAGGCAGCTGACAGCTTTAAAGACCAGACCTTCTTTCTCAGCCAGGTTTCCCAGGATGCCCTGAGGAGAACCCTCTTCCCTCTGGGGGGATTAACCAAAGATTTTGTAAAGAAAATAGCTGCTGAGAATAGACTTCATCATGTGCTTAAGAAGAAAGAGGTAGGATTGAGGGGTGTGCGTGCCCACATGCACCGTCTCCACGGTCGGGGTCAGGCAGTGTTTCCTGCCCCGGGATCTAACCCGGGGAGGGCCTGGGAAAAGCACCTGGAGGAGCTGGCCCCACCCACACGCAGTGGGAGGTGCTGTGGCATTCAGAACTCAGCTGAGAAGTGACTTTCCCAGCAGCCTGGCAGCTCACTGGGATGCCCTGGGCTCAGCTGCCAGGTGAGAGCGGGGCGGTACGGACCGGGCCCCCAGACGCCCAGCTGGCACCTGGACCTTCTGTGTCCGCCCACGCGTCCGCCCAGCCTCGTCAGGTGCGTCCTCTGGGCCCGGCTCTGTGCTGCTGGCCTCTGCGGATGTGGTGAGGAGCACAGTTTCGTCCCTGCCTTCGCAGAGCTGAAGTCTGGGGTGGGGGGCAGACAGACAGACAGACCTACCGTTGTAAACTTAGAGGGGTTTTTGAGAGGAGGTACAGGACCTGGTGAGAGAAAAGGACAGTGGCTCTCATTTAGAGATAGGCGCCAGGGAAGGCCTGCGAGGAAAGTGTGTTTACCCTCAGGCCTCGGGGGTGAATGGGGTTTAGTGTCCCAGGGACGTTGGGGGTGGGGGCTGGCGTGGCGGTGGAGTTGAGGTGAAGCCAGTGTGGTAGGGGCTTGGGGCTAGAGGAGGGGTGTGATGGGGTCCCAGTGAGCGCGGCACTCCCTGGGGTGGTCGGTCTGGCCGGGCCATGTCGGGGTGAGGCCAAGTGTCCTCCGGGTGTGGGCAGGGCTGTGCCTTTGTCGGCAAGTCGTCATCCCCAAGGAAGACCCCGCACCCGTCCCTCCCACGTTGTCTTGTTCACCCTCTTGGGTTGGGAGTGGCCTGGCGCTGCTTACGTAGCTGGCGAGGTCGGAGTCTGGGGCCTGGAATAAGCCCCTCAAGGTCTATTTGTGGCTGTGACTGGCGTCTGGTGTTCAGGAGAAAAGCCAGGCCCCTGGCCCAGAGGGCAGGGAGGTTCAGGGCGGGGGAGGCACACGGAGGCCCTGCCTCCCCGACTCCGGCGGGACTGAGTGGAGCCGCTTCCTGTCCTGGTGCCGGCCGTCCCGTCTAACGGTCGGCCTCCTTCTTGTTCCAGAGCATGGGCATCTGTTTCGTTGGTAAAAGAAATTTTGAAAATTTCATCCTCCAGGTGAGTGTTCTTTGCTGCAAAGGGGTGGAGTCACGTTTCTGCGCTGGACCTGGATCCATTAGTAACGAAGCACTTGTTTTCCAGTATTTACAGCCTCGACCTGGTAAATTTATTTCTATAGAAGACAGTGAAGTTCTGGGAACGCATAAAGGTGAGACGCAACCTGGGGCTGCTTTTCATGCTAAGCTTCTCGAGTCACGGGCGAGTTTGAGCTCCAGAAACTTGGACGAGATGCTGACAGTCCTTTCCGCGGTGGCCTGTGATCAGAGACCGCCGGGAGGGGTGCGCGTGGTGACAGGGAGGGCGGTCGTAGCTGTGACTAGGGGGTGTGTTTTGAGATGCAGTTCCGTTTTACACGTTGCGGCTAACAGAAGAGGACTTCGTCTGATTCAGGCCGACTGCACTCTTGAGTCCTGTGTTACGTCCTTGTGCGTAGAATTGTTTTCCATTACATGAAGGCAGTGCTAGGCTGCAGAAAAAGTCCATCCTGATGAAGGGAGTTAGGGTGATCTCAGAGCGTGAGTGTCATGATTTTGGACTGCGTGAAGAGATGGGATCAGAAGGTGGCCCTCCCGGCCCGGGTGCTGCTCCCTCCTCCCAGACGGCTGTGGGGTGGGGGCACCGTGAGCCTGCACTGGGCCTCGTGGGAAGGAGGGGACAGGGACAGAGATGAGGCAGGCACGAGAGTCCACAGCCCAGGTGGGAGGACAGAGGTGGGGTCGGTGGGCAGTGGGGCTGTGCCCTCAGGACTGATGGTCCAGCGAGGGTCTGACCTGCCCGCAGGGCGGGGCTGGTGCTCAGACCTGGATGCCTCCTCCCACCGTGGGGCGTGTTTCTTGGAGATGCCCCACCTTGGTTTGGGCCAGGTGGCTTCCCCTTCCTGTTACTATTGAGGGGAGTAGGGGTCCCAGAGAGCCAAGCGTTCCTGAGACAGGAGGAGGCAACAGCCCTGCTGGGCAGGACTGCGGGGGCTCCCAGCCTGTCCCCAGTGGGAGGCTGTCAGAGGACGCAGGGGAGCTTGGGCACCTCGATTCCGCCAGGGCCTGTGCTCATGTCATCTGCAGGGTGGGGATGTCTGTGATGGGGGTGGGGGTGCACAGAGGCAGTTGGGAGGAATTGGCACAGAGAAATTGGGGCAGCCCTGATGTCCTGCCCTGAGGAGGTTGGTACATGGTGGAGGGGAGGGAGTGCCTGTGAAAGAAGTCACAGGCGCATCAAGGGCTCAGCAGGAGGGCTCGTGGCTTTAATGCAGGGCACTCGGCCCACTTTCTAAAGGAGTTGTCCCTGCTCCTTGTGGCTCAGGCAGCCCCACAGCTGGAACTGCTCCTTGTGTTGTGTGGGGTACAGCCTAACCCAGCTGCCTCTAGTGGTTCAAAGAGAGCCTCCTGCCTGCTCCCCCCGCCCTCCTCCCCATCCCATGGGTGTGCTGTTTGAGATGGGGCTCACTCCCACCTCACCGAGAAACTATTTCCATAGGTTGGTTCCTGTACACTTTGGGCCAGAGAGCCAAGATAGGGGGCTTACGCGAGCCCTGGTACGTGGTGGAGAAGGACGGCACCAAGGGTGATGTGCTGGTGGTGAGTCAGGCTGGCCATGTAGACGGATGGGGGAGGTCTGGTTCTCGGTGCTGAGACCAGGCAGGCGGCCGGAGGACCACAGAGCAGCAGTGACGGTGCGGCATCCTCGCCTTTCCCCTGCGCCCTCCCGGGGTCGGCCTGGTGCTTCGGTGCCGGGAGGAGTTTGTTTAAGGGGCTTATTAGGCTCCCTGTGTGCTGCTCACACAGTCAGTCATCACGCTAGTTCCTAGTAAGTTGATTTTACAAAAGAGGTCAAGACCCAAGGATTAAGGTCCAGTGGCGTGGAGGACGCTTCAGTGCCTTGGACAGAGTGTGCGTAGAGTAGGCTCCAGCAAGTCACCATTGAGCAGGGGGTGGGGGTGGCAGAGCCAGGGCCAACGCAAGATGTCTGCCGCAGTGGGGCCCTGATCTGCTGGGACTGTCCCCACGCTCTAGAGCAGGACTTCACAGACGGGGCGGGCTTCCCCACTTTGCTCCCCTAGGGACCTCTAGCAACGTCTGGGACATTGTTAGTGTCACAGCAGGGGGGCGGGTGGGGGGGACAGGGGGCACTGGTACCTAGTGGGTGGAGACCAGGGAGCCCCCATCCCATGACAGAACGATCCAGCCCAGACCTGAATGGTGCAGAGAGCCCGGCTCAGCGTGCTCGGTCCCAGAGCCAGGGACCTTTTCTTAGACATGGGCAGAAGGGCCGGAGCGCACCTGCTGGTTCTGGGACGTCTCCTTCCCAGAAGAGCCGTGGGTGTGAAAGCCTGGATGGCGATTTGGGTCAGGCGTGAGCCGCAGTGACTGTGGTGTAGAGCAGAGCGGTCTCTTCTGCTTTGAGGGGAAAACAGGAAGGTCGCCCCTGACAGCTGTCCCTGTGGGGCTCCCTGTCCGCTAGAACCCACAGGGCCTGCCTCATGGAGGCACTGGGTCCGAGGAGGCCCCGGAGAGCTGGCACCGGCCCTTTCCTCCAGTGGCCCTTTCCCCAGACACTTGGGGCTCCGTGGGGTCCCCGCAGTGGCCTTGCGTGGCATCCCTGTGGAGGCGTGGCTGGCCCGTGTGCCCCTGGTGCTGGGCGGGGTGACTTGACCTTGGAGGAGGGGTGAGGTCATGGGCCGGATCACGTACTCCTCTGCTGCTTGCTGAGTGCGACCGTGACCAGTGACTTTCCCTCTTGTGCCTTGGTCTCCTCACTTGCAGAGTTGGGGTGCAGGCCGTGGGATAAGCACGTGCGTGTCCACGTGTCAGTGCAGCTTTTCATTAGCGAGTGCCGGCTGTTACAGTCCTTAGTAATGAAGTGCAGTGAGGGGGCTTTGGGGTGGGGGACCCTCTGCTGAGGGCTCCAGAGCGTCACGGCCTTGCCTTCCGCTCCGCAGGCCCCCCGGACAGACCACCCGGCCCTGTACAGGGACCTGCTGCGGACCGGTCGCGTGCACTGGATTGCAGAGGAGCCGCCCGCAGCCCTGGTCCGAGACAAGATGATGGAGTGCCACTTCCGTTTCCGCCACCAGATGGCGCTAGGTGACTGAGCAGGGCGTCCCGGCCAGGTGTAGGGGAGGCGGTTAGACCCGGGCAAGGTCCCCGTCGTTCAGACCATAGGACAAACCCGAACCTCCTTTCCTCTGCCTGCTCGGGAGCCAGCCCTGGGAGGTGCTGAGGCCAGCTCAGCCTCCTCTGTCTGTGATGCAGGGAGGGTCTTGGGAAGAGGGTGCTGGGGTGAGGGTCCAGGCTGTAGTGTGTGCTGCCTGTAGGCCCAGCAGGCGGCACTGGGCCCCTCTGACTGGCCCTGAGTGTCCGTAGTTCCCTGCTCCTTCCTCCCAGGAGCCCGAGGCCTGGGGCTGAGCACACTTGGCAAGGCCCGTGCCCTCCTCCAAGGGTCCTTCTCTTCACCCAGTGCCCTGTGTGCTGACCCTCAATCAAGATGGCACCGTGTGGGTGACGGCTGTGAAGGCTGTGCGGGGTCTCACCCTGGGACAGGTGAGGGGGCGCCGGCTCTGCGCTGTGCTCCAGAGGGTCCGGGATGCCACCCCGAGCCTGAGTCTGTGTGTGACCTGGACCCCGGCTCTTCTTAGCTCTTTCTCAGCCTGTGCGCGGGGTCTGGCTTTGCTGTGGAAAGACAGCATCGCACTTCCTTCCCCCCAGAGCACGTGGTCTGCATCGAGGGGCCCGGGGGCAGGCGGGGTGCGGGGGCTCAGGTCACACAGCCAGTGATGGGGGGAACTGCGGCCAGCTCTGTGTCGGTGCCCCTTCTCTCCCGACTGCTGTGGCCATGAGGCTGTACTTGTGCAGCCACTGGGAGGGCCCGGCTGCCTGCGGGCTGGGCCCTGAGGACGAGGACAGAACAGGGACAGGCAGAGCATTGCTTCCCACCTCCACCCTAGACCAGCAGCCGCAGGTCGGGCTCCTTGCTGCTCTGCAGGCCCCCGGATGCCGGGTCCACCTACAAGTGACACAGCCCCTCTCCTTTCCAGTTTGCCGTGTTCTACAAAGGGGACGAGTGCCTGGGCAGTGGGAAAATCCTGCGCCTGGGGCCGTCCGCCTACACACTGCAGAAGGGCAGGAGCAGAGCCGGAGTGGCCACGGAGGGCTCTGGCGACGGCCACAGCGATAGCCCAGGCCTGGGTCCCACACGCTGATGGAGGCTGAGCGGCTGCTCTGCTGCAGAGCTCGCAAGAGGACGTGTTGGGGGCAGGGCCTGGGGCTTGGCTGCTGCTGCCAGAACCTGCCGCCCCGGTCCCGGCCAGGCCAGACAAGGTTCTGAAGGCCTCCAGGGCAGGGGCGGTCCGTCTCCTCCCCTTGCTGGCTGGTGGGTCTGTCCCAGGCACCCCATTTAGAGAGTTCCTCTTTCACACCCCCAAGAGTGTTTCCCACCAGGATCACGCAAAGCGGACCAGGGGCGGGGTTGTGTGGGCTGCAGGGACGGCATCCAATAAAAGTTCTGTCTGGAATGTGAACTCTGACGGCGGCCTCCAGTGGGGTAGAGGCCCGGGCACGTGGTCTCAGGGGCTGCACGGCGCTGGCCTGCCCGACCGTGCGGACACACACGTCAACAGCACGAGACAGCGATGGAACCCTCACCCTCCTCGCCCCTCCGTTCACAGCTGTGCCCACCACCTGTGGCACAGGACGGACCTGACGGGCCTTGAGCCCAGGCCCAGCCTACAAGGTCACACTCAGTCTGTCTGCTGGGGAGGGGATCTGGAGCCCACCCTGAGGGGCGCCCCCCCCCCCCGTCTGCATGGCTGCGTCGAGACCACCCCTCCCCTGCAGAGTGCCCAGCACCTGGCCAGCCACTTGAAAGCTGCAGGACCGCAGGGGCCTTTGCCCACGGAGGGATCAGAGGTGGGAAACTGACTGGAGCACGTGCACGTGTCTGAGTCTGTTTGGGCTGCTGTGACAAAATTCCGCGGACTGGGTGGCTTAGAGACAGCAGGCGTTCGTTTCTCACAGTTGTGGAGGCTGGCGTCTGAGATCAGGGTGCCAGCTCAGTTGGATAAGGGTCCTCTTACGGGTCACCGATGGCCGTCTTCTCACTGTGTCTTCACATGGTGGAAGGGGTGAGGACCTTCTGGGAAGGCTTGTAAGCACGCCAGTCCCCCCCATGAGGGCTCCGCCTCCCAAAGGCCCCACCCCCTAGCGCCGTGACGGCAGACAGCAGGATTCTAACCTGTGCATCTCGGGACACAAACACTCGGACCGTTCAGTGCACGTGCGTGTGTGCACAGCTGTGTCTTGTGGGGAGAGGGTGGCTCTGCCTGGCCGATGAGAATGCAGACAGACCTTCAGAGCTGGCGTTGGCTGGGGTATTTTGGTCTCCACGGAGTCCCGGGGTGACCGCTGTCCTCCTGTCAGCGGTTGAAAGGCTGGCTGGACTGGGAGGCGGGATGTTTGGAGACGCTCAGCTCTCCCTGCCCCTCGTGGGCTCTGTGCTGCGGGAGGAGCTATCACCCAGCTCAGGCGGGAAACTGGCCTTTCCTAGGAGGGCCCGAGTCTGCATGCCCCACTGCCACAACTCCCCAGCCCCTGGGCCCAGCCGCCTGCTCTGGGCGCCAGGACAGGTGAACCTCAGGCTCCCTTCCTTTCACTGGCCTTAGACCCAGCACCTTCTTGGTTCTTCAAGCCAGGCTTCTGTGGGGGTTTGAGGTGTGGTTCCCTGTCTCCTGTGTAGAAGGTTCTAGAGCAGAGGCAGCAGAGCCTCTGATGGGGGAGCTCCTTGGGAGAGACTCTTCCAAGGGCGGGGGGGGCATGCAGAGCTGTGTGCCTCCCTGCCCTCCAAGGCTCAGGAGCCCCTGGTGCTGGGGGGCTGAGCTGCAGGGCCAGCTCTGGGTTGAGGCACCCCAAGTCAGAACCCCCCCAGGCCGGTCACACAAGGAGCCCAAAGTGGGTGACGGGCACCTCACCTCCAGTGTGCAGGGCCTGGGAGCCGCAGTGAGGACTGGGTTCCCTTCTGAACAGGAGGGGAGGCCTGGGGAGTGGCGGACGTGGTTGAGCGGAAGATCACTCAGGCCTGTGTGAGGTTCAGATGGAGGGGATGGGGGGCCCAGGTGGGCTGTGGAGGGTTGAACCAGGTGACAGCAGGGACATGCTGCACTTGGAAAGTCAGACAAAGTGGGTCAGGGAATGGACACTAAGCCCTTTGTCCTGACGCTGTTGGCTGGATGTCTCTGCTCACCCTGGTCTGCAAAGCGGGGTGTTGTCCAGAGTGGGAGGGGGTCCAGATGCCCTTGGTTCTTCAGCGAGTTTGGATCAGGCTGGGCCCCATAGCCGGCTTAGTGGGACCCTGCGTTGGGGTGACAGGCTGTGGTGTGGGGGAGCTTCCAGAGCTGCGCCAGCCCCCACTGCACACCCCCACCCAGTGCTGGACGGAAGCGGCCCCAGCTCAGTGGTGTCCAGTCCTAGAGCAGCACGTAGATGCCCACTCTGCAGTGGGGCCTGTGAGGGGTCAGGGGCACAGGACATGGACCCTGCCCTGCCAAGTGGGCAGACCGCATGAGGAGGAGGACGCATCTCAGGAGGGACTGAGGGTCCCGGCCCGACCTGCACCAAGAGCCCCCATGTGGCCCGGGGCCTGCGACAACCGAGCAGTGAGAAACGCACAGCTGGTGGGGAGTGAGGGCCGGCACCCAGAGCAGAGCGTCTTCCCCCCACGCCCCCGTGACTGGAGGAAGCCCCAGTCTGAAGAGCTGAGCCCCTCGTGTCCCTCTCCTCCCGCTTCCCAGGCCCTCGCCCTCGGCTCACTCCCACCTGAGGCCCCACCCAGCAGAGCGCCTCCCCAGCGTGGGGAGTGGGCCCAAGCGGCCCACCCTGCCACGTGGCCTCTGAGACGGTTCCTGTGATCCAGATGCAGAAGTAGTCCCGGCGAGGTAGAGGGCTTGGGCTGGGCGGCTGCCCCAGCGCAGGTGCATGCTCCCGCCAGGCTGGACGAGGGAGGCCCTGCTCTGCACGGCTGGAGGCAGACGGCAGCCTGGCACCTGCTCTCCACGTTGTGTCTCCTGTCTGGGCTGGGGGAGCCAGACAGGCCAGCAGTGCCCCTTGGGGACCCTCTGCCCAGCGTGGCGGCCAGGATGAGACACTGCCTTTGTTCTGCCTTCTCGAAGGGCAGCGCGGAGCCTCCCTGGGCTCAGGTTCCCTTGATCTATTGCTCTGGTGGCTGGGCCCCTCGCCTGGTACAAGGTCTGAACTGTGGACCCGTGGGGGAGCCTCTGCGGTGGGAGGAAGGGCGGCCAGGGGGAGGTCAGCTTGGGCAGGGGCCAGCGGAGGGGAGCCCACCCTTCCAGCCTCTGGACGGCTCTGTCTGTCCTGCCAGCCCATTGCCAGGCCTCCAGCCAGGATGACCAGTGGATGCAAGTGGGAGGAGGGGGCACAAAGCTGCTGCTGCCCCTCGGGGCACCAGGCCTCACCCGTGGCTGGCGCCCTCAGCATCCTCCTGCCTGGCGCCCTCGGCATCCTCCTGCCTGGCAGTGCTATAGTCTCTCTGGGGCACAGCTGCCTCCCGTGCCACTGGGTGGCTCTGGAAAGCCTCTGGGCAATGCCTCAGATTTAGCTGCAGCTGTTGGCCAGGGGGTGCCTTTGAGCTGAGTTCGTTGGCTGGGACTCTGGCCTCTCCCCACTCCCAGCCCAGCCCAAGCACCTGGGGCCAGCAGACTCCAGGGCGGTACCCTCCAGGGGACCTTCAGAAGACTCGCTCGGGCCAAGACATGGATGTGCTTCCCCGCTCCTGCCCCGACGGGCACCCGGCTTCCAGGCCCCCGTCACCCTACACCCGTGAGGGAAGGGCCCAGGGCTGGGTGCCTTCACACACCTCCTCCCGGCTCTTGGTGTGAACCACGCGCTGCCCCCTCTGCCCGCATCGTTTCCAGAGCGTTGCAGCGAGAGCCCAGAGCTGCTCGCCTTCACACCCAGAAGGCTCTAGCCCGAGGCCCTGAGTCGGTGTCAACCCCCTGGGGCTTGTCTTCTGTCCCCTTGGGCTCCAGCTGCCTTATGTCCACGTCCCAGGAAGTCTTCCCCACCCTCCGCACCCCCCCGATCCCCCCACCCTCTCGGGTGTCTTAGCAAACCTCGTCTAGAGGGAGGGGGCCCGGAGCGAGGCTGCAGCTGTGATGTGAAGGAGCCGTTACACCTGCAGCGGGGTTGGGGGCAGTTTGGATATTTTTGTGGCCTGGACGATGTTTAGACATTCCGTGTTCACACCTGTGTTTTTGTCTTAATCCCGGGAGGTCCCAGAGCGGCCGTGTCCGAGGTTGGTGTTGAGTGCAATTACCTGTGTCCCCGGGAGGACCGCCAGGCCGGACAGGTGCGCCTGCTCCCCTCCGCCGGGGGCTGCGCTGCTTCTGGGTCGAGGGAGACGTATTTGCTCACGGCCACGCCTGAGCGCTGTGCGCGGTGACCGCTAGCAGGTGGACTGCGTTGGAAGCAAAACCTGAAGAATGGCCTTTGGGGGTGGGGTGTTTGTGGGTGGTTTTTTTTTTTCCTTCCTAGACTTGACCCAAGGCTGGCCCCATCTCTGGAGCTGTGTGGCCACACTGGGGCAAGGGCTCCAAGAGGCCTGAAAGGAGGGGCCCTGGGGGCTGAACAGTGTGGGGACCACCACTGTTTTTGCTCCCTTAATTTTCCTCAAAGGTGCCCCAGTTGGGTGGAAGTGTGAGGTGGTGCAGGTGGCTAGAACTCTGGGAGAAACCTGTCTTCCTGGACAGAGGAGCCAAGAGAAGGGGCCCCAGAAGTTGGAGTGTTGAAGGCAAATCCCAGGGGGGAGACAGCGGCGAGGTGGACCCCAGCTTCCACGTGAGCTGCCAGTGCCACTCGCCCGCATCGTGGGTGTACGGAACAGACCCCAAACAGCACATCAGAGGCTCTGTGAGCAGGGCTATGACATAAAGTGCCCCGAGTCCCAGACTCGCCGAGCAGCAGGTCTGCAGGGTGGAACCAGGGCAGCACAGCAAAGTCATGGCTCACAGAAGGTGAGACAGAGCTTGTGGTCTGAATGTAACTGGGCTGACCGCCTGATAAAACAGGCAAGAAGCAACACCTGCTGGGGCTCTCAGCAGGCCCCAGAGTCTCCCAGCGTAACATCCAAAACATCCATCGAGGATTCAGTTTGATCCTTGAAATCAGTCAGCATTCAAAGAACCAGGAAAATGCCGAGAGAAAAGAAAACAGATTCAGCCCCAAGATGACCCAGATGTCCAAATTATCAAAGAATTTAAAGCAGCTGTTATAGTCATGTTCTGTGAGGTAAACACTTGAAATTCATGGAAAACTAGAAGTCTTCAGCAGAGAAATAAAAATGATATAAAGGAACCAAATGGAAATTTTAGAACTCACAGTATTTGAAGTTAGGAAAAAAAAAAATCACTGGATGGGGCTTAATACCGGATAGAGAAAATTGAGGAAAGAATCAGTGAACTTGAAAACTGATCACCGGAAATGGTCAAATCTGAAGAACAGAGAGAAGAATGGAAACAGATGGACAAAGCCTCGGGAACCAGAACAATCTCAAAAGGGCTAACGTTCGTGTCCCTGGAGCCTCAGGAGGACAGGGAAGAGACATCGGTGCAGGAAAAAAGAATTAAATGCTGGCTACAAATTCCCCAAACTGAGTGAAAGAAGTAAACTTCAAGGTTTCAGAAAACCCCCGATAGGGCCTGCTCACCCCGACTGTTGCAGGTCCGAGGGAGAAAGAACAGAAAGTTCCAGAATGATCCCAGCTCCCCCAGGCTGGTCGCCGGCATCCTGTGCACGGTCCCTTTCCCACGGCTGCCTTGTGGGGGGGGCGGGGCTAGAGAATCAGCACAGCCTTAGTACAAATTCAAAAATCTTAATTTATTGTAGACTCTCTTCTCATTTGTGTTGTGATTCCAGTGTTCTGAACATTAATAAATACACATTTGTTTAAAAAAAAACCCTCCAGTGTCTAGTAGCTCTCTCTCAAGTCACAAAAATAGGTTTACATTTTTCCTGTCTTAATAAAAATGACAATTGTTTTTTGGTAACAGGTCTGATCAAATTAAAAAACTAAATGCACCTCAAGGGGCAAAACCCAGTTGCAAAAGAATAAAGGCTGATACGAATGTGGAAGGGTCAAAGACTCAAAGAGATGACCACCTTCCAACTTAGAAAGCATCTCCTCAGCGGTAAACCCTGGAAGGCACTATTACTTTGTATCTTCAAAAGGCCGGTCACCTGCTAAGGCACATTTATAATTCATTCAGGTGCGAGGGCTCTGGGATCCCATTTCGTGTGTGCGAAGCGTGTGGCCTTAGACCAGCGTCACAAGGTAGTGCCCTCAGTCCCTGGCAGCACGCACACCTGCATCAGAAAGCACGGTGTGGAATCTTTGCACGTCGCTTGGTTCCCATCCTGACTTACGGTTTCTCATATTTGGAAGCAGCTGTGCTGATCATTTATTTGGGTGCCTGACTGAAGAACGAAAGAAACACTGAAACTAAAACGTGTCTGAATAACTCTGGGCCCCGCTCCACAGCCCCTCAGGCCACGCTGTGCCAACTGCCCACAGAGGGACGGTCACAGCCAGTCCTTGGTGTGAGTTTCCAAAAAACAGCTTGGTAACCATTGAACAGCGTGGCTGTGGCTTTGTCCCTTCACACAATTGGCCATTTGAAGCAAAATGAAGTAATTGGTCAGACTCTGGAGGTGGGACCCCTGCCTGCCTGGAGATCCCCAGAGTCTCAAAGAGCTAGAAAATTGGCAGGAAGGAATGTGACATCCTGGAAGACCTCATACCTCCGTCTGAATCGGGAACGTGTGAACACTGTAAAACCCTACCACGAACAGGAGCTGCGGCACAAAGGAATTCCCCACCTGCAGTACCACCGACCGGGAAGGGGGCCAGGCGGCCCTGCAGGGCCCGGAGTGAGGCCCGCTTGGGGGGGGGGGCGGGTGTTGGGATGCACCTGCGTCCTGCGCTGACCGCAGCAGAGCTCCATGAGTCCTGCCCGGTCCCAGACCGCCTGTCTCGGAGCACACCCGCCAGGTAGACGGGAGCAGAGGCCAAGCATCTCTGAAGCAAATGGGCTGTGCTTCAGACAGCCACACGTGGTGCCCACGGGCTCCTGGCTCAGTGGCACAGGAGCCTCTGTCCAGCGACTTAGTTTCAACCTCACTCAGCCCCGTGCATTTCCCGCCTCTCATCTGCTGGACACCAGTTGCGTTAATGCGGGCCAGACTCAAGGCCAACTGTGCAAGCTTCCTCGTATAAAAAATAGCGAGCGATCAGCCCAGGGATCTCCCAGGATCAGCAGAGTCAGTACAAACACAAAATATACAGAGCTTTTCGCCTTTTCAAAGTTCCATACAAATATACAGAAGTATCTACAGCTTTTCAACAAAGGAAGGGGATTTGCTTTCAGACAAGGGCCGCCTTTGCAGAGGTGGAGCTGCCGGCCCCGGACCTGCATGCAGTGAGGTGCCTGCACAGGCAGCGGACCTCCGTCTCCGGTCTGTGCCCGTGGCCCTGGGTCCTGGCAAGCCGGCCTGGCGCTTCCTCTCAAGGCCGCTCTTGTGCTGGGTCCTGTCCCTGCTGGGCCCTGTCCCAGCGAGGACAGCGTGCAGTTCTGGCTCTGTCTGCAGTCTGAGGATTGAGCTGTGCTGGCTTGGGAGTCCACACCTCCCATGGCCTTTGACACCTGTCATGGGGCCTAGTGGGCCCTGGGCCCTGGGGCCACTCAGGGCTTCACATCTGGACCTTCAGTCATGCCAGTCATGAGGCTGCCACGGTGGGAGCCCACGCCACCAGAGCCTGCTTCACTGAAAGGGCAGGGGCCCCTCAGGCTCCTAAGTCCAAGGGCTTGACGACAGCACAGAGGCCTGGGTGGAGGTGACGTGCTTGTCTCACGGTTTCCTGACGGTTCAGATTGAAGTTTCATTACTGCCTCTGTGCGTGGGAAGAAGCCATCAGGCAGGCGGAGGGTCAGTGAGGGCAGCCCCTGCCACCTGTGCAGCCAGCAGCTGGGCTGGGTCCAAGGTCGTGCAGGGGCAGGACCCCCCCACTCAAGGGGCAGAGGGCAGAGCCCCCAACTCGGGGGACAGGAGATGCCTGGAGGCTCCATGGAGGGCAAGCTCACGTGTGGACACAGCCACACTGGCAGGCAGGGCAGGGGTCGAGCTTGTACCCTGACAACCAGGGCCACCTGGAGGGCCAGGCCCATCTGCACGTCCCCCACGAGACACGGAGGATCAAGATGAGCAACCAAACTCCTCCTCTACGTTTTAGGAAGGCTGTTCTAGGAGGCCTGGCTCCCAGTCTTTGCGCCTCCCCTGGACGTCTGTCTGTAAGAGGGTGGAGCCGTGGGGATCAGCAGGCGTGTCGGGAGCCGGATCCCAGCCCCACGTCTCTGGCGGGGCAACCCGAGCCTCAGTCCTGGGGCAGTAATGACCACGGGCCAAGGAAACGATAGGTATAAAATGCTTGGTCCCATGTGGTCTTAAGTCCCAGAATTTCAGGGCTGGACCGGACTTAGGGCTCTGGTTGATTTAGCCCCTGGGACAGGAGTCTGACCCGAAGCAGAGGCCCTCTCCTGGGTGGGAGCCCACCGCAGCCCTGGGCCACCTGCCTGGGCCCCACTCTGTGCTCAGGCCCTGCCCACAGCCCCTTTGGACTGGGTGCCTGTCCTCTGGACTGGGGACAGAGGGGAGGCTGGCTGGGTGCCGCCCCCATGCCCCTCCTGCTGAGGCCCAGGCTACTCACTCAGAGCCGGAGCCGCGGGCCTGGGCGCTCCCAGCCCGCACGTTCATGGCCACCCCGTTGAGGTGCTCGCGCCCCGGCTCCCGGCATGGCGTCTTGATGGTGATGGTGCCGTCGGGGGCACGGATCCCATCGCTGGAGCCCAGCGAGGACGACCTCGAGGATGCGGGGCTCTGCTCACACTCGGCCAGCTTCTCCCGGAGCCGGGACTTCAGTGTCTTCTCTGTCAGTGGTGGCGGGTAGGTGACTTTGTTTTTCAAGATCCCTGGTGGGAAGGGCAGATGGAGAAGGTCACAGCCAGGCTGCTGCTGCCGGGCGCAGTGGACTCAGGGAGGGACGGTCCCTGCGGAGATGGGGTCTCTGCTGCTGGTCTTCCCTTCTTGGGTCTCAGCCAAGGCGGCCAGCCCACAGCCACCTCTGCCCTGCCGGGCGCCACCCCAGTGCCCCACGGACCCCACCCCCTGTCTTGCGCGGCCCGCTCCGCCCCACCTACGCCGTCCCTGTCCCTCATCCCCACCTCCGTCCCTCTCTTCCCAGATCAGGGGCTTCCTGGTCCCCCAGCTTCCCGGGGGGCAGTGGGCCCTGGGCACCTTTTCTTTGCTCGGGGGGCTGGCTGGGCGGTGCGCCTGTGGCCTTGGGTGGGCCCCCACTCTCCCGCTCTGGAACACGCTCGCTGCAGTGGTTGCCCTGCGGGTCCAGGTGCAGCTCTACGCTGACCTTGGTCTCCACCTTCAGGCACGGCTGCTCGCCTGGCTCCTCACTGTCGCTCCCAGCCAGGGTCTCTTCGGGCCAGCCAGCCGGGATGTGGTTGGCCGCAGCGTCCACTGAGGCACAAGAGTGACCCTCAACAAGCAGGGAGGGCCGCCCTCTGGGAGCTTTGCCCCCGAAGAGGCTCCCTGTTGTGTTTGGGGTGGGGGCCGTGTATCCTGAGGGAAGCAGACCCTGCACTACCCGACCTGCAGGGCTGGCAGGGCCACACCCTCCAGGTAGAGACCCCAAAGCTCAGAGAGGGAAGGTCCGGGCCTGGGATCTCAGGCTGCAGAGCCCTGCTGCACCCCAACACCCGGGAGCCTCATGCTCCCTGCAGCAGGGGAGGTCGGCTTCCTGGAGTCCTTGCCGTGAGGGTCCCCGCAGGGCCACCCCAGGATGCTGCCTCCGCTCGTGGATGGTGAGCAGGGGGCGCTGTGCTGCTGCAGCTCTGTCCGGGACGCAGGCCAGGCTGCCCCTGTGACAGGCTCACTCACCTTTGGGGGTGCTGTGGACGGGGCCCCGGGCCGGGTCCCACTTGTCCTCAGCCTCTACCCCATCGTCCTCACTGTCAGACGAGTGTGAGGAGGCGTACGAGCTGCTCTGCTCATCCAGGGACAGCTCACTATCCGAGTCTGAATCGTGGCCTGCAGGGTGGACAGGATGGACGGGGCTCAGCGGGGGCAGAGCGGAGCCACCTGGGCCCCAGGCAACGGGGGGAGTGGTCCCGGCAACCCTCTGCTCTCCGATGACAGGGAGGTGCCCCAGGCCAGATGAGAGGCAGGGAGCTCTCACCATGCCCCCCGCCCCAAGGAGACCACCCCCAAAGGGACACATACCGTGGGGCTTCTTGCTGCTCCTGGGGACAAAGGCCGAATCTGGCTCCCCGTGGCCTCCCCGCGCTGGCCCAGAGGACACGCTGAGTTTCTGGCCACCTTCGTCCCTAGCGAGAGTAGAAGGGCAGCTCAGCACCACAGCACGGGGCCCCCCAACATCGCCCAGCACCCCCTGCGTGTGCCATGGCAGCCACATGGGGCTCTGGGAGATCCTCTGCCACAAGACTCCCCGGGCACACAGGTAAACATGCATGAACACACGGCTCAGGGCAGAGGTGGTGAAGCCTGCATTTCCTCTGAAAGCTGGCCCCCCCCCCCCAGCCCCATGACCACAGCAGGGGTGCCCGGCCCCAGCCTGACCTGACGGTGCTGTCCAGGGAGGCGGTGGACTCGCCCAGCGCTGTGCGGAACATGGCAGGCTCCTCGCCGTAGGTGTTGTTGCAGTTGAGGGAGCGCTGGGGGGAAGGGGGCAGGTTACTGCTGAGCAGAGGCCACCAGGGCACAGAGGACGGCTCGATCCCCACGACCAGCCCCAGAGCAGCACCCTGATTGCCCCAGCGGGTGCAGAGCACAGGAGCCCTGCTTCTGGCCGGGGTCCCTGCTGGCTGCGAGGGAAGAGGGGCTACAACCAGGACAGACCCCACCCAGGGGACTCCGCTCGCTCCCGGGGCTGCAGGGAAGGCAGCTGCCACGCTCCAGGGATGGGTCTGGGACTGGAATGCACCTTTGTAGGGGACGTGAAGCCTCAGAGCTGCTCTAATACTGGTCCAGACACCCCCACGGACCCGGCCCCAGGCCCCAGGGCACGTCCTACCGTCAGCAGGGTGGCCCTTGTGGTGGCCGAGTCATCCAGGTACGACTTCTTCCCAGCAAGCACGCCCTTCAGGTGCTTCCGGACCTCCCTGCTGAGCACGCAGTGGAGCAAGAGGACGGCGAGGCCCTGGAGGGGAGGCCAGGTCAGCGCCAGGCTCGGCCTCGGGAGAGGAGCCAGGGCCCTGCTGCTGCCACACTGTGCGCCTGCCTGTCCCAGGACAGCTCACCAGCACAGGCCTGGCCAAGGAGAGACACCCACCACGGCCCACGCCCGGCATCCCCGTCCCAGGGGCTTCCAATGTCCCGCGGTGGGGAGCCTGGTCAGGGCAGCCAGAGGGCCTCCTCCCAGGCCCCTGCCCTCAGGCGATCTGGGTCCCCAGTGTTCCATCATTAATCAGGGTCCTGGGAAGCCCTCGGTGTGGATGGTAAATGACCAGCACCCTCCCTGGGGACACAGCGGGATTTACGCCGGCCTAGGAGGGGTAAGGCCCTGCGCTGCTGGGCAGAGGACTGTGTCTTGACAGACACAGGAGGACCATGGAACAGGGTCCCTGGGAGGGCTCGGGACAGAGCTGTGTTTGAACAAACAGCCTCCTTTCTGGTGGCAGGACCACAAGGCTTTGCCATGACCCCTAACACATGTGGCTACATAGGAACCACATCCACGGTGCAGTCCTGATTGTCCAAGAGTGAGGACACAGCCTAGACGCTGGGTCAAGGATCTCCCTGGGGACCCCCTCGGGGCCACTCAGGGTTGGGGCATTTCAGACAGGAAGCTCAGGTGGCCCATGACCTCACCAGGGATGGCCCAAGAGAGGCCCCTCCGAGTGACCACGACAGCCCCCCACCTGTAAGCAGCTGAAGATGGCGAAGAGGTAGTGGAAGGTGAGCACGTCGCTGTTCACAGCCAGCAGCCCCAGCAGCCAGGTGGCGCCGATGAGCAGCAGCAGGAGGAAGGCCGTCCGCAGCAGGGAGCTGGAGGGGAAGCGGGGGGGAGACCGTGTGACTGCACCGCCCTCCTCCCTCCCCTCGACCCTCCCACCCCTCCATCCGTCCATTACTCTCCCTTTTTTCCTCCCAAACTCTTTCCAAGCATTTACCACAAGGCAGCCATGGGCTCGCAAAGGGGAAAAGACAGAAGACGCCTACGTTAGTGGGCAGGTGGAAGGCAGGCAGGAAATTAAAAGGCAAATAGATAAATAAGAAACTGTGAGCCAGGAGAGCTTCACGGGCTGCGTCCACAGCGAGCCCGGAGTGTGGCCCTGGGAGACACGGGGAGCCTAGTGCACAGCCACACGCGTTTCCGTGAGCCCAGAGAGGTCGGGGGTAGGGGATGAGGGGTCCGGCCCGCCGTGCAGGCTCCTAGCAGGTGCTTCCCGCTCTCTGCCTCAGTCTCCCCGGCCGTAAGAGAGACGGCGATGGGCATCCCTGGTGGGGTCATGCAGGGGACTGCAAGTGTTCACGTTGAGTCACGTGCTCAGAAAGGTGAGTGTGTCGGGGAGGACAGAGAGACCATGACCAGGCCAGGCCCCACCCCGTGTCCCCTGCTTGTCTCTGTCCCTGCATAGCCATTTCAGACTCTTTGCTCCTGTGTGGGCTGGGCAGCCCGGCACCCCCTGCTGCCCCCAAGGCCCTCCTCATGCATCCTTCCTTTCCGTCCCTCCCCCAGCTCGGTCACCCAGCCCGGTAGACGCCCTGTCCTCCCTGGCCCTGTCGTGGCTCCTGGACTCCATGCTGCAATCTACCACCGCTGCCCTGACTGCTTCCCCTTTCCTCTCCCAACAGCACTGGGGGGTCCCCTCCACTGGGCCCCCACTCTCTCATGCTGCTCCCTCTCGCTGGACCAGCTCCTCCACTCCAGCGGCCCCAGCATCACATCACCACCAACCCAGGAAGTTCCATCCCCCCACCCCCACCCTGTCTGACTCCAGAGTGTCCAGGCACCCTGGCACCCCCACCACCCAGCTGTCATTGTCCCCTCCTCCTGTCCCAGCCAAGGACAGAGCCCAGCATCATCGCTAACCCCTTCTCTCCTCAGCCACCAAACCCTGTGGCTCCTACATCCTAAACATCTCTGGGATCCGAACACACCTCCTCCCTGGTCCAGGCTGCCACCCCGGCCAACTGCCCCGTCCCCCTGTGGTCAGCCTCCCTCCCTTTCCTCCCCAACGTCCATCTCAGCTCCAGACACCGCTCAGCACAGCCCAGACATGTCCAGACGTGGCTTCCAGTACCCCCAGGACAGCCTGGAGGCCAGCAGCTGCCCGCAGGGTGACGGGCACTTTCATGGGGCCTGCCGGGCGTGTGACCCAGACCTGAGGGGGTCTTGGGTGGGGCTGGCTCCTTGTCAGGTCCCACCCACCGGCCGGGTTTAGCACCAACTTACACGACCCGTTTTCTTTCATAATAATGGCGCTTCCTTTGGCAGGAAACCTTTGCAGACAGGACAAAAATGACTGTGTTGACCTGAAAAAAAAACAAACAGAAAAACCCAAAGTCAGGTGGTTGGTGCAACTGTATTGTCACAACAGATCTTCAAAAGCCAAGCGCTCCTGCGGGTCTTCAGCCCCCATCTCAGAGGTGCATGTAGGATGAGGCCTTGGGGCCCTGGGGGTGGACGCTGCTGCTGGGGGTGGGCAGAGCCGTCTCACAGTGGGCGTGGATAAGGACCAAATCCCGGAACCCCCAGGTCTGAGGACGAGGCTTCATCACTGTGAGATCGGCTGCTCCTGTTCCGTCCAGGTGCTCAGGGGAGCCGTGACCCAGACCCCAACACCATTTGCCTGAGGGGCACCGGCTTCCCACGTCCCTGAGAACCCAGGTTCTGGGGAACTCCGACACTCACAATTATAACTGTTCCGATGGGCCCTGCAAAGCTCCAGATCAGGGTGTCGTGAAGAGACAGCCAGCAGAAGTCTGGGTTTCCGTAGCCCTGGGGGTCCAGGCCCACCGCGAGTCCTGGACCACAAGAGGGGAAGAGTGAGGGCCACCCCCCAGAGAGGACCCCTGCCGAAGGCCAGCCTGATGGAGGGGTGGCCACAACTGGGGCGTTCTTAGCCCCCAGGTAGGACCGGGGCCCCAGCATCACCCCCAGAGGAAAGAGTGAGGAGCCCAAGATAAGCAGCCGGGAAAAGACACGGAACCAGGTCCTCTCCCAGCAAAGGCCCCCTTGAGGCCAGTCACAGGCCCACCATGCCCACATGGCTGGGCAGCCATGAGCTGCTGATGGATTCACCCCAGAGGCAGGAGCCCACTGAGCCAGAGCTGCTGAGGGGACCAGAGAGATGGAGGGTGGGGATGGAACCTGGCAGAACCAGCCACAAAGCATGACGGGGACGCCCTGCTGGCTGGGCCACCACGACTGAGCCCAGGTGCAGGGGAGGAATGCCTTGAGAGCATACACCCACCACATGCACACGCGTGCACAGACCACGCACACCAGACACACGCGCGACCCCAGAAACTGCTCTCCATTGCAAGGTGCCATGCAAATGAGGAGTCTCCTATATTGTCTAAGCCCCAGCCACGGTTTCCAACCTTGGTACAGGCTAGAGGGGGACCTGTCCTTGCAGAAATGTCAAGGTGGAGTTTGGGGCGGCTCCTCCAACATTGACCTTGTTTAGGACAGAGGAGCTGCCCACTCCTCCCTGTGGCCTCTCCTGATCTGGTCTGGATTGTTCCACAGCCCCTACTCCCTTGCTTAAATCCTAAAAAGATCAGGTCTCCCTACCGACTGCTCAAAACCTTGCAATGACTTCCCACTGTCCTCAGGAGACGGACATGGCTACTTCTGTGGCCTTCTAGCCTTTCATGACATGGTCACGGCCACACTCCAGCCCACATGGCACCCCCACCCCTCACTCCACCCTGGCCCAGTCTCACTCTAGTCAGGTCTCCACACACACTCCCCACCAAGGCAGCCTGGTTCCTAGTAGCCATCAGCACAAATGGTGCTTCCTCCAGGAAGCCTTCCTGACCTGACCCCACCCATGACAGCAGGTCTCACCCCCCCTCCTTCAGCGCTGAGCCCACCCTTCAGGGCAGGGTCTGTGGATGAGCCAAGAGTTAAGTTTGTCATTACTTAATGCCCGTCTTCCCGCAGGGGTGACTCCCGAAGAGCACAGGCTTTGTCGTCTCACTTGGACTCTGACCCTGGGCCTAGAACCTCTGTGGAGGCACAGAAGAGCCCTCCATGGGTGAATGAATGAGCAACCGTGTGCACACACACACCTGTGAGCCTCGGCTCTCCAGAAGCTGAGATGAGGGCTGGGGAACGCGCATAGGGAAATGGCCTGAGAGGACCTGCCACCAGTCCCCTGGGTCCTAGAGGCCCAGCTGGGACAGGCCCCATGACCTGAGACCAGGGCTGCCCCCACCCACACGGCGTCTGGAGGAGAACTGCTCTGTCCAGCGCCATCTGGAGAGGCTGCCCGAGGGGACCACAAGGTGGGAATGGAACGGGGGCCCCCCAACACACACACATGGGTGTGCATGGGCAGAGAAAGGCCAAGGGCACCTGGGACATTGGGGGAGGACAAAGGAGGTGGCAAGAGAGCCCGCCTGGCAGGGCAGCCGCACCCTGCAGTGCCTCATCCCAGCCGAGGTTCCAGGAATCATTTTAGGCTCTTTTGCAGGAGGCGTTCATTCCACCCCCCTCACGAAGTGGGCAGACACGGGAGTGTTTGTATGTTAGGTGTCACAGACAGAGCCCTGAACAGACTTGCACCCATTCCTCCTGGACCCCACACCCAACAGGAGACACACCCCTCAGCGGGCACGGAGGACCACACTTGTGCGTGCAGATGCCCCGCCTCTGCCGGGGGCCAGTCGAGCTGGGGACATGAGAGAGAGGAGGCCAGAGCGCCCGGGGCTGTTGGTTTATCTGACGTGGGTTCCCGTCAGCAGTGGCACCCGGGTCCCCTGCGTGGTGGTCGGTCCCCGTCCCAGCTCACCCGGCGGGGCTGCTCCACGCGTCCTCACCTGTGACAATGGCTGGGATGCCCCAGCCCACGACGTAGTAGAACCTCATGGGCCCTGCGTCGATGTTGCGCACCTCGGTCAGCATGCGGTAGACGTGCAGGCTCTCCACGAAGGTCCAGGCGAAGGTGCTCATGTAGACGTAGTGCAGGAGGATGGCGATCACCGTGCACAGGAACTGCGGAGAGAGGCGGCCGCTCAGCGCCGGCCCCACCGGGACCACGGCCCCGCACCTCGGACTCAGGGCCAGGTGGCGCGGGGAGGGGGAGTCGCCAAATCAGGCCACTTTGCAAATTGGAGGGCACGTAGGTCTGAGAAAGCTAGAGGCGGACCTGGTTCTTTACTATTTGATTCACCAAGAAGTGGCTGAAGGCCCATAGTCCCAGTATCTTGGGCTCCTGATATGGAACAGAGGACAGGGAGTGAGGCACCCAGGGGTCCCAGGGACCATGACTGAGCACAACCCGGGGCATCAGGGGTAGGCAGAGCCTCTGGGGTTTTCATTAGAGGCTGGAAAATTGTATTTTCATGTCATGGCTCCAAATTTTTAAGTGCTTGCATTTCATTTAAAGTTAAAAAAAAAATATGGAGGCAGCCTGCTCAGGCTGTGGCCCCAGCCATGACCGTGGCCTCTGCCCACCACCCAACCCTCATGTGGGTCTCTGAGGTCCAGCGGATGCGGCCAGCAGGAGGGAGGAGCCTCATGCTTGGAGACCTCGCTGTCGAGTAAGAGCGAGCTCCTCACGTCTGTGCTGATTTAACTGAGCCTCTGTCTCCTGCAGAGGGAAACAGGATGAGAGCGTTTGTTCTGTTTCTGTCCTTGGCTGGGTGGGGCTGTGCGTCTGGCATGTGATGAGCGCTGGGAGGAGAAGGTCAACCTCCACAGGGCAGCTGAGAGCCAGCTTCCTGGCCTCTGGGGGCCTTGGTGACCCAGCCCTGAGTCCCTGAACACCGTAGGTGGGGCAAGGATGGGAGAAAGGCAGTGTTGGGGGGATGCTGGGGACACTGAGGGATCTGGGGAGTCCAGCCTGAGGCCGTCAGTGCCAAGTCCAGTTGGAGGCGCTCTGAAATGGACCTTCAGAGTTCTGCCTCGGCCCACAGTGGCCTCACCTGGTCCTCCTGAAAGGGGCAGG
Organism: Camelus bactrianus; assembly: GCF_048773025.1. Classification (NCBI taxonomy): domain Eukaryota; kingdom Metazoa; phylum Chordata; class Mammalia; order Artiodactyla; family Camelidae; genus Camelus; species Camelus bactrianus. Next base: position 67,581,775 of record NC_133550.1, read on the forward strand.
CTGCCCTGGCCAGGACTCACATGGCCCATCAGCTGGGACATGTGGGCAGGCTCCCCTCCAGGTCCTAGGAAGGAGGGCTGGCAGGGGAACAGAGGGGAGAGGGAAGAACCCCGGGCCAGACCCCCATCTGGGCGCCACCCTGAGACCTTCTGCCCAATCCTCGCTGCTGTCCCATCAGCCCAGCCTCCCAGAGTCTCGGTGTCTGTGTCAAGTACACCTCCACCCCAACAGACACAAGAGCAGGGGACAGAGGGCCATCCCCGATGCACACGGAGGCCTCTTCCTCAGGCGCCAGGCGGCGTCCCTACGGGAGCTCCCCAGAGCCCAGGCGCACTGGGAACACAAGGGCCACCTGGCGCCAAGTCCACCTGGATGGGCCATTTTCTCTCCAGAAACAAAAGCCAGAGCTGTGGGAGGGAACCACTGTAGCCTTAACATTTGTCAAATGCAGTACAAAGCAGGGTCCCAAGCAGAAGAAAAAGCAGAATCCTAGGTTATGACAGGAGACGCGCCTTCTCCCTCAGACGCTGGAAACGGTCAGGAAGCGGGGGCCCGTCTTTGTGATGGGCAGAGGGCGAACCCGGGCTGGGTGAACCCCCAACCAGCCCCCGCGACCCCGTACAAAGCTCGGCTGGCTTAGCAAAGGGAAGAACGGGGAGGCTGGGTTGCTGCCTTAAATAATGTGAAGAGTAAGCCCACAAAACCACCTCTGGGGGGAAGTGTTAGAAACCAACATGTGAAGATTCGAAGGGGCCGTACATGCAGGGACTTCTGCACTGAACAGACCACCTTTTCCAGAAACAGAACAAAGACAAACGCTAACGCGCAATCAATCATTTCAACCTGCCAGTAATCTGGGAGATGAAAAACCTGCCCAGAGATGGGATTGTGAGTTTACAGAAAACCCATCAAAACCAGGCGTGGTGCCAAGCCCAGAATTACGGGCACTGCATTCCTTCTCTTCTTCGTGCTCACCAGCGCGTGGAGGCTGCAGAGCTCTCCTTCCAGGCGGTGGCGGCAGCGGAGTTGGCGCCTGAAACCAGTGGACGGCCTCCCCACGTTTCCCACGCGGGGGTCAGTTGCAAGGAGTGGCCTGTTGCGGGCTCTCCGTCCCCTCTGTTCTGACCACTCAAAGGCACCCTTGAAGGGTTTTGCAGCCAGTCAGGCAGCCCCCTGACCCCAAGCTCCCCTGGCTGATGCCGCGACAAGGACTTGTGCACAGGGACAGGTGCGCGGAACCCGTGGGGTGCAGAGGAGCGGCCGGGGCAGCAGCACGCCCGCCCCGGGAGCCAGAGGATCGCTCACGGGTCTGTCCTCTGCGCCAAGCCAGGGGCTCCCCTTGCCGAGGCCGGCAAGCCGCCAAGGTCATCATGACGCCCCCTCCAGGTCGCTTGCCTAGATTCCCTGCCTCTCTAACTACCACCCTTCTCCTGAGGGGGTCTGAGGGGTCCCCGTTTGCACCAAGGGGAGGAAGAGCCTCAGCGTGCAAGGGCCAGACAGAAACTGCCCTCTGGGTCTTTTTATTCCGTGCTCTCCCGGCCTGTCCGTTCCCACAGACACATCTTGTCACCTGGGGGCTGCCTCCCCAGGCTCAGCCCTGTGCTTTCTCGGCCCCCAGGAAACAGGCGTAGCCAGGCTCACCCAGACCCACCACTCTGAGTTTCCACTTCACGGGTGGCACACCCTTCTGGAGACTCGAGGCACTGCCCACTCCTCCCGCCCTCGCCCTTCCACACCCACTCCCGCCAGACTCCTGCCATTCTCCTGCCGCGCGTTGTCCTGGCCTCAGCTCCAACCACAGGACCTAGGAAGATGCCATCCTGTCTGCCTCCGCCCTTCCTCCACCTTTCCCACCCATCTTCCCTGCTGCCAGGGTCCTGTTCCTAAGACGCACACCGGTCATGGTTCTCCACAGCACAATGCTGCACACATAACAGAGGTGGTGCTGCCTGCTTGGCCAGCCCCACGGGCTCCAGATGATCAGACATGATCCTGGCCCCTCCCACTGGATGGTGAGTGGACGGTCCTGTTCAGCCCGCCTCTGACCACCTGACATTCATGTACCAGCATCCACGTGCGAGTCTGCAGGGTGGGCTCTGTGGGCAGAGGTGGGGCGGGCTTCTAGGATCTGGGTATTTGGTAGATTTAATACATTGACAATCAATAGTCCTCACCGTGTGAGGAACAAAGAAATGACAGCAGTGTCCACAGCAGGTGGGTGTGGTGTTGGAACAGCCCGCTGAGACACTGAGGGCCCATTGCTCCCCATGGGAGAGATCAAGATTAGGCGAGAGTCAACTTTGAACTTTCTGGAGTCACTACATAGGCACATGGGATGGTCCGCTGGCCTCATGTCTCCCCAGGGCTATTACGGTCATCAGTCAGTGATGGACAAAGGAACTCATACACAGTGAACGGTCTACCCTGGGCACTCAGCCTTTCTGGTCCCTGGCTCTCTCGCCTGTGAGAAGGCTGCCGCACCTCCCAGGGCCCCAGGGATATTTCAGTGAGCTAAAGTGTGTATGTAAATCCTCGGGCACAGAGCCAGCACCACCGCCCTCAACCCCATCAACTTGCTGTGACCCTTGTATTTGGAAAAATCCCTGTGCAAAAATGGGAAATTGCTTGCTTGCTACCAGCCAGGGACCAAGCCACGAATCTCCCTCCACCCTCTTGCCTTTCTTTTCCCCAGCGATCTCAGCAGGGCCGCCATCTCCCCCGCCAGAGCTGGTCCCTGTCCCACTTCCCAGCAACCTCGCCCTACCCACCAGCCAGCCCCTCCCTCCTTCCCTTCGAGTTATGAACCACGGGGCTGGGATCCTGCACATCCTATAGAAGTGCCCCCATCCCCAGCCCGTCCTCTGGCTGCAGTCAGTACCTCATCCTCTCCTCCCGTGAAGCCAAGCTACTTCACAGCATCTCTCCCAAGGCCTCTCTGCAGTCATTTCTACCCACTCCTTTGTGAGCTACATTTTAAATATACTTTGTGGGGGGTGAGCAGGACTGTAACTGATTATATACATCCATCCCCAGTAATAGCCAACTAACTTGTTAAACTCCAATTATTTCTTACGTGTCCGTAGATTGGTTTGGCTTTTCTGTGAGGTCCATCATATTGGCTATGTAATCTAACCACATAACGATAACTTCCGTGAGCCTATGCAACACCCCATGAGCCCATGTGACTCCCCAGGAGCCCACATGACACTCATGAGCCCACAGGACCTGGCGTGGCTTGAGCAAGACACCCCATATTTAACCAGACAACATCAAAGTTCCCCCGTCTTCCTCTGGCCCACGATTCTCTCCGAGCAACCCTGCAACCCTGTCTCGTCAACCCTGACTACCCACCAGCACCACCTGGCTGAGATCTGGGCCTGTCCTAGACTGCTCGCTCCTTCTCTGGCGTGCGCCTGCACTTTCACAGAAAGTGTGGCCGTGACTCCTCAAGAAGGCAGGGCAGGGAGATCTTACCGGGCACAGACATTTTCAGGCTCAAGGGACAGCTCGCAGGACTCTGGGGTCTCACAAATGACTGAATTAATGACGAAAGCGCTAGCACCTGGGTCAGGAAAGTAAGGGTGGAGGCCGATGAGGCCCCTGGCTCCGGTGTAGGGAGATTTCTGTGTGCTTGGCCTGGGTCCTCAGCTTCCCAGAGGCTCCCAGCTACACCCACCGGAGTCAAACAGCAGGGCACTCCTGCTCCACCGGGCCCCTCCCTTCTTCAGCTTCGGAGCAAGGTTGGCCGGAGTGCGCGCCCACGTAGCCAAGTGGAGGATGAGGCCGGAGGAGGGGCCGGGCCACACCCAGAGGCGTGGCCGGAGGGGGGCGGGGCCATGCAGGAGGCCTGGCCAGGGGGCGGGCCCACAACGGGAGGCGTGGCCAGAGGGGGGGCCTCACCGGGTTTTCCGTCTGGTCAATTCCGATCACGAAGACCAGCTGGGAGAAGAAAAGCGCCACGATGAGGTTCTTGTGGATGCCGTGCAGGTTGGAGCGCAGCCTCCGCACCAGGGCCAGGAGCACGAAGGCCACCAGCAGGGCAGCCAGGGACAAGGCCACGGCCGCGTAGGTGACGATCTTCAGGGGCAGGACCTCTCCGTGCTGCAGGCGGGTAGGTTAAAGGCAGAGAACATCTAAGGGCCGGCTCTGATGGAGCTTTTGCACAATAAAGACACGGTAATATATCGATGATTGAGGGCAGGAACCAGCGCGACCACCTCGTGGCCCTCAGAGTGGCAAAAACCCAGAACAGAAACCCAATGAATAGTTTAGAGTGATAAACAAAAAGTTCCAGAGATGTTGGTGGTGACACTTGCAAAGACTGAACATACTTAATGCCCTTTAATGGTTGAGATGATGAATTTTATGTAACGTGTGTTTTGCCACAACAATAAAATAAAAAACAGAAAACCTCACACCTAAATGCTGCTGTCCGGGAGAGGCTGAGCCTGTCCGCCCAAATTCCGAGCTGAGAGACCTTCAAATAGACTCTCAGGTCACACAAAAGGCAGAGATGTCACAGCTGCCGGAAACCACGGCTCTCCCCTGTGCTTTCGCAAAAGGTGACGCTCGTCCAGGAGGAGTTTTGGCATTTGGGGAACAAGCAGCTCTGGTTCTCAGGTAACTTCTGGAAAGGACTGTTCTGAACTCACACAGAACTGTGAGCGGGGCTGCCTGGGGGACGTGGGGATCATGGCGTGGGGTGGGACGGGGGACTGAGTGCTCAGGGATCTCTCCCACACCCGGGTGTCCCTGGAGGCTATGTTTTGCTGCAAGAGGCCACAGCCACAGCATCACCCACTCCCTCATGGCTTGGGGGGCTAATCAGAGGCCTCTGGCTTTGGGGCACCAGGGGCATGGGAGCCTTGGTTCCTACCCTGGTTTAATTTCTTCCCCCTGAATTTCAGCTTCCTTTGTCTGTGAGTCTGTTCCTGGCGCTGTCCGGCTTCCTGGACATGGGAGGACCCCCCAGTCCTGCCCCTCTATGGACAGAGACTTCTAATGATTAACCCCTTCCAGGCCGGGACCTGGGGCTACGTGCTCAAAACTGTCCCTGCCCCGGGGAGCTCTGCTGTCTCGGGCACCCAAAGGCACGCCCTCTGCACTGGTCACCCTGACATCCGTTAGCAGTAACTTGTGGCTGACTCACCGTTCAAAAATGTGGCAGAAACTTGGGCTACTGCCTAGTGGAGAGCACCCCCTTGGGGGGGGGGGAGGTTGGGAAGAAGATGGCCTGGCTGCCCGTGACAAGTCCCAGGTTTGAAAATAGGGTGAAGTCCCCAGGCCTCTGTCTGGCTCCTAGACACCAGCACACGCCCCCACAGCAGCAGATCCCACCCAGGCTAACCTCGCCCTGCTTGGGGCCCCACCGCCCAGTCCATCCGAGGCCCTCCGAGGCCAGCTTGTGTTCCCAGGCACTGAAAATGCTCGAGGTTAAATATTAGCCGCCCCGCTGCTCGGTGCCTCCTGACCAAGCCTCCCTAGTCCTATGGGGCCGGCGGCGTGTGTGGCGCTGAAGGGAGGTACTCCCTTTGTTCCTCCCAGCCTTGTCTTTTCTTCCTTAAAATTTCAAGTGAGGAAGAAACTGCAGCAGCTAACAGACTGCTGAGAACCCTGCTTTGAGGTCAGGTGTATATTCCAGGAGCTTCTTTTCAGTCTGAGGTTTGGAACAGCCATCAGTTTTTAATTTACAACCTGTTCTCTCTGAAAACCCTCAGAAGGGGGTTTTGTTATGGAAATCAGAACAGATTCTGGCCAGTCCTCCTGCCACCCAGTTTTTCATTGTGGATTCAGTTTGTTCAGAGTGCTTGGAGGGAAAGACAGAGCTTGTTGAGGGGCAGGTCTAGGGGCTGGGCTAAGTTTCCAGAGGGAGGAGTTCCTGGACACAATTGCCAGGCAGGCAGGGGTGCCCGGGGGGCCGCGCCCACCTCGCGCCGGGAGACGTCCATCAGCACGGCTGAGCTGGTCGCGTGGCTGCACTGGCAGGTGACGTGGGTCCGGTTTCGGGACAGCAGCTCACAGCCCTTGGCCGACCACCCTCCAGTCCCACCGAGGCTGCAGAGAAGAGGGGGTGAGGCTGTTCCCTCCACGGCCTATGTCTCCCGGACCCTCCCACCTGTGCCGGGGGCCAATAGCATCCTCACTGGGCCCAAGGCAAGTGCCACTGTCACTGCTGTGAGGACCACGGCCCTGGCTGCTCCCCTGGGACCGTGTGAACCTCCTTTCTTCCCTTCTGAGGCTGGTGGGGCCCTCTCGGAAGCACCCTCTGAAGTTCACCTTTCAGGAGTCACCCAGCAGTAAAGCTTAAATGGGATGTCGGAGGCCACCACACGCCCCTTTTGTTGGAGACATTAGTCAGTTGTTAAAATTGCCACTTTGTACTCTGGTCTCCTTTTCAGTCTCGATGATTTAAGAAGAAACACCTCACGTCCGTCTGACACTTTCATCTTCGGATTGCACAATGTTTTATAGCCACTGCCTGGAAGCAGGGCCCAATTATTACCCCGCTTTCCTGATGGGAAGCCCCAAATGACAGGCTGCTACAGGTGTGTGTCGGCCTCAGACAGGGCCCTGCCCTCCCTGACGCTGGGAAAGGCAAGGAACTTCCCTGATCCTTAGTTGACTCATCTGTGAAATGGGATGTGAGGGCTCACACGTGACGGCCAAGAACCTGCAGACCTGGGTGGCAGGTGCCGCACAAAGCAGAGAGGGTTAATTAGAGCATGGGCTAATTGCCAGGATTCAATCCGGCGAGCACGAGAGACAGCCGAGCCCGACGCAAGCCAGACAGACTCAACACTTCCCTGGTCGTGAAAGGGGGCCCCTCGTTCTCTCTTTTGTAAGCCAAGCATCTATTATGCTCCAGGCATGATGCTGGTTGCTCATTAATTCGAATTCAGAAAATACAGAAGGAGGGAGAGTGATGCGTGGTGTCTGCCGAGCCAAACCTGCTTCCCAGCGTGAGCGCCCAGGATGGCCCCCGTGGCAGCGCCCGCTCAGTCGGGTGGCAACACAACTTGGGGGAATCTTTGTGCTGCTCGGGAGTGAACTCCCAAACGCACGAAACTCTGCCTCAGTTCACGCGGGGGTTGGGGAGTGGGGGGAGATGGGTGCTGGGGAGGCGGGCAAGGCCTCGCAGGGTAAAATGAGCCAGCAGCTGCCGTGCTGGTCTCCGGGGCGGGATGGCTGAGGTCAGGGACAGGACCACCCACGCCAAGCTGGGATTGCCCTCCATCAGCGGAAGGACCCCTGGGCCCAGTCTCCGAGTCCTGCCTCCCACATGTGTCCAGAACTAGCCCCTGCCGCGTTTGCTGATGGACTGGGCGCTTGTGTGCGGCTGCGTCCCGGGAGTCCGTGCTGGGATCTCTGTGTGTGCCTGTGCATGTGTTTCTAGGTGTGTGTCCGTGTGCATTTGTGTACACACGGGCATGTTCATAACTGGGCGCAGGCGCAAACGTGCACGTCTGTGTTTCCAGGTGTGCGTGCAGGTGCGTGTGTGTGCGTAACTGTGTGCTTATCAAGGGCTCTGACACCCCAGGAGAGGCTGGAAGGGGAGAAACAGACCACAGAACACCCCACAGGACACTCTGCCAGTGCAGCACTGGGGACCTGTGGGCGGGCACACCTGGCCTCAGCAAAGCCCTGGCCCCCCCCCAGAAACACAGAACTATGGGGCCGGAGGTGGAGCCCCGGCTCCCAGCGTCACCCTTACGTGATGGAGTGGTTCCAGAACACACAGACGGGCTTGGTGCGCTCCTCGGTCTCCAGGAGGGTGTGCTCCACCAGGACGGGCCGCTGCAGGGGGCTGGGCGGCGGGGCCCCCTCGCTGTACACCACCGTGCTCACCACCGGCGTGTTAATGACGGGCCGGTTAGGCAGTCTGCGGGCGAGAAGCCAGAGCACAGGGCAGCCCCGGGTGCAAACCTGGCGAGGACATGGGACAGGGGTCTTTCCGGGGGGGTGGGGGGACCGAATGAAGGACACCAGCTCAGAGCGGCGGCCTCTGGAGAAGGTGCGGCTGGGGCGGCGGCGAGCTTGGTGAAGGTTCTGTCACTGACGGGCGAGCACAGGGACAAAGGTGGACTTGGGAAATTTAGAAATGAAGAAAGGATGTTGGGGCCCCTGACATATTAGCAACAGCAAAACACTGGGAATGTCGGAGACTTCTGATAAAAGGAAATGGGTGGAAGGATTACGGCTCAGAGACAATTTATCCAGTCACCAGGGAGGATGGATGAAGACCTCAGGCCAGGGCAGTATCTGGAAGGTGATATTAAGGTTGAAAAAGTGAGGCCTCCAGGGTGCCCGCCGCTGACCAGGCCCTGAGGCCCTTGGGCGGCTTTTGCTTCTCCAGCTGGTACTTACTGTGCTGCCCTCAGGGCTGGGCCCACAGGGGCTGGAGGCAGCCGGGTGTGCGAGGACGGCCCTCCCAGCAGGAGTTACACTGCTGAGCCCGGGGCCTGTGCTGGGGAGGGGCGTTCCTGGCAGAAACACCAGGAACAGCGCCTGTCTGGCAGACCCAGAACCTCTGTCCGAGGGACATCACACGGCAGAGATCCCTGGCCTTGGGCCAGGGTCACCATCTAGTGTCCTTATCCAGATGTTCCAGTGGTGGAGATTTTGACTCATGGAAGCTCAGAACCCTCTGGAAATCCCCTACTCCCCCACCCCTGTGCTCCTGGAACCAGCCTTACCTGAGGCTGCGGCGGTCGGGGTCATAGTGCTCCGGCAGGAGCTGCCCCAGGGTCCGGTAGACGATGACCAGGGCGACAGCGAACTGGCCAGGCTCGTCCGGGTGCCTCTTCCGCCTCCTGAAAGGGGCCTCAGTCTGGGCGCTGGGCCGCGGGCGTGTCGTCTGTGGGGTGGCCTTGCGACCGGCTGGTCTCACCGTGGGGCCCTCTGCAAGGTGAGCATAGAGTGAGGATGGGGGCCGGACACCTGCTTTCTACCTGAGCCAGTGCCTCCTGAAATCAACAGATGCTCCGTGGAAAACAGGAGGCGGTTCCTCAAAAGGTCAAACGCGGAGCCACGGCCTGCCCCCGCGACCCCACTTCTGGGTGAGTGCCCCGAGAACTGAAAACAGGGAATGACAGACACTTGCACACCCACGTCCACAGCAGCCGACAGGTGCAAGCAGCCCAGGTGCCCATCAACAGATGATGGACCAGCAAAATGTGGTCCGTCCACGCAAGGGACTAGCATTCAGCTTTAGAAAGGACAGGAGCGCCGACACAGGCTGCACCGCGGATGAACCGGAGGGCGTCATGCTCAGTGAAGAAGCCCGTCAAATACCGTGCGCTTCCACCTACAGGAGGGGCCTGGAACGGAACTCATGGAAAGGAGAACGGCGGTACCGGAGGCTGGAGGGGAACTGTGGGGCGTGGGTACTTAATCGGCGCAGCGTTTCAGGTTTGCAAGGTGAGAAAGTCCTGGCGGTGGACGGTGGTGACGGTTGCCCAAGAACGCGAGTGTCCTTAATGCTGCTGAGCCGCGTGCCCCAGCGGCGAGGCGGGCACGCTGCATGCTGGATGTCTTCCACCAGTCTTTAAACAGCAGCAGGTGGCACGTGACGACTGCCTGACGTCCGTGACCCAGTGCAGGGTCTCCACCCAGGGCGGCGCGGGGGCTACAGAGGAGGGACTACTAGAGTTCATGCGGGTTCGTGTCCCTCACTTTTCTTTCGGGTACCACGTGGGTGTGTTTTAAACTGTGCGTGCTCGAGAGATACGAGAGGCCATGTGAGGACCTCATAAATAAATAAATGTACGTATTTTGGGGTGTACACACTTAAAATTTCTTGCCACTGATTGGAGCGTGCACCATGGATGCTGGAGGCCCTGGTTTAAACCCGAATGTCCCAGTCTGTGTGCCCCTCAGGGTTTGGCCCTCAGCCCTGCCCCACCAGCAGAGGACCACTTCCCTCCGCTCTCAGCTACCCTTGCAGGAGGTTCACAGCCACACTCACCCACATTTTCAACAACCCACAAAGTGCCCCTGGCCGTGCCTTGACCAGGAGTCATCTCTGCAAACATCCAGACCCCCCACCACCCAGCACACATGCCCAGAGCACGGGCCCAGGGGGGCAGGCGGCTGCTCCCTGAAGGTGGCTTCTGGGAGGGGCGACAAGGCTGGGGGGCTGGGGGGGCCAGGAGGGGAGCCTGTGGGGGGCTGGAGGGTGCAGTGGGGGAGGGTCTCCCCTCTGCGCCTGTGATGGGGACAATGCAGGCAAAAGGCGAAGCTCAGAGCAGCTGATGGATCCCAGCCAACACCCTCTACCAGCCAGGGTCCGCCCCGAGGCAGCCACCCACACTTCTCATATCCCCCACCCCTGCTCAGGGCCGCGCTGGTCAGCAGCTGGTTAAAATCACTGGTTAGCCACACTCAGCCTGGTTAAAAGCACCGGTTAGCCACATCCAGGCTGGTCAGCAACACTGGTTGGCCATACTGAGGCTGGTTAACAGAACTGGTTAGCCACACCCAGGCTGGTCAGCAACACTGGTTAGCCACACTCAGGCTGGTTAACAGAACTGGTTGGCCACACTCAGGCTGGTCAGCAACACTGGTTAGCCACACTCAGGCTGGTTAACAGAACTGGTTAGCCACACCCAGGCTGGTCAGCAACACTGGTTAGCCACACTCAGGCTGGTTAACAGAACTGGTTGGCCACACTCAGGCTGGTCAGCAACACTGGTTAGCCACACTCAGGCTGGTTAACAGAACTGGTTGGCCACACTCAGGCTGGTCAGCAACACTGGTTAGCCACACTCAGGCTGGTTAACAGAACTGGTTAGCCACACTCAGGCTGGTCAGCAACACTGGTTGGCCACACTCAGGCTGGTCAGCAACACTGGTTAGCCACACTCAGGTGGTTAACAGAACTGGTTAGCCACACCCAGGCTGGTTAACAGAACTGGTTAACCACACTCAGGCTGGTCAGCAACACTGGTTAGCCACACTCAGGCTGGTCAGCAACACTGGTTAGCCACACTCAGGCTGGTTAACAGAACTGGTTAGCCACACTCAGGCTGGTTAACAGAACTGGTTGGCCACACTCAGGCTGGTCAGCAACACTGGTTAGCCACACTCAGGCTGGTTAACAGAACTGGTTGGCCACACTCAGGCTGGTCAGCAACACTGGTTAGCCACACTCAGGCTGGTTAACAGAACTGGTTAGCCACACTCAGGCTGGTCAGCAACACTGGTTGGCCACACTCAGGCTGGTCAGCAACACTGGTTAGCCACACTCAGGTGGTTAACAGAACTGGTTAGCCACACCCAGGCTGGTTAACAGAACTGGTTAGCCACACTCAGGCTGGTTAGCAACACTGGTCAACTACTCTCAGACTGGTTGACAACACTGGTTAGTGACATTCAGGGGGTCACTGACACTCGGGCCGGTCGGCAGCTCTGGCTTCGGGGTCAGCGGGGAGGTGGCTTTCACTGTTTCCCAGGGCCTGGCTGAGCGGCTTCTGGGAAGGTGCGTTTAGGAGCCACAGCTGGTGCCCTCGCCGGTCCGGCATCCCCACCCGCTCTCCTGCCTTGGCAGGCCGGTCACCCGACTGGGCCACCCCAGCTCTTCCTCTGGGGGAAGGCAGCGCAGGCTGCGGGATTCTGCAGTGGAGGGCCCGATGCTCCCCAGATTGGGTGGTACTCCCAGGTCCCCCTACCCCAACTTGGGCCAGACGCCACCCAGTCAAGTCAAGTGCATCTGCGGCTCCCACAAAGTGGAACCAACTCCGTAAGTTCTGCCTCGGCGTCCCCACTGCCCCTGCTGCCTCTCGCTCAGCTGCTTCTCTGAAGCAGGAGACGGGACGGGCTCCCAGGCAGCCCGCAGCAGCTCCAGGCCTCCAGGCCCCCTCCAGCAGGGCTGCCACCTCCCAGGAGCACCGCATGAGAAGCTGCAGCCGAAGATGCACCAGACAGCGCTCCTGGTCACAGTGTCCTCCCCGGAGCGTGTCACAGCCCGAGGGCACGCACAAGTGGGGACAGGCCCGCCCCTTCCCCGTGTCTCCTGGCCCCACGCGCATCGCTGGTCTAAAGCCCCAGTTTCTTCCATGACTGATTTGGCCCACTGTGTCTCCAACTAACCGGTCAGCTAGCAAGTGGGTACCGAGGTCCCTCTTGGGCAAAGCATCCAGGGTACCTCGCCCTAGCGGAAAAGGCAACACTCCCACGCTGTCTGGGTCAAGGGTGGGATGAGACCCTGCCTGGGACGAAGTCAGGGCCAAGAAGGGGTCTGGGCCAAGGGGGAAGCTCAGTGTCTGAGGAAGGAGGATGCTGGCTCAGTGCAGCCCGAAGGGGCAGGTGAGAGGTGGGCAGAGGCTCGGAGCCAAGCCCTGGGGCTGATGTGGTCACCCTGTAGGTGGCGGGGGGAGAAAGGGGTCACCTGGGTGGGACACCTAAGCCACTGGTGGGCCACTGAGGGGCCTGGGGGCTGGGCTGCACCCCCCACACCCCTGGGAAGCTCACCCACATATGTGGCTAAGGGCCTCTGAGTGCTTGCCCTCTGCGTCTCTGCCACATGGCGAGTCAGGTGTTTGGGAGGTTAGAGGCGAAAGGTCACAGAAGCCCCAGGGCCACATCTTCTCATCAGCAAAAGAACCAGCAGGTATGCTATGCAGTGACTGGTGGGTTACGTAAGTACCACACCGAATAAAATGCCGAGTCCCGGCTGGGCCTCAGCAGGCGGCTTCCCGGGGACAGCACAGAAACAGGGCTTTCGGGGAGCAAACTAGGCTCCCAGGAGAGGGGGACTCGGTGGTCAGTTCAGAAGCAGAAACACTGACGCTGTCGCAGAGAAAAGGCCCAGTTTTAGGTCAAGACACTAAACAATCTGAGCTTATATACATTCACAGCTGCCTTCCTCACTGCAGAGGATGCCTTCTAAGACCCCAGTGGATGCCTGAGACCACAGGTAGAACCAAACCCGATATATGGTGCATTTTTTTCTGTACATACATAGCCATGGCAAAGTTTAATTTGTACATTTGACATGTGGAGAAGTTAATAACAATAACAAATAATAAAATGGAACAATTATAAAAATATCCTGTCACAGAAGTCATGTGAATGGGGTCTCTTTCTTCCTCTCTCAGAATATCTTATTGTACCCATTTAATGCTTTTCCACCTTAGCCAAGGACTCATCGCACCGCAGCTGTAACTTTTGCAGTTTTAGGTGTGACAGCAAAACTAGTAAGAATTTCTTTCTCCTTCCTCACTATTCCACAGATAGAAGGTTTGTTCTTACCGCAGATCTTAACAAACTCAGCATCCAATTTTTTTTCTTTCCTTATTTAGTGGAGAGTTTTCGCCCTCTCCCTTAAAGGGAGGGCTTCCTGGCTTCCCTTTGGTATATCTGACTTGCCAGCATCACAACCCCTGCTCCCTGGGGCTATTACTGAGTAGACAGGGTCACCTGAACACAAGCACTGTGATACTTTCACAGCGGACCTGATCACCACAATGGCTACTAAATGACCAGCGGGCAGGGGGTGTGCTGGACAAATGGATGATTCACCTCCTGGGTGGGCTGGGGCCGGCTGGCCTGAGTTCTCATCACCCCACTCAGAACGGCGTGCAATTTAAAGCATGAGTTGTTTACTTCTGGAACTTTCTAGACCACGGTTGACCTTGGGTCACTGAAACCTCAGAAGCCACAGCTAAAGGGGGGAAGACTGTACCTCACTTCTGAGGACGGCTGTGAACCAAACACACTGCTGAACGGGGAAAACCCAAATCCACCCCAAGTGAACTCAATTTGTAAGACTGGGTCAGGGGTCAAGCTTGAGCCTACATCAGTTGTAAAACCCCCTTTACAAGTTTTTAGGACGCCTGAATTCATACTCATATGACTGACAAAAACAAATTTACCAAAAACATTTCAAATTTTAAACTGTCCATTACAGAACTTGATGTCTTCAAGCCCCTGTTTGGGGGGAGACATTTCCAGTAGCTGGAGTGTATCTGTGAAAACTACTTTAAGAAAATTCAGAACGTTTAAGCCGTTTGGTGTTACAGGCTTAACCCAGGACTGGAGACTTGCCCACGGACGGCTTCTGGTTTGGGTTTTCTGAGGGGTCAGGGGGAAGTCTAAAATTTCACCTTCGTGGAGAGGCAAGTGTTCACTGCAGAGGGAAGACTAGCTCACACACGGTTTAGATGTTCCCTCGTTCATCACGTTACGAACTGGCCAAGTGTTTGTAAGGAACCCCATCGCCTTTGGGTCTGCCGCCAGCGGGGCCGGCGCGGGAGCAGGGCAGGTGTGCGCATGCGCGGCCGGCTCGCGCCGGGAGCGGCCCGGCCTCCCCGCCGCGCCCGCGGGCGCCGCCCTCCGCCGCCCGGCGCCCGCCCCTCTCAGCGGCTTTACCTTTTCTCTCGGGTGGTTTGAAGAAGTCCGGCGAGAAGAAGACCGAGGACTCCAGGTCTTTCGGGAACTTGCCCCAAAGGTCCTCGAACCGCGGCACCCTGGCTCCGGTGAAGATGAACTTGTTGAAGACGTCGACAGCGAGAACTGCGCGGACAGGTGCATCCATCACGCGCGGCTCCCGGGCCTTCCCGCGCGGAGCCCGCCCGGACCCTTGCCGTCCCGCCCGACGGGAACGGCGGTCCCCGATCATCTCTGACACGGAGCCTCCGTCCACCTTCTTGCGTTCTCTAAACCTGCTGGGCCCCAGGTGGGGTGCCTAGCCTTGGAGAAACACGGGCCACGTGCCTTGGAGCTCGGGGGGCGGGACAGAGAGCAGGGCGCCCCCGGCCCCCACCGCAAGGGCATGTCACCTCCCTGCTCCTGTGTCCCTGCCAGGTTGTAGAGATGGACTGTTACAGAATCAACAGATCTTAGAAACCCTAATTCTCTCTGCCTCCATCTGGAGGGGACAACTGGGCAGGCGCTAAGACATCAGAAGGGGCTCAGCATTTGTATGTGTTTGCCGACAGGCCAAGTCTGAGGCTGTGCCTTTCCGTCAGTGCTGACGGCCACTGCTCTGAGGGCCTGATGACGAAAAGGCTGACTGTCATCCCCGCGGGTCCAGGGTGACCCCTAAGTCATCCGCTGAGCTGTCCAATTCAACTCTGCCAACGGCAAGGGTGCCCTCGAGTTACTGCATGAGACGGGCTGTGCTCCCACCTGAGACTCTGAGTGGCCAGCGTTGGTGGGAGCCTTGGAATGTGGGAGGCAGGGCATAGGCAGGAGCCAACGGCCCCGTGGAAACGGGAGGATGGACAGGGATGACCAGCAGCCTAAGCACAGGGAGATCTAAGGAGAAAGGTCTTGGCCCAGCACAGGGGGATGGTCCCAACCCCAGAGGATCAGGGATGGACGCTGGAGGGGGTGCGGGCAGAGGTGGGCGGCAGACTTGGCCCAGACCTGCCTGAGGGCTCTGGAAGGGGCTGGGAGGCAGGCTGCACCAGGTGCCCATGTCCCGTCCAACCCTTGTCCAGCTCTGCAAGGCTCTCTCCAGGGACAGAAGCAGGAATGCCGTGGCGCTCACCCTGCTGTCCTGCCCTAGTAAAGACAGGGTCCCGAACCCACCTTCACCCCAGTGCAGGGCAGGTGGGATCCTGGGCTCAGGTGGGCCTGAGAGGTGCAGACCTGCCTGAACATCTCTGGGTTAAAGGCTCAGGCTCTTCCGGTGATAGACAATTGGGTAAATCAAGAGGCGACGCCCCAAGAAAAGGCAGTCCTTTGGTCCTGCCTGAGTCCCCGATGTGCGGGCTTAATAAGCAATTGCGGGAGGAAACCAGCTGCCCCGATGGTAGGAGGGCCCTCCAGGGACTTCGCTGCTCTGTCCTTGCAGGTGGGGCTGGTTCTAGCCTCGGGGCTTCCTCCCCAGGAAAGAAGCCAACTGCTTAGCCCTGACCCCTGGAGCAGCACATCCTAGGCCCTCGGGGTGACTTGGTCCACAGGTGTTTGCTTTGCTAATAGCTCAGCTCCCAGCCAGGGAGAGATGCATTCCTCCTCCGCCCAGGTGTCAGCTGCCTGTCCCTGTCCCTCCCTGGGCCTGTGCATCTGAGTGAGCCTGCAGGCTGGTCCTGCGGCCAGACCCTCCCCAGCCACTTCCCTGGACAGCCCTACACCCAGCTCTGAAAGACCGCGGACCACCAAGATCTTGCCAGAGTGCTGACCCTTTCCCAAGAGATGGCTGAGCGCCAGGGTTCCGCCAGCGCAGTGCCCCCACCGCCCGCGTGCTGGCCCGCAGCCTTACTCATGTTGGAGGTGACAATGACAAAAGGCCTCAGGTAGGTCTTCCGCAGGTTGCGGGCCACGTTGCTGAGATAGGCCTCGAAGCGCCTCAGCAGGCGCGCGGTGCCCCCCTCACTCCGCTGGATCTGCTCCCACGCGGCCCTGGTGCTTGGGGCCAGGAGCGCACTGCCCGCGCGGATGACGTCCTGGTCAGACAGACAGATGGCACTCACGTCACACATGCGGCCAGCCCGTGGAGGCCTGGCTCACTCACTGGGGCACAGGCTCTAGAAGGCATTCTGCTCTCAGGACCAGGCGGGGCCAGGACAGAGATGGGCAGAGACTGGGGGTGGTTTCATCTCAAAGGCGGGAGATGGGTGTCAGCGGGGAAAGCTTTCTGGGGGTCTCGCCATGTGCATCCCGAGACACAAAGGGGAGAAGGCACCTCTTAGTAGCTGCGTGCCCTTGGCTCCCTGTGCCTCAGTTTCCTTAACTGTAAAATGGGGCGAGAGCTGAGCTACATCACAGGATGCAGGGAACAGTGGACTAATTCACGTAAACCACCGAGAACACTGGCGCCTACGAAGCGGTCAGCTGACGGCGGCCATCACTGCCAGCATCATCAAGTCTGTGAACTGCACGTTCCGTTCCTTCCCCAAAACACTCCTAATGCCCGTAATCAGTTTTGCTGGTCCCTGCACTGGTCTGGGCACACATTTGAAAAGGGCAGTCATTTCTTGAGGACACTGGACATGACCATGATTCACAGTCGAGTGAGGGCTCCCGGCTGTCCTCCAGCCTCAGCTGGACACCCGAGCTTGCAGCTCATCCGGGACACGTGGCGCTTCCTGTCTGCCCGTCTCCCTCCTACCTCGTGGAAGGTGGCATCCCGCGTGGCCGCCAGCTCGAAGCCCTGCTGGCCGCTCTCGTGCAGCAGGACGTGGGCCAGCAGCTGGTAGGCCGTCCGCACGTCGCTGCCGAAGAGTGTGTCTGGCTGCTGCGTGGCGTTGCGCAGCGCCTGGGCCAGCCGCAGGGACCGGTCGCTGTCCATCCGCGTCTCATTCCGGCTCAGCTTCTCGTTCTGGAACAGGGAGCGAGCACGGTGTCTGCAAACCCACAGCTGTCCTGGGCCCCTCTTGTCACTCAGAACCCGCTACTCTCCAGGGGAAATGTCCTCGTCAGAAGAGAATTTAAGAATCCCAAACCCCCAAGGTGAACTCAGGCCGATGACAGTGGCACGAGACAGGAGCATTTGTCAGGCCAAAAAGTGCTTGGAAAAAGACACCAAGTGGAAGAAGGGAGAGAGGATGACGCAGTGAGCCAAGAGCGGAGGGCAGGGAGGTGGCTGGGACACGGGGACCCTGCATTCACAGGCTCAGACGCAGAGCAGGTTCTGAAAAGGAAAGAGGAGATGGCTGCCACAGGTGCCCTGAACAGATGTGATTTTCTGGGGCCATGCTGGGCTGGGACCAGCACGATGCTGGCTGCCTGGTCGCCCACCCCTTCCTGGAACCGCATACACACACACGTCCCACGGGTGCAGCCTACCAGGGCTTTGAGGTCCACAAAGGAGGCGGTAGTGCAGTTAAAGAGCTCCGGGGGCAGCCAGCCCTTCTCCCCGCTGCAGTGCCGGACCGCGTTTCCTAGCGAGCAGAGACACACACAGACACACAGAGACACACACAAATCCTGAAATCTGAATTGTTAATTCACCCCTCGGCTGGCCCAGGACCAGCAGGTGCCACAGCCACGAAGCCAACACAGCTCTCTTTTCTCAAGCCTGGGGCCACGTCTACAGCTGCCTGACGTTCACAACAGGCCTTACAGTTGGCCTGAGCTGCCCAGCAACTAGGAGTGCACATCTGAGCAAATCCAAGAAAGCAGAGATCACTGAGTGGCTGGCGGAGGACCCACCACGTCTGCACGCACTGCCCACCTGCCGGGGTCCGAGGGAGGGGTGCGTGCATCCCTTGCACCATCTCCAGGACCTCCCCATGCCCCTTTGAGGCACAGGCACAGCTCCTGTCCCCCTTTTACAAAGAGATCCCAACTCTGTGAATGGTGAGCAGCTTCCCTGGGTCCCCCGGCCACTACGCTCTCCATGTTTTCATCATGCTCTTTCCAGGTTTTGTCATTTACGACTGAGGAAAAAGTTCTTACTCCCCTCAGCTGGCTAAAGAAACAGCTTCAAACACGGAACAACCCGTGACTGCGATGCCTCGGCCAGCTCTCCCGCACGCCACACGCCTCCATCTGACGTCCTGCCTGGAATGGACCCACAGCCACACACCGTGGTACTTACCCACTGACCCTTTGGGGCACGGCACTGCAGCTGGCTGCCCGAACTTGGTCTGTGGCCACCAAATGCCAGCCTCAAATGCCCTGGGACATCCGTTGTAGATCACTAGGGCACAGAAGAAGGAAGGCCCTCAGCCCAGCACGGCCGTGCCCACAAACGCCTCCCACAGCCCTCTACAAACCCCTCCTGGGAGGGGGCCCTGCCCCCACCAAGAACGGGACCCCTCGCATCTCCCCCATTAGTGTCAAAACCGGGGAGGTGGTGACCCAGGCTCCGACCACGCATCCTGGAGGGCCAGGTAATAGAAGGTCAAGCAGACCCTGTTGGACCATGAGGCCGCAAGGATCCTCCATACCCCAGGGGTATGTGGTACACACACTCACACACACACACACACTCACACACACACACACACACAGACACACACAGACACACAGTGGCCCATCCCTGCCCTGCCGCCTCAGGGCGTCCAGGGCATTGCTGACCTTCACAGCCAAGGACCGTGACCTCGGCAAAAGGGTTGTCGCAGCGGTTGCACTGGCGGCCGACGACGCCGGGCTTGCAGGTGCACTGGCCAGAGTCCATGTCGCAGGCGCGGCTGTGGGAGCCGTGCGGGAAGCAGTCGCACGGCAGGCAGGCATCCTGCTCCGGGGGCCGGTAGTAGTTCTCCTGCAAAGGCCAGAAGCGGCCCGGGACCTCAGACGCGGGCAGAGGCCCTGCCTCTGGGGGACCAGAGGGCCCAGCCCGGCTGCCCGGGATCAGTGCTGCCCTCCACCCAAGGTCTCCGGCCGGAGGCTCCGGACGGACAGCTGTGTCCTCAGGGAGACTCTCCCTCTCTCATGTCCCAGCAGACGCTCACTGTGGGCCCCTCTGTCCTAAAAAGGACCAGAGATTCAAATGGACACCTACGCAAAAGGGTGCCGGCAGGGCTGATGGATTTTTTTTTTTCCTTTTTTAATTGTGAGAAATCAGAAGCCGCCTGCAGGTGGTCACTGGGCAGGTCAGGGCGAGGTCAAGGGCATGGGCTTCAGTTTTGCAAAGTCATGGATTTAGTCCCAGTTTGGCTGTTCACTGGCCACATTGCCCTTGCCAGGTCACTTGGCCTCCCGAGGTCCAAGGGTCTCCTCCCGAAAGCGGGGGCAGGCTGTGACTTCGGCAGACTCGTGGCCAGTGACGCAGTGACACGGGCTTCTGTGTCCAGCAGAGACATGGGACAATCCCACAGGAGGTCCAATTGTGTGTCTTTCAGTGCCTGGAGGAGCCACTAAATATGTACGGTCACTCTGGGAGGGGTCACAGGGGTCATGTTTACTGCCTTTTCTGCATTTTCTATGTATTTTTTCTTTAAAAAAAGTTTAATTTTTATTTTTTGATTTACACTTGTATTAGCTTCTGGTGTACAGCCTCATGGTTCAGTTACACGTATATATACGTATTCTTTTTCATAACAGGCCACTACAAGCCATTGAGTGTAGTTCCCTGGGCTATTTTCTGTAATTTTTTATGGAAAAAAACTCTAAGCGTGTTTCCCCTAGCGCCCTCCCCACTTTCCTCCTGCCCACGTATGCCACGGCCACCGCCTTGGGCCACGTGGCTTGTGGGGTCCACAAGGGCCCTTGTGATTTTTCAGGAGAAAAGCCACACACAGAGGCACACGTGGGACATGACAGACGTTAGAGTGCTGGGGGCGTCAGAGCTGCCCTTCCTGGGTCAGCACACCCGGCCACATGACAGTGTGTCCCTCTGAGTGGTTACAGACAGAACTTCCCTCTGGGCTTCAAGTTGCCCACAGCTCACGTGCGACACATCCTGAAGGCATGGGGTGTTTCCCGGGAGGCCGAGGGGGCCGGGGTTCCGTGTGATCTGGACTGAGAACACTGCAGCTCGTTCCAAGACCACGAGGAGGTGGCCCCCAGCCCACCCGGGAGTGTCAGGCACCTGAGGTGGGGGTGTGGGCTGAGCTCCTCATACTTTGCATTCTGGTCCTCGCTGAGTGCTGGTCTGATGAGAGAAAACGGCCCACCGGCAGAACCACGGCTGACAGAGATGATGCCAGACTCACAGAAACTGCTTGCTTTCTGGGGACCATGTGTGGGGCTGGGGACTTGAGTTCCCACGGTTGGAGCCAGCGCACAGGTGAAAACCGGGCCTGGGGCACGCACACTGCGCGGGGGGCAGTGAAGACACTGGGCCCTGTTAGCAGATGAGTGTGTGTGTGCAGGTGTCCAGGGAGACGTGTGTGCAGGTGCGTGTGCGCCCACCTGCAGCCTGGCCTCACCTTGCACTGACACTGTCCGCTGGTCTTGTTGCAGTCGGGGTCGAAGCCTTTGTTGACCGCACAGTGGCAGGGTCCACACACGGGGTTCCCCCACCAGCCTTTGGGGCATGGAAGGTCGATCCTGTTGGGAAAATTTGGGAAGGAGAGGAACCCTGGAGGCCTGGGCCTTGGCTGGTCTACTTCTGGGCACCTTCCTCCCTCTTGAGTGATCTGTTTCCCCCTCGGTGGCCCCCCCCCTACAGGACTTAGAGTTTCGCATTGTATGCCCAGACTTTCGGGCCGCCCTTCTGGAATGTTCTACCATTCCTGTTCCTAAGTTTAAGGATACTGTTCCTTAAAATAGTTTGTCTTTTCGTATTTTTTCTTTTACCTGGAAGACAGAGGTGAGTACCCCCAACTCAGCTTCCAAAATGCCCAGCTCACAGGGAGTGGGGCGCTCAGTGACAGCTAGCCAGCCCCTAGGCTGGCTCTTCATAATCCAGCTCTCCCAGAGCAGAATGAACCCAGCTGCCCTGACAACCTCCTTCCAGGACCCAGGCATCCGCCAGCACAAGACACCCAGTGGGATTTGCAGCATCAGTGGTCCCCAGATCCCCGGGGCAGATGCTGACCACATCCCCACGGATGCTCAGAGCAGCCTTTCCAGGGAGGCAGAGCAGCTCCGTGCACCCCCAGGTGGACCCAGTGGGCTCAGAACCGCACTCCGGCCCAGTCCTGCCCTCGAGAAAGCCCAGCAGACCCTGAGATGGGCAGCGTCCCCGGTGACAGTGCCAGGCCCCTCCGACGCGCTGGCTGCTGCCTGCGGCCATCACCCCAGCCTGGCTCCCAGCTGGACCGCTCACCTGAGGGTCACCTGCTGACCTGCCTGCCTGTAGGAAGTCCCCTTCCCCCCACGTGTCCTTCAGGCTCCTCAAAATGAGTGCTACCCTGTGTTTAGAATCCTGGCTAACAATGTTCCCTCCGCCCACCCCCATACCCACTCATTCATCTAACCAGCAATTTTCTTTTTTAGCAGAGGGACTGGGGATTGAGCCCAGGACCTCGCGCATGCTAAGCACGCGCTCTACTGCTGAGCTGTACCCACCCCCTACAACCAGCAGTTATGAAGTCCTGACCTTGTATACACTAGGGACATAAAAATGACCCGGACAGGGTTGGGGCTCCAGTCTGGCATTTACTGACCCACATTTATCACGTAGGGAGCGCAGACCCTCGGGATCATACCCCTCCTCACTGCCTCCTCAGCCCTGCACTGCGGGCCACACCAGCCTCAGGGACGTCACAGCTTCCTGGCTGCGCCCCTTGCCTCTGCCTTCCGTCTGCTTAAACCACACCCCACGCGTGAGCCAAGGGTGCTTTGACACCAAGACCTGATACGCCACTTTTCTGCTGGGCCCCCACGGCCCCTCAAAAGCTAAGCTCTGTTCCTGGGTTGCAGGCAGGCCCCCGCCCAGGCCTGTGTCTCCCCAGTGCAGAACATGCCTGGGACAGCACACGCCAGCTCTGCCCGGGGACTCTGCCTGCTCGCTCATCAGACCAGCCTCATCCCATCACTGCTCTCCAGCTAAGCCCCATTGGTTCCCCAGGAACGCCCTCTCCCTGCAGCCTCCCTGACTCCCATCCCGCCATCACCCAGCGGGCTGTGCGGTACCAAGGGCACTGGCTGCCTCCCGCTCACAGGTGGGGTTACGGCACACTCGTCCCCACTGCACCGACACGGCTCCTGCTCCAGGAAGGATGGCACTGGCCGAGGACCGCCAGCCATGACTGCATCACCACCCAAGGGGCTGGAGTCTTGATGTGTGAAGACTCTAGCGGCCCCACCTGCCAGAACGTGATCCACCTGTGATGACTACACACCTGGGCTCCTGGGGCCTGGAGAGCACGAGGCTCCCCGATGAGCTGCACCAGGACCACGTGCAGTCAGGTGATTGCAACCCCGCGACTCGAAAGATCAATGTGTCCTGTGACTACATACATCTTCCTGCATCTCAGCGCCTGCCTGCTCTGTGCGCAGCAGGGCGCTAGATAAACGAGTCACGTTGTACGTTTCTGGGGTGGAAATGTGCTCAAACTGGGTTAGTGTGAGACGCCCAATTGGATTCTCACTTACATCACACCAAATTGAAAAAAACATGTCCCTGTGATCCAGATTCATGTGTATTTGGGGTTTAAACAACAGACCAGGTCAGGGGAAGCAGCCGCGGGGACCCTGGAGTGGGGGGCGTCCGCTCACTTGTTCTCGCAGTACTGCCCGTAGTGGCCGGACCCGCACTCGCACACGTAGCCCCGCGGGGACTCCGGGCTGTGCACGCAGGCCGCGACGTGCTTGCAGGGGTTCACGTGACACGCATCCACGCACTTCCTCCCGAAGTACCCTGCAGGGACAGGCCAGCGTTACCCCACCCAGACCCCGCCTCTGGCGTTGCAAGCCCGCCTCCCGGACCGAGACCCCCTATGTTAGGATCCTCCAGCAGTCTCCCCGAGACTCGGCTCCCCAAGCCGCTCCACAAAGGAAAGCAGCCACGTCCCTTGGAGTCCCAGGAAACACAGACACCCAGCGGGTGGGTCAGACCTGAGACGCGGCGTTGAGAGCCTCCGAGGCCGCCCCCGCCCAGGAGGGAGGGGCACACGGGGAGCAGGCCCCAGCCGAGCATGAGCACGACTGCATCCCCTGAGTGCAGGGGCGGTTGCAAAGTGTTATTTTTCAGCGTGTGCTTTTCACTTAGTCTCCCCAACGTCGTGTGTGCCAGGAGGTGCAGCCGGGAGTGTCCCCTGTGCCCCCAGTGAAGAGGCAGGAAGAGAGGGCCACTCCCAGTTGCAAAACAAAGCTCAGGGCGCCAGGGACCCACAGGGCGGGGATGGGGAAGCCAGTGCGGAGACTCAGCTTCCACCGCCAGAGCCGTCGCCCTCCACTGAGCGGCATCAGGGAACGGGCCGTGGGCGCCCACCTCTGTCGCAGACGCAGGAGTAGCCGTCCCAGGTGTTGTGGCAGCGGCTGTGCTGCGGGCAGGGGCTGGAGGAGCACGGGTCCTCCACGTCACAGCCGTCCTGCACCCTGACCTTCAGGGCGTCATTCATGTTCAGCGTGGCGATGTTGGTGGCCGTCTCCCCCATCCTCACTCCCTGCATCAGAAAAGGGCAACCAGGGTCAGTCCCAGGGCCCTGGGGCTGGAGGAACCCCAAAAGGTAACCAGGGGTTAAGGGAACCTCAAATTCTCTGGGGTCTCCCATTTCAAAAGCGATGATGCCTCATTTATGAAGTGCTGAGACTTGTCGGGGGAGGGGAGCAGAGGGTGTCGGGGTGAGGGCAGGAATAAGGGCACTTCTCCATCCATCGGCTCTGGGTCCCAGGCAGGGGACAGGCCACCTGGAATGGAGACGGAATGAGTCCTTGTTCTGCTAAGTCCATGGTGAGAGTCACAAAGGAAGGATGACGTGGATGGTGGGAGGGCATGGTGGCTGATGAAGGTGGGAGGGGCGGATGTGCAGGGGGGGCGTCCCGGGGTGGGGGCGACCATGTGAGGCACGCGGGGCCAGCTCACCGGAGTGCGGCGGCGCAGGCAAAGGAACTAAGGAGTTATTTCCTGCAGTGGGGGGCCGGGGGCGAGGGGAGCAGGAAGACGTGACTGTGACTTTACAAACAGCTCCTCCGGCTGCTGCTAGAATGACGGGTCTTAGGGACGAGCCGGGGACCCGTTCGTGAGCCTGGGGGGTGCAGGCGGCGAGGGACGGACTCCGGACAGGACTCGAAGGCAGAGCTGCGGGTGGACGACCGTGGTGTGATGCGGGGAGGGTGCGGGAGGGGAACGGGGAGCCTGGGGAGGGAGGAGGGCTCTAAGTGGAAACAGGGTGTGTCAGAGTTGGGTTGGCAATAGACAACTATTCATTTACTGAAAACTAGAGGACACCCAATGACACCCACTGCAGTGCTGGCCATCCCCGGGTCGGCCCTGGGGGCCGGGGTGGCGGGGAGGGTGGCGGCGACAGGCACTCGCACCTTCATGCAGCCCCGGAAACCACGGTGCACGGAGACCTTGTCTTCAGACACGCCACCCACGATGATGCTCCTCATTCTCAGCCCGGGAAGCTGGTTTCCTATCTGCACCGTCTCCTGCATGAGAAAAGGGGGAGACTTCCACCATCCGGAAACTTCTGGCTGGGAGGAACGTGCTCAAAGGCTGACATACAGTCTGGCAGGCAGACTCCCCACAGCCCGGGGACATCTGTGCCTCCAGACAGGACCCGGCTCAGCCTGCTTATGGAGAACACAGCTGTCTGTGTGGGACGGGCGGGGTGCAGGAGCCAGGCCAGGGGACACATGTCTGCACCCTGGCCCAGCCCAGATGGGCAGCTGGGGGTGCCGCAGGCAACCCTCCCATCTCTGCGATGGGCGCCACTAACAGGCCACTGTTTGCGAAAGCTTGGGAAGCTAGAAAGGTGACAGCGAGTGGAGAACGTGTCCACGGTGGCAGGACTCTGGGAGGGTCTCAGCCGGATCCTCAGGCTCAGGAAGACGTGCACGTGGAACACGACAGCTGCTTATTCCCAGAACCAGACGTTAGATGAGCCTGGACTCCAGAAGCACTTAAGAATCACAAGTGGCCCCTCAAGCGTGTGGGTGTCCCGTAAGCACGCCTGGTGTTACCTGGCGGTGAACCCGGGAAACCCGGCATGGCTCAGCAAGCACTGAGTGCGCCCTGCCGGAGCGCCACCTGCCCATCTGGGGTGGCTGCACCTCGCGGTGTCCCACAGCCCCCTCTGGGGCCTGAGTGCTACTGCTCGCCCACCCATATCCTCCTCTGTACCCCAGAGCCCTGAGTGTACAACTGTGGCTCAAGACAGCTTTGCTAAAAGAAACTGTGACGGTGGGACACACAGATGGACCAAGACCAGTTCCTGGCTCCGGGAGCTGACATCCAGAAAGGGGGTGAGGTGCGGACTCTGGTGACCTCAGCATAAGGAGGAACAGGAGGCCCAAGGTTCAGGGGGGCCCAGGAAGCGCTTCCCCAAATCCACACGGGCCTGGCAGGTCCTGGCACACGGAGGGGCCCCTCCGTTCTCCCACAGGCCCAGTGGAGGGGGCTGTTCTGAAGAGGGTACAGGCGCCAGCTCACCTGGTCCATGCCATAGTCCAAGGTCATGACTGCCAGGTACTTGATGTCTTTGCCCTCCTTGGCGCTCTTCAGTTCTACCAACAGGTGGTGCCACGCCCCGTCAGTCACACGTGACCTGGACAGTCGCATGGACACCACATCGGAGGGGCCGTGGGACACCTCAAACTGGACATAGTTGTTCAGGATCTGTAGGACAGTGGGGGCTACACTGGTGACTGAGGTGATGACAACAAATAAAATAACAAAGCCATGCAAACAGACGCACTGGATCAAAACGGACCTAAAAATTAGGCAAAGTTTGATTTGTGGCTGCTGACTGTAACACTCCTCAGAATTACATGCCTGTGGGGGGAGGGTAATAGCTCAGTGGTACAGCAAATGCTTAGCATGTACGAGGTCCTGGGTTCAGTCCCCAGTATCTCCATTAAAAAAAATTACATGTCTTTTTCTATCGTAAGAAGTGTCAAACGGTGACAGAGTTCAAGTCAGATAAAGCCCATTAGACTTGAGTATGTGGAACAGCCACAGATTCAGGTTACTATATTAAGCTCTTATTTTGGGGTATAAATGTTACACTTTATGAGACAAGATTCAGGCCACCATGTTCAAATATATGTATGAAAAAAACAAAAGTCAGCACAGTAACTGGCCTAAGATGTTCTTGCTTTAAGAAAATGAAACCAGGGCAATGCTGAGATCACGTCTCCCTTTCCCCAGTGAAGGACAGAGTAGTTTGGACCAACCCTCCTCCTGAGAACACTTAGAAAAATGAGACAAAATGTTGCAGCCCACTTGTCTAAGGCATCAGAGTGACTCAAGTCACTGCAAGTTAGAAAATGGAAATCTGCAGAAAGGTGCTTAGGGCTTTGCCATACGATTGTCAGCTGGTTCTGGAAGGCACAGCTGAGGTTGAAAGATGAGCAAAGCCTTCTTGGCTCATGGAGCTGGGAGGATAGAAACTGGAATTCAGAGCCTGCCCAGGGTGGGAGCTGCCAACCAGAAGCAGACATGAGGGATAATGACACCATCATCCTAGTTTCAAATTCTCTCCAGTTTTTCTACATGATGTCCAGCACTCAATCAAAAATAACCAAGTATCTGAGGAGACAAGAAAACATACTTGAAACAGACCCATGGGAATCCAGACCATAGAATCATCAGACACAGACCTGAAAATAATCATGGGAACCATAGACCTTTCAAGGAAACTGATTCGGGTGACCAGTATTTCTAGATGTAAATGTTCCATTTCATGAGGTAAGATTCAAGCTACCATGTTTAAATACATGTGAGAAATATGAAAAAACAGCATTGTAACTAACCTAAGATACTCATGTTAATAGATAACTTCAGGGGGGAGGGTATAGCTCAGTGGTAGAGTGTGTGCCTAGCATGCACGAGGTCCAGGGTTCAATTCCCAGTACTGCCATTTAAAATCAATCAATCAACCTGATTACCTTCCCTCACTAAATAAATAAAAAAATAAAAATTTTAAAAATGTTTAAAGAAGAAAAAAGATAATTTCAATGAAAAGACAGAGCAGATTTAAAAAAAACTATTAGTGTACTGCTTAAAAGAGAGGCACCTGAAATATAACAAAACAGAAATATTGAAAGAAAAAAGATAGAAAAAGATAAACACCAACAAAAAGCTAGTGTAGCTATATTAATATGAGACAAACTAGACTTTGAGGCAAAAATAAGTACTAAAGATAAAGAGGGTTTTTGTCATGATAAGAGAGTCAATATTCCAGAAAGATAAAACAACTTTAAATTTGTATGCGCCTAATAACATAGCCTCAAAATCTACAAAGCAAAAATTGACAGATGTAAAGGAAGAGATAAAGCTACAATCAAGACTGGAGATTTTTAACTCACTTCTCTCAGTAACTGAGCAAACAGACAAAAAAAAAAAAAGATCAATGATCCAGAAGATTTGAATGCCACACAAACAAACATCACCTACTTGACATATATAGAACACCAAAGGACACAACTGCAGGGCACACATTCTTTCCAAGTACAGGTGGGACATTCACATAAGACTAAATGCTGGGCTGTAAAGCAAGTCTCAACATATCTCACAGGTCTGAAATCATACAGGGTACCGTTCTCTGACCTACAATTATGCTAGAAACAATAACAAAATGATTTACCAGAAAATGCCACCTGTTTGCTAGTTGAAAAATATACTTATAAATACCTGATGGGTCGAAGAAGAAATCATGATGGAAAACAGAAAATATAATTAACTGATTATACAGATAATGCAACTAATAATGTACTTTGATTTTCAGTCTGAATTGATAGTTGAAGAAGGTAATTTTTCACCTTTTTACATTGTTTCCTTTCGTTCCCCAGAAGTCTAAGTCAACTCATTACCTTTCCTCGCCGTTCCATTCTCTTTCACTGTCCTTGCTAACAAAACCCCACAGCCAGCAGATCAACAATGAAGTGACGGATGTCTCCAAACAAAAGCAGTGCCTGCGGAACGATCCCAGGACGGTAGCAGTACCTGCCACCTGCGATCTGTCACCGGATTTAACAGCAGCCAGCTTATCCCACTTGACAATGCAGGTGGACTTAGGGCGCCTGAGAGCAATTACCCAAATTGCTTGGGCTGGAGGATGAGCCTGTGGCTTGTCTGGCCTGGCGTGGAGGCCAGGAACACCTCAACTGCTGCCCCAGAGCTCGCGGGCCCGTGGGAGGCCTGCATTCCACACGCGTCGTGTGGGAATAACCCGGAACACTCCTGTAACCCTGGCTGGCCAGCCTGTGGGAACTGCCCTGGGGCGGCCTTCTGGGTGGCCACTGAGGTCTGGAGGATCCTCCCAAGGTCACCACTCCTGCCACCCAGCCTTCCACAGGGAGGGGCTGGCCACAGTCCCTGGCAAAAAACCTTCATTTTTGGCTTAGCTACCCATAACGCAATTACTCAAACAATACGGGAGTTTGTGGCTTTCGGGGCTGTTCCTGCAGACAGCGTACTTTTTCCTACAGAGACCCCACTGCCAAATGACAACTGCCACATTCCAATTCATCACCTCAATCAGCCAATTTAATTTGCCCCAATGGTGAAACACCACAGAGGAAAACACCACCCCGGGCAGAGCTGCGCTTGCCAAGCGCCGGCCAGAGCCGGCTCCAGGGCCGCCTGGTAAACTCGTAAAATTGCTGGTTAATAAGGGAAAGACAATGACAGCTGTAATTATCCCGGACGCACAAACCGCCTTCAGTGCGACCTGAGCGAGCCTGTGCTGGAAACAATCCTCAACGGTGACTCGGGGGAGGGGACAGGTGGAGGTGAGGGACACGTGGGAGATGGGGGGACAGGAGCGAGGTGGGGGGACGGGTGGGAGGTGGGGAGATGGATGGGAGGTGGGGGGACAGGAGCGAGGTGGGGGGACGGGTGGGAGGTGGGGAGACGGATGGGAGGTGGGGGACAGGTGGGCGCAGAGAAGGAGACACCCCCAGGCTCTGAGCCCCCAGTCCCTGCCGGAGCAGAGTCAGTCAGGCCTCTCTGGGGTCCTGTCTTGATCTGTGAGTCTGCAGCCTCCCAACCTGCTTGCCGGGAGCCCTCGGAGTCCTGCCCCGCTGACCCCCGACAGTGCGCTCACAGGGGCGTGGGCAGTGTTCTGTCCCCTCCCTGTCTGGTCCTGTCACATGGAAGCACTTCCAGATGCACAGCCCACAGGGACGACGGGAGAGGGTCCTGTGGACACGGCAGGACCTGGGCGACAATGAGCCGGGGACCTGGAGCTCGGAGTTTCTGGCTTCACAAGGGATCGCACCCCCGACCGTCTGGCCCAGTGCAGCCTCCCTGTCTGGGAATGCAGTCCACTCCGCACTGGCCAGAGCACCAGGTCAGTCCCAGGGCCCCGGGGAGAGAAGAGATGGCACACAGCTCGGTGCGGACACAGGGCTACAGCAGAGGGGACCAGAGCTAGCTCTGGGAGGAACTTCCCGATGGTGGGAGCCCGTCCACCTGAAGCAGGTGGTCCTGGGATGACAGCAGCAGGTTCCAGTGCAGCCTGGCCCGGAGGCAAAAGAGGAGGCGGGCAGAGGGGCAGAACGTCCCGGGGGTGAAGGGTGCAGGGAGGGGCCAGGGGCCGCGCTGGCTGAAGACG
This sequence comes from Camelus bactrianus, assembly GCF_048773025.1. Taxonomy (NCBI): domain Eukaryota; kingdom Metazoa; phylum Chordata; class Mammalia; order Artiodactyla; family Camelidae; genus Camelus; species Camelus bactrianus. Next base: position 67,611,777 of record NC_133550.1, read on the forward strand.
ACAAACGGCCTGTGAAGGAAGCCTGCCCTGCTCCCCGAGACGGTGTGCGCACAGGTCCGCCGAGTCCACACGCTCATGGAGATGTGTACACACACACACACACACACACACACACACTTGCAGGAAAGCCTGAAGGAAAGATAGGAAAAACAGCCCGGGGATGGAATCCTGCAAACCAAGATGGCGTCCTGCTTGGGCACGACTCCCACAGGCCACTGCTGTGTCCAGGGGCGGGTTGGGGGACAAGCCCGTTTGAGAAGAGTCATCAGTGGACTTCCCAGGAGGGAGAACCCTCTAGTGTGGCTTCCCGGATCAGAGTGGGCAGCGTCACACAGGAACGTCCCGTCTGTGGTCACTGCCTGGAGACGTGAGGACAGAGGACCAGCTCTCGGCCCAGGGCCTGGCCGGGCAAGCCTGCACCCACGCCTGGGAGTTCCCCGCCTGTGTTTGTGAAACCGCACCTCCTGGACCCTCCAGCATCTCAGGACCCCAGGCTGACAGCGAGGGCAGGAATTCCTCCATCCGCCTCCAGCGAGGACAGCGGGAGGCGGGGGGCAGCCCAATGGAGGACCTGGCGTGGGTCACAAATCAAAGTAGCACACTTACTTCCTCAAATGAAATGCCTGCAAGCTGGGAACGGGCAAGGGGGGACCGGCTGGGACGGAAGAGAAACCCAGACAGAGAGCATCAGAATAAGCCTGTGCAACCCGCAGGAACTCCGCTCCCATGCAGCGTCTTCAACACACGGAACCGCAGAGACCAGAGACGAGAACACATGCACGGTGATGCGATTTTAGGAAGATTTTTAGGAAACTTGTGGCTGAGCATGACCGCTGGGCAATACGGGCACAGGAGCAGGAATCTCCACCGGTCGGCGAGGCCTGCTGTTCCCACCTGGAGGTGCTCACCACCCCACCGCCCGGAGGCCGGGGCTGCCGCCCAGCAGCACAGCAGGGCTGAGGTTCGCTGCGGAGGAGCGGGGCCCCCAGCCCGCCCAGCCCCGAACTTACTCCATCTCCGGGCGTAAAGGAGAGAGAAGTGAGAGGCTCGGGGGGGCCAGGCTCCCGTGTGGCACTCTGCTTGCTTCACTCAGGTGCACGCCTGCCGCGCAGGTGCCCAGGGTGGGATGTGGATCTCGCTCACCTGGAGATGGAGCCTGGAGGACACGCCCGCTGTGGCCTCCAGCAGCACGCCATCCTCCTTCCTGGTCCGGAACATGAGCCCCAGGTACCAGGGCACGGAGACGGTGACGTCCAGGTCACTCCAGGACACGACGCTCTCCCCGCTGAAGCGCTGGGGGTGGGGCATGACTGTGGGCACAGACGCCGAGGCTGCTGAGTCACACAGGCCCCTGAGAGTCCTCCTCCGCTGCAGGGGATGGGGGTAGGCTCCCGGGGATGGGGACAGGCTCCCGGGAAGGGGACGGAAGGAACCCCGGGCCTTTTTCATCTGAATGCAAAGGTGGGTCTCAGGCTGGTGGGCACTAGCTTTCTGAATCCAGGAGCCACAGCTCTGCAGAAGCCCACATTCCCCAGGACACTGGCCACCCTCCTGGGGAGTGAGGCTGAGGCCTAGGGGGTCTCAACCACAGCCAGTGTACGGTCAGGAGCTCTTAGGCTGGGTGGCAGGCAGAGTGGGACAGCTCAGGAGACTGGGGTGCTGGGGGGCCCTGTGAGCCAAGCCTATCTGTCACAGCCCACACCTGCCGGGTTGAGGGCCCTGGGGCCTGGCAGGGGCTGTTCTGAGTGCCATCCCCCAGTGGGACAGGGTGAGGTGGCAGTGCACCCTGCACACGGGGTTTTCTGCACACGCACCTCAACCCTGCAGCCTGACCGACCTCAGCTGCTATCTGGGGTGAATTTGCAACCCCCAGGCTCATGGGCCACTGTTTCTCTGCTCCTGGTGATGGCACAGAGATGGGAAGGCTGCTGGAGGCTCCCAGATGGTTTGGGGGAACCAGGGAAGTGGCAATGGGGGGATCTGCAGCTTCAGCCAGTCTGTCACACTTGGAAAAGGTCCGGGTGCCAGACAGACCCGTAGGCAGGCCTGACGCCGAGTCAAACCAGCTTCCTCATTTTGCCTCCAGACGCCTGCGCATAGCAGGCAGTGGGCCACCCCAGGACCTCACCCTAATCGCTCCAGGTGGGACTGCACGGTCATCAAGACGAGGTGTGAAAGGCCAGACCAGCAACACAGGGCACGCCAGGTGGGGCCGCCTTCGGAGGCGACAGCCTCATGAGCACCAGGCATCTGTTTCCTGCTCTTAGGAACCCAGACCTGTTTTTCCTGGCACTGTCGAAGCCGGACTTGGGGCCTCCATAACAGGAACCCGGGGGCATGGGCAGCCCCGCTGGCACTGTGTCCACCCAGGCATGCCGCCCCTCCCTGTGACCCGAGCTTCCTGCACATGGTGGTCAGCCGGGACTGGGCCTGACCAGTCCACAGGGCCCGGACGAGCCCGCCCACCTGCTGCCCGGAAAACAGATCTTCAGGCCTTGAAAGTGCACGGTGCTTTGTACACAAATAATCAGGCCCTGCCCGGTAAGTCCACCCTGACAAGGATTGTGGCTGTAACACAATTCCACGTCACGTGCCTCGGCCCCAGCAGTAACAGCCCTGGGCAGGGTGGACCTGGCGCAGGTAAGCCCCGCCTGCTGGCTCCACCCCTTCCCCCTGCACCGACCCAACGCTGCTCTCCTCCAGAACATTCTGTCCCGGTTCCCACCTATTTCTGCTTCATCGACTCCTTTGAGAATTGTAGAAAAGTCGTGGACACCATCCCCCTAAAAGAGTCACACTGGAACCTCCAGCCCAACCTGTGGGGCGCAGGGGCCGAGGTGAGGGGCGTCTGACTTCTACAGAGAGGCCGTGGGCTGGGGCCAGAGGGCGGCTCCAGGCAGCACTTCTCCTGGCCATCGACTTGCTACTGAGCTCTGGGCATTTCCAAGGCGGACCCAGGGAGCACGCCCAAGCTTATCTGGCTTCCATCTACCCCTTTTGGTTTACCTTAAACTTGAAGAGCGTCAACGATTTTTAAAATGATGACTCTTATTTAACACTGCATTGCTTCAAAAGGAGCGAACTGTTTAAAACCTGCCAGAGTCTATAACTGCAAGGGTGGGGCTGGGGAGAGGCCCTGCCTTTGATGCCCACAACACGGTCCAGGAGGGAAGCAGCCAGCTGGAGGACCCCCCCCACCCCGGGGCGGTGAGAAGGGGCATGGGGGTGTCGAGCCTGGGAACCTGCCCCTTCAGGCCTCGGGATGCCTGTGAAGCCGGCTGCCGCCACCAAGAGGCCCAGCCAGGCCCCACCTCCCTTCTCTGACCCTCCTGGGCTCCCAACGTCATGCTGGCCCTGCTCAGACAGGGTGCTGTGTCCTGCACACCCATCCTGGAGCCCCCACCCCCGCTCCAACATCCCCCGCCCTGGTGCCCCCAGGAACCCTCTCAGCCTCGCCCCAGTCCAGGCCCTGTGCCTGCTCCCACTCGCCACTGGACCCAGGCCTGGGGACACACATGCCCCTGGAGGCTGCGGGCCCTGGCGGTGAAGCCCCACCCAAGTGGCCCCTGCCCCGAAGCCAGCCTCACCTTGCTCACAGTTCTTCCCGCCAAAGCGGAGCGGGCACTCACAGACGTACGTGTTCCAGCCGCTGACACAGGTGCCCCCGTTCTGACACCAGCTCCCCTCGCAGAAGTTCCTCTGGGCAGTGCAGCCTGGAAACAGAGTGCGTGGCATGGTCCCGGTGCGGAGAACAGGGGCAGGTGGGGGCGCGGGGGCACTGTCACTGTGTCCTAGCACCCACGCTGTGGGAAACGTGCCCAGTGGACACAGTGGGAGGGCAGGCAGGCAGGCCCGGGATCCCCGGAGCATCAGAACATGAGACCTGAACTTGCACGAGGCATGCTGCCCACGTCCAGAGACTCTGGGGCTCCGGGCCATCCACCAGCTGCCCGGGCCATCTGGTGACCTGCTCAAGGCCCTGGGACCGAGTGACCAGGTCCAGCCGGGCCCGCCCACAGCTTCGCCGCCACCCAGCAGGACCCCAGACTCAAGAGCAGCTGGGCGCACATGGGCTTGGTCCCAGGAAGTCACTTCCCAGGACGTGGAGGCGGCCCTCCCGCGCGGCCGCCGCAGCCCCCCACAGCCCCCCCGCACCCCTGGCGGGTGGCCCTGCCTTACCTGCCCTGGTGCCGTTGTTGGCAATGAAGCTGGCCATGTCCACCTTCCTGCCGTCGATGGACAGGTTCCGCATGCAGCCCACAAACTGCCGGTTGTGCACGGGGAAGTCCTCGGGCAGGTTGGGGACGCCCCCCAGGAGCAGAGGGCCCGTCAGATCCAGGGACCTGTGGAGGCAGCACCACCCTCTGTGACGGCCGGGTGGGGAGGGGCAGCCTGACCTCACGAGGGCCTCTGCCACTGGGCACGCTCGCCGTCTGAGCGGGTGGAGGCCAGGCAGGCAGGTGGCCGGCAGGTCCGAACACACCCAGCAGATCCTACATCTGGTGCCACCCCTGTGCCCTGGTTTCCCCCAACTTGCGCCAGAGCCTGGCAAACTGGATGTCCTGGGTGGCTGCCCCTGAGTCCTGCCGCCAGTCCACACGGGAACAGGACGTACAGCGCCACATTCCCCTGGCCTCCAATGACCTGGAAGGGAGGTCACAGCAAACCAGGACCCTGGCTCTGTAGGAGCAGCCACGTGGCTTCGGGCAGGGGCCGAGCAGCTCCAGGCACAGCGGTCTTATCAGTAGTACGGGCGTGGCCCCACCTCCATCTCAGCTGGGGGATCTGACCAAACAGGCCTATTTCACACCCAGTGCTCAGGGTAGACCAGGCTCATCGGACTGCGGTCTCCCAAAAGCTTGTTAAATATCCCACCAAAACACAATCAGGAATGACTCGAACAAGAACCTTCGCTCTGAGGTTTGAAGCTGGTGTTACAAAAATAGAAACACGGCAACGGCCACCGAGGTCCATGTCAGCACCTCTCTGCCCTGAGTTAGGATGGGCCCCAGGGGACCTCTGGGCCAGAGGGTGACACGGCCACTGTGATAATGGAGGGAGGTCGCTGACTCAATGCTGAGTCATGGGGACCAGTACTTACGAGGACCAAGTCAGGGATGCATGGAGACAGGCCTGGGGATGGGTGGCTTCCAGGGCCAGCAAGCTGGCCATCACATCCCTGGGGCTGGCCTGGCTACACTTTGGCAGTTGTGTCAAAGGGGACTTATTCTAGAAAGTTCTAACGTGTTGGAGGAAAGGGGACAGAATCTGACTCCAGGCAGATCAGGGCCGCCTGGGCGCTGGGCCCAGAGCGCCGTGTCGGGGACCCGCCCAGTGGAACCCCTTTCGGAGCAGTGGCTGTGGCGGGTGGACACGAGGGCCCCCCTTCCTGGGACACTCACTTCTTGGAGCCGCTCTGAGTGCCCTGGGCTGCACAGCTGTAGTTGCCGACAAAGCTGCCAAAGCGCACGGCCACGGCCGTGTCACAGTCGTCCACGGTCACCACCGCCACCTTCTCCCCGGACGGCCCGTGGGGCAGGCCCAGGCGGCCGATGTGGGGCTGTGGGAGAGAACGCACCAGAGGCGTCAGCGGGTTCTCCAGCCCCGGCACACGCCCGCGCCCCGCCGGGGGGGAGGACACGTGAGGGGAGGAGCCCCCGGCCTCGTGGTCAGTTAGTCCCTGAACCAGCTGTACTGGGTCAACAGTGAAGCCTCCAAATTTATGTTTCTTCCCAGACCAGAACGTGACCTTATTTGGAAATAGGGTTTTGCAGGTGTAACTGGTTAGGGTGAGGTCATACCACGTAGCAGGGTGAACCCTTATCCAGCGTGACCGCTGTCCTTGTAAGACACAGAGACAGAGACACACAGGGTGTCGTGTGACAGCGGAGGCGGAGAGGATGCCCTGCAGTGATGCGGGCACAGGCACCAGCCAGGGGGCACCCAGGACCCGGCGCCCCCAGCATCTGGAGGAGATGAGGAGGACCCTTCCCTAGAGCCCACGGGCAGCGAGGCCCTGCAGGCTCCTCGGTTTCAGACTTCTGGCCTCCAGAACTGGGGGGAATACATTTCTGTTGTCGCAAGCCCCCCCGTTTGTGGTATTTGTTAACAGCAGCCAACACCAAAGCCCTGGGACCCTCTTGAATGTCAGAGTCTGCCTAAGAGTCCAAGTGACGGCCGGACCCGCGTCCACACCCCTCCTGTCCAGGTCCCTGCTCACCCCTCTGGGTGCTCCTGGATGCAGGTGCCCCCGGCCCCCATATAGCATGAGGCTCCCTGTCCCGGCCAGGAGGCTGGGGACCGCAGGCACTCACGTCACGCCTGGGCTCATGCCTTTCCTCGCCCTGGAATGACCTGACAGTACCTTCTGCTGGTCCGGAGTCGACCACCACTTGTGTCCCCAGCCCCACCCTCCTCCCCTCATCCCCTCTGCGGCCGTCCCCGCGGTTCTCAAATACTCTGTCTCCCTGCCCAGGGCTGGTTGTAAGAACTCCTGTGGAATCAGTGACAGGGCACACCCTGCTCACTTCTGAAAGAAGCAGGGTCCCTTCTCCAGGAGGCTGTGCTTGGCGTCCAGTGACGACCCTCCCAGCGGGGCAGCCCCGCCCATCTCTGGGCGTCTCTCACGGGTCTCTGGGCTGCCCTGGGGGACGCCGAGCACGTTCCCCCTGACAGCCCTCGGGCTCCTTCCAGCAGGAGACAAGGAGACTGCTCATGCAGCCATGTCACGTGGGACCGCTGCAACATTCTGGAAACGTGGTGGGCAGGCTCGGGCTGGGCCAGGCCACCAAACTTCCTTCCCCACCTGTACAGCCTGGATGACAAGACCCGCATTCTGTGACAGGCTTGTGGGTTAGCCCAGATGACAAGCGCAAAGTGTCACCAAGCCTCACCATCAGCACGTGACACACAGTGGCACCTTCTTCCTCCAAGAGAACATTTTCTCCAAGTCCCAGAAGGGCCCTCCCATCACCCCTAAAAACAAGGGCTCAGTGCCTCCACTTCATAGCTCTGGGGTCAGTTTGAGTTTATAACTTGATGCAATTTTATGCTTCTCTATAATATTGGAAATAGGTAGTTGTAAAAACATTGAGAATTTAATTAAATCATCCTTGATGTCTTTTAGTAGGAAAATAACAACTACAGAATTTATTCCAAATCTTCCATTTTTAATAAGAGCAATGATTTATCCATTCAACTGAGGACACTGGGCTGAAAGGCAGGACATAGAGTTTCTGGTAGCATGAACTCAGCCAGGTAGCCAAGCTGTGTGACTCCAAGAAGTCTCATTCACCCTGGTGGTCCCCATTGGAGTTGTGCAGTGCACAGCCTGCACAACTGTACGTGGCAACCCCAGCTGAGACTTCTGCTCCCCCTTGGCCAACCATCTGACCTGGACAAGGCCCATTACTATACCTCAGTTTTTCTGGCTACAAGATAAGAATTTAATATTAGAATATCAATGTTCTCTGTGTTACAGGGACTTTGAGGCTCACATCAACATGAAACACAGGAGTCTCCCCTTGAATCCTTCTTAGGTAAATCCAAGGGAGAAGGCTTTTACCATGCCACCTGATATGGTAGTCCACAGAAAATCCTTTTCATTTTCTTTTACGTCAGTTGATGAGATCACAAGGTCGGCTAAGCTATATCCTTAAAGACTTCACCTTCAGTTAAGCGACAGTTAGATAAGTATAAAAAATAATCTGTTTTCTCGCTCTGTAATAGCAGCCCGTGTTACAGAACACGTACAAGTGCCTATTACGAGATGCTTAACTATTAGGTGCGATCCTGGGGAAAGAACCGTCCCCTAGCTGTGCGAGCCCCGTGTTATCTTTACAAGTTATAATTTACATTTTTGGGGATGGGTGTGAGACTTCCAGAGGGAGGACGAAAACAGCACTTATGTTTGGGAAGCTCTAATGAGATGGAGCTGCTGTTTACAAAACTGCAATTGTTGTAAATAGCTGCTCATCACCCGCGGCCCAGCGCCACGGGATTCAAGCAGCAGCAGCGGGAGAAAGAAAACTGGAGGCGAGAGACAGAAGAGTCAGCGTCCGTGCTTAGAGCAGCACTTGCTGCCGTGAGCCGGCCCCCTGGGGAGACAGAGTTCAGTCTGGCGTTAGCTAATTAAAGCAGCGAGCGTGACTTTCAGGAAGACAAGCATCGCCCAGCACCTGCTTCTTGGTTCCTACTCCCAGACCCACCAGCCACTGGGTCCAAAGAGACGGCCCTTTGGCCTGCAGAACCAAGCATCCTGAGTAAGAACTGAAAGCATGAGCAGGAGGGACGCACAGTGCGGTATCAGGGAGAAGCCATGCATCCGAGGGCCGGATCCCAGCTCCGCAGCATCCAGACGCCCCCCACCCCTGCTCACACCCCCCCAGAACCAGCAGTACCCTGGCCAGTCTGCCCCACACACATGCCAACTATCCACGTACAGTCAGTGTCACCAACAGAACACAGAAGCACGGAAAGCAGCCATGGGTAGCAGGAAACAATGCTGCAGGTGACTCAGGATACAGGGATGGGGGGTCCTCAGAGGGTTCAGCAGACACACCACCTGACCTACAACCCTACCTGCTCCCAGGTATAGACCCAAGAGAACCACACAGGGACTCAGGCAAAAACTTGTTCACAAATGCTCATAGCAGCACTGTTCACAATAGCTGAAAGGCAGAATACCCCCAGAGTCCCTCAACAGGTGAATGGATAAACAGAATGTGGTATATCCATTCAATGGAATATTATTCAGCCACAAAAAGGAACGAAACACTGACACACACACTACAATGTGGATGAACCACCAAAACATCACACTCAGGGAAAGACGCTGTCACAAAAGGTCACATGTTGTACAACCCAATTTGCAGAAAATGTCCAGAACGGGCAAATTCATAGACAGAAAGTAGATTAGTGATTTCCGGGAGCTGGGGTGGCAGGGGAATTGGGAGTGACTGCAAGAGGTTCCGTTTAGGGTGATGAAAATATTTCAGAGCTAGAGAGAGGTGGAGGTTGTGCAACATGGGGAATGCACTCAATGCCGCTGAACCGTTCACTTTAAATGGTTATATTTTATGTTATGTGAATTTCACCTCAATAAGAAAAAAAAACTAGACAGGCATCCACCACTCCTAATGCCCCCTGGCCACTCTCTACCTGGATAATTTGAGAAGCTCCTTCCCCCTTTTTATCTGTGAAATGGGGATAAAATGCATTCTGGAGGCTTCTGGTCAAGACTGTCACAAGTACGCTCTCCGTCAGGGTTGGGGTGTGCAAGGCAGGGACACAGGCAGCCCAACTCAGGCGGGGAGGGGACCAGAGACGCCAGCAGGTGCCTTTGATTTGGGCTCAGCTCATCAGTTTTCATCCAGGAAAGACAATCATGGCTGGAAGGCCAGGACGGAAGGGAACCTGGAGAATCAGGAGGCGGAGGCAGGGCCTGGCTCCGTCCGCAGGTCCACCTCTCATATGCGCCAGAGGGAAATTGATGCTGGCGCTTTATCCAGCGCCCTGAGGAAGAGCTCTGGCTGTGCTGGCCCCGGGGGTGCGGAACGAAGCATAAAGACCGAGACAAAACTGCTCCTTCATGTTTCTGAGATGACATTGCCACACATTTGCACGAAAGAAAAAGGCAGCCTGGGAATACAGGGGCCACGCGGCAGTGGACGGTATCGGTCAATTCTTGGATAAGTGGGGTGCCAGGCACAGGCAGGGCGAAGGTCGGAGTCCCTGCACCATCCCTCCTGGGGCTCGGCTGTGTCTGGTGGGGCAGCCATCCTGGCCGAGGACCCCTGTCCCCACTGACCCCGAGCCCTGCCCTGTAGTAGCCAGGCCCAGACACCCAGGGGCCGAGAAAGCCGGCACGAGATACGTGAACTGAAGACACAAACCAGCTGGCAGGGCCTGCCGGTGGTGCCGTCTGCAACCCTAAGTGTGCACAGGCCGCTATGGGGCAGGTGGAATCGGGGCCAGCGAGGACAGCCGCCACCTGAGAAAAGTCCCAAAGGCCCGCGTGTGCTTCGGGGGGACGGGAAGCAACAAGTTTGCGAATCTGTGCAGATGTGAGTTCCTGGGGAGTCCATCAAGTCATCACTCGGGGTCCGTCCCTTTCTGTTTCCCTTTGGCTTCTGTCTTCTCCCCGCACAGGCCCCACCCTGGTGTTTCCATTTAGAGGCTCCGAGCAGCCCGAGGTGCGGTAGGGGGGTGTCTGAGAGCACAAAGGCCTTCGGTTCTTACGAAGCGCTCACGTTTCTGCAGCCTTTAACCCGCTGCGGACAATTCCTCGTCGGGAAGGCTGATGGGAGTTCGATTTCAAATGCTGGACGCGGGAGGGGGCGCGGAGGGGGGCGCCTGGAAACCGGACACCAGGAGGGGCAAGTCCTGGGAAAGAAATGGATTCCCACCCTGTGTCAGAAATGATTAACTGTCTTGCTATCAAAGAATTCACAGATGGCTGGACTTCAGGAATGCCACAAAGAGTCAAAATGTAGCATTGAACATGTACTAGGAGGCCCAGACCCGACGGGTGGGCTTGCTGAAAGCAGCCCCCCAGGTGACAGCCACACCCAGAAATGTGGGCGGGCAGGACCCCGCCTGTCCTGGCACAGAGGCGACGAGACCCCCTCAGAAGCAGGACCGGTGTTTCTCGGAAGCAAACCGGCAGATCGTGTCAAGAGGAGGAAACATCCAGACACACGTGCTTCCAAGATGCAAACCAATTCCCGAGGAGCCCCCGACGGGACTTTGCAGGAACACGGACACCAGACAAGGGGGCGGCCTCCCGGAGGCCCGGCTCGGGCCTGGGAGGGGCGCGCACACCTGTAGGCAGGTAACAGGAGGTTCTAGTGGAGATGCTCTGAGTCTCAGCCTCCCTGCCTGTAACACGCAGGTGTGCAGCCCCTCCTGCCCTCCAGGCAGGCCGCGGCCCTCCCGGACCTCCCAGAGGTCTTTATTTTGGGAGCATTAAAAAGAAAAGACTTTTAACAAGAGTCAGAACCAGCTGGTCACCTTAAAAAAAAATCATAGCCAAGCCTTCTGCTTCTCAGGCAAGACGGTCAGTCCAGCTCCTGACAGCTCTGGCCACAGGTCAGAGGAGCTGCGTGATTTCCTGCTCAGAAATGGCAGCCCCTCGGGCTGCGAGGAGGAGGTGGATGGAGGGGCGCTTGTGCGCTTGGCGCTGTGTGCAAATAAGCATCTCCCGGCGGCCCCGGTGGCCTCCGCGGGGCTGACTTTTGTTCTGAAAAAGACCTGTGGGCCACGGCGCCAGCCCCTCACTGGGCCCAGCCCTCACCAGACAAAGGCTCCTGGGTCCGCGTGAGGGAGCCGGGAGCCTCCCAGCTGCTGTCCCCACAGGGCCCGGCCATCGGGGCCAGGCCCCCGTCCGCAGCCCCCCGGACCGGGAAGCCCCCCCAGGTTCACTGGGAACTGGGGGCTTCGTGCAGATTTGCCTGCAGGAGGTTTCTTCTCCAACGACAAATGAACGGCTCAAAACTGGGGGTCTTAACGTTTAAAGAGCACCCTCTTGGAAAGCTGGGGTAACACATTCCTTCTCTTGGGGGCTCTGTGGACAAGAAGCCGCTCAACACAAGCTGGGGGACCCCCCCCCCGGCATCCCATGAGAAGCCCCTGCTCCTGTGCACGTGGGGGCTACGAGTCTGACCTACGGCTGCTCCTGGCTGGACCAGAGACGGGGCGGGCACCCTGAGCAGCCGTCCCTTTGGGTCCTCTGCGTGGCACGGGGTCCGGCGCCTCGGAGGGGCTCCTGGGCCGCAGAGACGGACTCTCTGGGCTCAGCCCACACAGTCCCAGGACAGAGAGGACAGAACGCTTTGGGCAGTGGCAAAGTCACTCTGGGCGTCGAGGGTTCGCGGGTCACAGGTCATCTTTTCAGAAAGCCTCCTCAGACAGATGGACAAAGACTTTCAAGAAACACGCACACTTACACAGTCAAGCACTCCCTCATCGTGCGGACACACGTGCACACACACTCCTGCAAAGCCCCAGCTGCTCCTACTGGGACCCCAAAAGGCTCCTTTCTGTCCCCAGAGTCTGGACAGCGGCAGAGAGACCCCCAGACGCTCAGCTTCTCCCTTTAGACCGCCAGGCCTCCCACGCGCCTCGACCCTCTTCTGCCACCAGACAGGGAGTTGCCGTGAAGCCAGTGGCGCCTGGGCCCGCAGGCGACTTTCCATGACAGGCACGGCACACAGGACATAGGGTGGGGCTGCGTCCCGGGGACGGATTGTTTCCACAGCAGGTGACTCTGCCGTCTGATGAGGCCGTGTGTGCAAAGGAAGCAGGCGGTTGTCCCAGCTCCCTGGGCTGCCAGCAGGCAGTGACCCACCTTTGGGGGACCCCTGCCCGGCTCCACAGAGGACACTCAGCAGGCCCTCCTCAGCCTGGCTCGGTTCCAAGGGAGGCGGACGCTCACTCTCAGACGGACGGCTAAACTGAACGCTGTCGACTATGATGTTGGATGTGGACTGACTGCCCACGGGGTCAGACCCAGCAGAGGCCATTCCCGTCCCGAGAAACTGGCTGAATGAGCAGGAACCTCAGCTGGAGAGAAACCAAATGCCTCGCACCCCAGACTGGAGACCTGAGTGGTGAGCCCACCCGGTAGGAAATGAGTGCGGCGCGGGGACCCAGGGACTCGTCTCCAACAGGTGTCCACTCTGCCGCTCCGGTCAGCAGGAGAAGCAAGGCTGAGACCCCAGAGTGGACGGGGGGCGGCATCGAGCCTGCCTGGCTGTCTCCACCAGAAAGTTCAGTGTTCTTGGCAAACGCTGACCAATGCTTTAAAAAAGCTTCGCTTCCTTATCTTGTACATCTTTAAAAATCAAAACAAAAATGGTTTATAATCCCATCACCCAGATGACCCCTGCTGTATTCTTTTAACAAAACCCAGCGGAAACTCTAACTTGAAAAGACACCTGCACCCCAGTGTTCACAGCAGCACTATATGCAACAGCCAAGACACGGAAGCAACCTAAGTGTCCATCGACAGATGACTGGATAAAGAAGTTGTGGTGTGTATACAATGGAATACTACTCAGTGATAAAAAAGAAAAACAATGCCATTTGCAGCAACATGGATGGACCTGGAGATCATCATTCTAAGTGAAGTAAGTCAGAGAGAGGAAGAAAAATACCGTGTATCACTCATATATGGAATCTGGAAAAAAGGACACAAATGAACTTATTTACAAAACAGAAATGGACTCACAGAGAAAACAAACTTATGGTCACCAGGAGGGAAAGGAGGTGGGGAGGGATAAACTGGGAGTTTGGGATGAGCAGATACTAACTACTGTATATAAAACAGATAAACAACAAGGTCCTACTGTGCAGCACAGGGACTACATTCAATATCCTGTACTAGCCTATAATGAAAAGGAATATACGTATGTATGGATAACTGAATCACTAGCTGCATGCCAGAAACTTAAGACAACACTGTAAGTCAACTCTACTTCAAGTAAAAAAAAAGGTGAGACACCTAAAACATTGCACAAAGGTATAAAATGAACAAAAAAGCTACCTCCTTTCTCGTCAGCCTTATTCCCGAAGGTACCCACCGTGCAGCAGACTGTCTGTAAAAAGAGCTGTAGTGATGCCTCCTGTCACCCACTCACAAGGAATGATAACTCTCTGAGGTTTTAAGACACCGCACTTTGGATGGATCACGACCCAGCAAAGGTATCTGATACACGCTGTTGACGGATTTGTTTTCAGGGGAGGAGGGTGTCCTTCAGAAAAAGAAAATTGCGCATGCCAGCACATATCTGTGTATCTTCCAAAGTTCTTTTTTTTTTAATTTACTTATTTTGTTTAAATAGAGGTACCGAGGACTGAACCCATGCGAGGCACGCGCTCCACCACTGAGCTCTACCCTCCCCTTCTTCTGAAGTTCTTTTAATTAAGTTTTTTGAGTTAATTTTAGATGCACAGGCAATTGTGAAAAATAACAGATCCGGTGTGTCCTTTACCCAGTTCCCACCAGTAGCAAACATCCTGCAGAGTGGTGGCATAACACGACAGCCCAGATGTGGACCTGATACAGTCAGGGTACGGAATGTTCCAACACCCCTTGGACGGCAGGCACCTGCTGCCCGCTCACAGCCACACACACCCCCAATCCCAGGGGACCACTCATCTGTTCTCCAGTCCTGTCCCCGTACAACCTTACACAAGAGGACCCGCACACGACACAAGCTCGTGAGGCTGGCTTTATTTCGTACAGACGTCAGTAGTTCATGTCTTCTCGTTACTGAATAGTCTTCCGAGTTCCGTGGGGAGGGTGTGTCCAGTCTGCTGCGCCATCGCCCGCAGGGGGCTTCTGGGAGGTTTCCAGCTTGGGAACATTAGGGGGAAAGCTGCTGGGAACCTTTGTGAACAGGGGTCGTGTGGACATGAGCTGTATCTACATTCATGAGGGATGCTGGCCTAGAGCCTTCTTTCTGGGTGCTGTCTTCATCTGGTTTTGGCATTAGGGCAATACAACTCCATAAAGTCAACTGGGAAGTGTTCCTGCCTCTTCTGTTCCCAAAAGAGTCGGTATAGAGTTGCTGTAATTCTTTAAACATTTGGTAGGATTCTCCAGTAAAACCATCTGCGCCTGGAGATTTCACCTTGGGGAGTTTTTAAAATACAAATTCAATTTTTCTTAACAGTAACACAGTTATTCAAGTTGTTTATTTTGTACTGGTTGAGTGGTGGCAGCTTGTGTTTTCTGAGCACTTGAGAATTTATTCCTCATACCGGTAGTCTGCGTCTTCTCTGGTTTTTTGATTTGGGGGGTTTTGGTTTTGTTTTTCGGTCAGTCTTGCTAGAAGTCTGCCAGTGTTAATTGATCTTTCCAGAGCTCTTTGTTTTATTGAGTCTCTCTGTTTCCTGTTTTCAGTGTCACTGGATTCTGCTCTTATCTTTCTTCTTTCGTTCCGTCTACTTCCACCAAGACCAGCCCGAGTTCCCAGCGGGAAGAACTCATTTCGGAATGATCTACACAGACCCGTCTGTCAGGAGCAGTCACTCTTCCGCAAGTTGGGGGTGGAAATGTGCAAGACTGTCTTGCACAACAGTCTTGGGGGGAAAAAGCACACCTGCGACGAACCGCGACGAACTGATGACCACAAACCCTCTAAATCTGCCCCGAAAGTCCACAGGTGGGCGCAGGCGGAGGGGCTCCGTGTCCCATCCGTGCTTCACCAGTGCAAGGTGTCCATGCAAAGGGTCCACCTTTAACATACCTCCCCAGGCCAACGCCCAGCTCCGGCAGGCGCCCCAGCTTCCCTGAAGGTAAGTGAAGCCACCAGACCGTCCCACTTAAAATGTCACCAAGCAGGAAGAAACAGGGACCTGACTTTGCCTGCCTCTCTGCCTGCAGGGTCGACCCACAGGGACCCTCCCAAGAGGTGCTGTCCTCTGGTCTCTGGCTGGCTGGGGCCCGTGGGAGCCCAAGAGGAGAGCGGAGGGAGGGTGAGAAGCAGCGGGAGGGCTCTGCAGATGGTCACTTGTCTGCACAGGTGGCTTCTCTCCAAGACCCCTTCTGTCTGAGTTCCATTCTGCCCTCTCCCCTGGTTCCCCTGGGCCCGAGTGCTGTCATAGTTCCTCTGCAGCCCCTGGTCCTACACTGACCAGCATGGACGTCCCAAGCCCTTCCCCTCTTTGGTGATAAGCCCCCCGGGACCATCCCGGTGAGGTTTCCACCTGTCTCCTGGTGGGGAGAGGGTGCTTGACTGGTGAAACAGCCCACACAGGGTTCCGGGCCCTGGCAGACTTGGGGAGGGTCCAAGGGGCCCCAGACGTCTCGCACGCAGGACCCACTTAAGGACCAGCCACGACACGGATGACAAAACAGACGCCTGCCGAGTGACTGGCCCCTCGCAGACTGCCGGCAGAGCCGCCCTCCCCACCAGCCTCCCGCTGCATCCTGACTTGGGCCCCGCGGCCCTCCCGCCCCTCCAAACGTGTTCGCTACCTACCGGCTGAGCCCTGCCCAGCCCCCGGCGCAGGGAGAACAACTCTGTGTCTGGACAAGGGGGCCAGGGACACAAAGCTCCCAGGAGACAGATGTCCATAATCCCCGTGAGCCCTTCCCATTGTGTGACACACACGGAGGCCTCAGGAGAGCTGTGCAAACTGCTTGGTTTCCTCCATCAGACAGCCTCGGGCAAGAGAGGAAGCAGCTGAGCTGGCAGGAGAGGAAGGCCTAATCCCGCGCGGAGGGTCTGGCTCAGGTGCTGCCTGGAGCGGAGCGGTGGGGGGCAGGGGTGCTCGTCCTCTCCCGTGGGCCCCTCCTTCCCCCAGGGCCGTCCCAGGGCCCTGCAGTGGCGGGCTCACTCCTCAGTGCTCCCTGGAGGGTCTCTGTGAGCAGGCAGGGCCTTGAGAGACTCCCAGTGTGCAGAGCGGTGGTCAAGGAGGCTGCCCCAGGACCTGGGCAGGGCCGGCCGAGCTGTGACTGTTCCGTGACACGCTGTTGCTTCAGCCATCGGCGGGTGACTCTGAAACACGCTATGCGCAGGTGCCCTGGCGGGGCAGCCAAGGCTGATTCAGCCCCGAAGCCAAGCGTCTTCAGCCGGCCCTGGGAGATGCGTCTCCCACTCGAGCAGGAAGGAAAACGCACCCGGGCACGGCCTTTGATTCCCTGACACGGAGCATGGGCGCCCCCGGCCCATCCCGACTGGCTTGCATCCTGCCAGGCACTCAGCCCCCAGGAAGCACTTACCACCGGGGCCCACCGACCCCAGGAGGGGACCTGAGGCTGAGAGCTCAGAGGTGTGCGAAGGCCAGACTTCAGGGCACAGCGTCCCTGCCCCAGAGCAGCAGGCGGGCAAGAGCGTCCATGCTGACCCTCACTTTTCCTTCTTCCTACTCAAGAGCGTGTGCAATGTCCCAACAAAAGCCCGAATGTGTCTGAGCCAGAAAACCACTGACCCCTGTCCCCATCCTTGGACCAAGAGGGGCCAGCTCTGCTGACAGCTTGCGTCCTCGTCGGCCCTGCTCAGACTCGGGAAAGCCGCCCAGCAATGTGAACAGAGAAATCCGGGGCCTGCGCGCTGTCCTGACCGCTGGCTGGAGCAGGTTCGAGGCCTTGATTGATCTCAGATACAACAGACCCTGAGCTTAGAGGGACGGTGCCCGGGGCCATGGGGACACAGAGGTGCACAGAGCGCGGATCTGGCCTAGGGGCTCCTGACCCTGCAGGACGCTGGGTCCCAGCCTTCCCTCCTGTGCCCAGGAGACAGCTGCTGTCCCTCGCCTGCTCCGTCGTGAGAGAACGCTTTCAGGGGAGACCGTCCCCAGGGGAGAGAAGGGGCAGAAATGATCTGACCTAGAATGCAGGTTGTAGGGGGCAGAAGAACTCACTTGGGGGAGGCCCAGGGGCACCTCTGTTCTCCAGAGCAGCTGAGTCAGGTGGGAGAGGCCCACGGGTATCTACGGGGGAAAACGTGTCCTGTGGGCTAAGACGCTGGGAGGAAAACCCCATGCCGTGCCCATCCGCCCTCGAGGCCCCAGAAGTCAGCAGGAGGGGAGGCTCTGAGGGTGCGACCACACTGCAGCCTCACACAGCAGCCACGCGAGGCTGCTCCCAGGTGGCCAGCAGGTGGTGGGCGCACCTCTCACTGGCTAATAATCTTCCCAAACAGCCACAGGAGCATCGTGTCAGCAGAAGACTCTGGGGTTTGCGACAGGACAGCCGGGAAGTTGCAAGCGTGTCCCTGGAGGCGCACTGTCTCCCTCCAGCCCCCACTGCACCCCCCGCATCAAGCAGCCAAGTGCTGCTGAGATCACGCCCCAGGAGGGCAACAGGAGCAAGGGCGGCAGGGCTGCCGGGGGGCTGCGCCACCCAGGCCCCATCCCAGGCACCCGTGAACATCCTCTGCTTGGTCCTCCAAGTCCCGAGAAGAGCGCCGGGCCCCATGTCGCTTCAGATCTGCACCCTGACCCCACCAGAACCTTCCTTTGCCCTCATCACAAATATGGCGCAGAGTTCCACCCCCGACTCAGAACCTGCCTGGCTTCTGTCCTAGACGATTGGGGGGAAGCTCTCACCCACAGGCTGGGGACAAAAACCATGGTCATCATGCAGGGTGATCGCTGCTTGTGGCCTATTTAGGGTGACTGGGAAATGAGCCGTCCAGGGCAGGCCAGACGTAAAGGAGGCAGAGGGCTGGGTGGTGACAGACCAGGGGAAGGAGAGGGAGGGGAGGGGCCTGGATGACAGAGACCTCAGGCCCAAGGGCAGGAGGCCCTCGCTACCCACTGCTGTGTCAACACCCTGAAAGGCAGCAGACATGAAAGACACAAAGCACTCTTCCTCCGTGGGCGCATTTCTCACTGAGGGAGGACCCCTTACCTGCCAGCCAAGCCCAGGCTGGGCCCTGTGGCCTCAGGGGGGGGGGCGGGGGTGGGGTCTGTGGCCAAGTTCAGCAAGGGGGAGGCACCCGGGAGCTTCCCAGGAAGGTGAGTGGTTTGCTAAAACCACAGCAGTGGGAAACGGGGCATTTTGATGCAAAAACCACCAAGGAGTTTCCTTACAAGCCAATAAACAGCAAAATAAAAGGACACCCCTAAAACCCCCAGGCCGTCCCAGCATTTCCTTGGAGAGCCTCCTGACTCTCGGGTTTCATCCAGGTGAGAGCGAAGGAGAGGAGTTTGGCTTTGGAATTGGGTTTGAATGGCCTGGAATTTTAGCCTCCAGTAATGACTTGGCCGAGGCAGCTGTAATGAATAAACCCTTTCTGCCTCCTTCTCAGCGTAGGGTGGTCTCCGGGGTCCCTGTCTCCCCGCCCAGCGCTCCCTGGGGGAGCGCCCGCCCAATCGCAGGCCTCGGGCTTATTTACAGACCCTCAACAAATGCTCGTTTCCTAAATACCTTTTTCAACCAGCGTATTTATTTAAATTTCAGAGTATAAATGTCTTAAGACAGAAAAGCTGCCAGGCTCCCCCCACCGCCCCCCTAGGCTGGAGGAGGTGGGGTGGCGCCCGCCCTACCTTGTTGTAATACTGCACCTGCACGGAGTGCCACCGCCCATCGCTCACGCCCCCGGGAACCTGCGGGGACACCGTCGTCGTGGTCTCACCTGTGGGGCAGGGGGAGGTCCAGAGAGAAAAGACAGGTGAGCGGACCCCTAAGGCTAGAAGTCCTTCTGACAGTCTGGACAAACGTTCTTGCCAACAACCCAGAAACATTTTTCATGGCTTTGCAAATGTTGGTCATCTACAGAGGCAGCAGCATACTTCAACGATCCCTCAATTTTTGGAAATCTGAGCTGTGTTTCCAGCATTGTAAACAACGCCGCAGTGAACATCTCTGTGCATTCGGGATCTCTCCCACAGGATGATTCCCAGACATGGATCCAGGGATCAGCGGGTGAGCAGGCTCGAAGGCGCCGCACGGGGTGGGGTGGTTTTAACCGACAAGGTGCCCGTGACGTGCTCTGAGGGCCACTCTTTCCAGTGCAGGACGCTTTACCTGCCGAGAAGGTGAGCTGCACCTGCTCGTCCACGATCTCCAAGGCGATAAAGTCGTGCTTCTCGTTGAAGCGGCCATTGTAGAGCAGCAGGGCGTTCCTCTCCTGGGTGGCAAACCTGCGGGGCCAAGCAGAAGCACATCACACAGCGGATGACCCCAGGGTGGAAGGTCTGCAGGCAGCAGAAACCAGAGGCCGCCCAGAGCAGTTAGCCTGGCCGGGGTGGGCGAGGGCAGGGGCCACACTCAGCGAAGACTCTGGTCCCCAGGGCTCTTTTCATATGAGGGGTTGACAGCCCATAAAATCTGATCAACGATGGTCTTCTCTGGAAGGAACAAACCAGGTTCTAGGGGGGAATTTGGTGACCACGACCTGTATAAGGTGAAAAGGTTCCATCTACACAATGTTCTAGACAGATGACACGGCCACTATACCATCGGGAAATGTTTGGACCAAAAACACATGCAGTGCCCCTTCTGCGGATGTGCCCCAGGACACAGGGATGTGGGTGCTGATGACCCCCCAGGGCCAAGTCCCTTGTCTCCACCACCACACTCCGGCCACACTGAGTCCTTTTGCTCCCCAGTGCTACACTCTTCCCTGCCCCCGGGCCTTTGCACCTGTTGTTTCCCCACGTGGGGAACAATCTTCCCTGGCTCTGCAGCTCTCCTGTACACCACACCAACTGTGCTTTCCCCAGCTCATTTTATCTAAATGGTGCCCCCACCCCATCAACCCCTCATTTCATTTCTGAAAGTACACGCTTGTTTATTTGTTTACAAGAACGCGCGATCCTGCAAGGGGAGGGACTAGCATTCTCATTCATCACTGCATTCTGGAGACCAAAACAAGATCTGGTCCAGACAAGCGCCGAGTCAGCGGATGGACGCCCGCACGCACGCACGCACCGCCGGATGCGTGAAAACGAGCAGACTCGTCAAGCTTTAACCATTCAGACCACTTCCTGAGGACAAGAGGTAAACAGCCTCAGAAACCCTTCTCCCACCCCCGGGGTCCATCAGACCCAAGGGTCCCGGACACACCAAGTCGCCTCGACGCCTCCTCGACGCCCAGGTTACAGAGAACCGGGCAAACCTCCCGAGTGAACTGGGGACCGTTTCCTGAGTGAGTTGGATGTCTCCCTCGTCGGAGATTAAGTGGGGGAAATTCTTTCCTTTGATTCCAGGTTGGTTTATCCGTTTTCGTGCAGCAGGAGCCTGTCAGAAAGAGCCTCGGGCGCCTGACCTCAGCCTTCTCCCTGAGTTAGTTACTTAAAACTGACAGTTCCCGTCCAGACTCGACACCCACTGTTTAGAAGGTGGCAGAGAACACACCTGCACGGCAGAGTGGATGCTCTGGGTGTGGAATGAGCAGGTGGAAGGAGGAAGCAGAGGTAAGGCTGGGATACACACTTGCTTCCCGAGACTCCGGGGCACACCTGCTTCCCTTTGGTGGGTCTCGCTCTTGTGAGTTTCCCTTTGGACCGAGGTGGGAGCTGGTCCAGGGGGTCAGGGCTGAATGGTCCTCCGGCAGAAACCCCCACTGCTGGGGACCGAGAGCTAAAGAAGGGACCCAGGGCCACGGGGAGGGCCCGAACCTCGCAAGGGAAAAGAGGAAAGGCCAGAAATAGAAACCGAGGCCTGGCAAGGGGGCCCGGGAAGGAGCGAACAAAGGACGGGGGCGGGGAGGCAGGGGAGGAGAGGCTGCGGGAGCGCGGGGCCGGGAGCCCGGACCCTTGGCAAACAGAAACCAGAAAGAAGAGAAGCAGCTTGGAAAGAAACCGCCTGAAACAAAAGCCCCGGGCCGGTGCCCCAGCCCCCCTTTCCCACGGGGCGCCCCTCAGGAGGCGGGGGCCCGCTCCTCCTGGGCCCTGCTCCAAAGCCACCACAGCCCCAGCGTGTGACTGCTCTTCTGCCCAAGTTCTAGGGGGGCTTTTTAAGACTTGGCTGTTGGAGCAAAACCCTCCCGGTTTGGCGCCGGCCCTGACGTTTCAGCCGTCGTCAGGCGAACCGGAAGTCGCCCACAAACTGCTGTCAAATGTGACCATCTGAAATACCAGAAGTGAGGACACAGACACCACGTTGTGTGGACATTTACTTAGACAAGACTACTCTTTCGTTTTTTTCCTGAGTCTGGAGCCGACAGACACCCTGTGTTGGTTTCTGGCACGTCTGCCGGCCCCGTGTCATGGGCCTGCCCGCCTGTGGCACCAGGACTTCTGGTCACCTTTGAGGTCAGCCTCCTGCAGGCCACTCACTGTGCCGCACGTGACAGAGGGTGCCGACCACGCCCAGGGGGCCATGGCCACCTAGACACCAAAACCACATGCCAGCGACGTGCTTGCCTGAAGATGCAGGGCGCCTTTGACTTGGGGGGCAGGCACCCACAGAAGCCATGTGGGACAGAGTGGCCAAGGTCCCACAGAGGAGCCCTCAGTTTGGAGGCTGTGCCCATGCGGTGGCTTTCTGAGCACAGGGCCTGTGGGCGCAGGGCGGGGACCTAACATTCCAAGCAGGCAGGGGCTTGCTTGTGAACGGGAGGGTGACAGCAAGTGCCAACCCCCATGAGCCCCCACGACTGGCCTGGAGAGGGTCCCTCGTTAGCTGTTTTACAGAACACGGTGGAGCTGGAAACCGGGTACCAAAATGTGGACAATAACTTCAGAACGGTGGGGCTCCAAGTGGCCCAAACCTCAAAACTGGTTTTGGAATCGTAACACTGCCGCCTTGCAGCTGGGTCCAGGGGGCCGACTGGAGCCACGTCCCTCACCTCCTGTCTTGCTAGTTCCCGGGAAAGGGGGCAACGCTTGAAGATCAGGAGCAGATTGCAGATACTAACTGTACACAAAATAAGCAACAAGCTTCTACTGCACAGCACAGGGAACTACATTCAATATCTTGTAGTAACCTATAATGAAAAACATGAAAACGAACAGATGTATGTCTGTGTATGACTGAAACACTACGCTGTACACCAGAAATTGACACAACACTACAAACTGTATTTCAGAGCCAGGAGCAGGGCCCCCAGCACACACACGGGCTCCAGGGATCACAGCCCCCCTTGCTACTTTATCAAAGCTGGTCTCCAAGGGAAATTCAGGAAGAGGACAGAACCTGGGAAATGCCTGCAGATCAGGACAAGCAAGCCCTGGGCCAGGAGGCTTATAGGGGCGGGGGGAGGAGGTGACATTAAGAGCACGGGCTACTGGCAAACCCTGTGGGTCCCACTGACCAGCCTTGCCGCCTTGGGCAGGCTTCTCAGCCCTTCTGCCATAGGCTCCTCACTTGCAGGAAGGGGATGACAGTGGTACCCAGCTCCCAGGGTCCTTGTGAGAAGGAAACAAGCCTGACAGGTGAGCAAGGCCCAGCACAAAGCCCGAATGTTGCTGCAGTGTGGCACACGCTGAGGTCTGTGATGAGCTGGGCAGAGCCCAGAAGGTGTTTCACAGGGGACCAGTCTCCCTAAACAGAGCGTCCTCTGAGAGGACATTATCTGCGGCCAGTGCAGATGTCTGAGCCCAAGAGTTTACCGGGCGGCTGGAGCAGGGCCAGGTGGGCGGGGCAGCTGACACTCCATGCCACTCGCAATGCCCGGGATGGCCGCCCTCTGCAACTTAACCCCTCCCACCCCCCACCAGGCCAAAGAACCCTCCTCTGGGAGCACAGGAGGCCGCTGGCCGACGTCACGGGGCCACAGGCAGGGAGCAGTGGGCACTCATGTCTTGTCTGCAAGGAACAACCAGCTCGCTGACCTCTGGGAGCCTGGGTGTTGGGACACAGGATGAAAAGCCCCCGAGGAGCTTCAGACCAGCAGGTGGACAGGGACGGACAGAGCTGGGCCTCAGCACGCGCTCAGAAGCCCTGGGGCCCGAAGCCCGGAAACCCCGGCCACGGACCCCATGCAGTCACTGAAAGGTTCAAAAGGACACGCATCTGCTTTGGAGACTTTATCACAATCAAATGACCTGACAGCCAGGACAAAACCGAGGACCAGGAAATCTGGCATGCGTTCCCACCCCAACCCACGTGCTAGTGTGGGGGACAGGGCTCGGGTGAGATCCGAGCCACGATGCACAAAATGCCCATGCTACCCGAGTGCCCTCATCAGGACCCTTTCGGGGCAGTCGAGGTGGACGGCAGCCTGATCCTGCAAGCAGGGCTGTCAGAGGCTGCAGGCAGCAGACACGCAGGCTGTGACCAGACCATCCAGCCGGAGCTGGAAGGCCGGCATCGCCCAGCCTGGGTCAGCGGGGCTTCCCCAAGGAAGCAGGAGCAGGAGTCAGGCAGACCGGCAGCAGGGAGCAAGGAAATGGCCTTCGAGAGGCGGGGCAGGTCCAGAGAATCAAGAGGTGAGGGTGGCCAAATCACAGGGCGCAAGGTGCCAGAACCGGGGGTCACCAGGGGTCAGGACACAGGGAGTCCCCATGTGCCCTATTAAGAAGTTTGGGTTTCACCCCAGATGGCCGGCAGGCCTGGCAGGATGGTTGACAGGGAACCACCTGACTCAGGCTGAGAGCAGATGGCACCACTGCTGTCAGTACCAGGTGTCACCCAGGGGAGAGGACAGTGGCCCGGGAAGAAGAGAAGTAGCCAGACACGGGAGACCGGAGGTGGAGGGACCAGGACCTGACTGAGATGAGCGGGAGAGAGGGCAGGGGGCTGCCCGGGCATGCTCACGCCAGCACCGCACGGGGCCTGTCGACTGGACTGCACCCCTCACCTGCTCAGGGGCGGGCCTCCCAGGGGAGGGGCCTGCTCCACCCGGCCCTGAGGAGCCCTGTTCTCCAAGGGCCTCCTGAGGGAGCCTCTGGGTTCTGGGGGATGCAGAACGCAGCCTTCCCACCGGAGACTGTGCTCCCCTAATGGGCCCCCTACACAATGATCAAACATAAAAACACCCTATTCTCCGAAGTTAAACTTGATAGAAATCTTTACAATGGAAATGATAAGTTTTTAAAAGTTGAATTAAATCTAGATTCTCCTGGAGAAAAAGATGCAAAAATAGAAGAATGGCTGAGGCACAGTCCGCCTGCATCCTCAGGCGATGGACGAAGGACCCAGGCTAAAGGGCTCCGACAGCCGCCCGTGGTACCCAGCTAACAGGTGGTACGGCAGAAGGCTACACTGAGGCTGATTCCCAGGCCTGCTGGTCCCTTGCCCTCCACGCTGGCAGGTAAGCAGGACCAGAACAGCCCAGTGGCTTTATGGGCGTGCGCCCCACGTGGGCAAACAGAGCCCCATGTCTGGCTTAATGCTCTGCTATTGCCAACTGGAAATTCTTAACTTTTGAACAAGGGCCCCATCCTCAATTAGCATGGGGCCCTAAAATTAAGTAGCCGGTCCTGCAGCCGGCTCTGGCCAGGGCTACTCAGCTCCCGGACGGCCCAGCGGACGGGCTTTGCTGTTACCTGGAGGGACGGGGTGTGTGGGGACCACTCACGCGAGGGCGACGGTGAAGTGAAAGCGTTGTCTCAGGCCGCGGAAGGTGACGAAGGACTGTGGCGGGAAGCTCCTGGTGGTCACCTCGCAGTACGGCCTCTCGAACTCGCCGGGGGGGCACACGCAGTGGAAGCCGCCAATGAGCAGGTTCACGCAGGTGCCCCCGTTCTTGCACACGCCGTGGGCGCAGCGGCCGGAGCGCACGTTCACCTCACAGTGCTCGCCTGGGGGACGAGAGCGGGGCGGGGTTCACACAGCGGCCCCGGGATGGGGTAGCGGGGGAGGGGCACACCCACGCCGAGGCCACCAACACCACCGCAGAACCAGCAGCTCAACCCAAACCCGGGAGCACGTGGGGTCTCTGGGAACCACGCCGGAGTCGGCTGCAACCAGACGCGTGCTGTTCCCGCCAGAACAAGGGCACCCAGTGCCTGGTGGGCATCTGAGGCTGGCCGGGCAGCGGGGTCCCAGTAAGCGCCCCCAGGGGGTCCTCAGCCTAACGCATCAGGTGACTGAGTCACTCCAACCCTGTCCCTGTCCTGGGCCTGCCCAGCAGTCCCCCTACTCAAGGGGCAGAGGACGGTGCATCAGTGAACACTTCTCAGCATCCAACTCTGTTCTGAACACCCACTGGCTGAGCCCGGCTCTCTTTCGAAAGAATTACCTAGAAATACTGAGGACGAGAGGGCCCCGTGCCCCTCCCCACGCCCACATCCACGCCAGCGCGGCGCTGGGCGCCTCGGGCTGGGGCCAGCCCTGCTCAGGCCCAGGGCCTTCTGTGCCCCTGCCACGGGGTGGACATCTCTGAGCCCTCACAGGCCCACAGACCGACAGGAGCCTCTAACAACCAGAAAGTCCTCAGACCCCACTGTTACTGATTTTCAAATGAATGCTTTTAAAAATAAAGGTATTACATTCACATCCTAAAAAAAAATCACCCCACAAACAGTGTGGCATTAAAAATGTCTTCAGCTGTTTCTTGCAGAAAAAAACCAAGAGAACTGGATGCCCTGCCCGTGCCATCCGGCACGTCGGCTCAGTGCTGCACCTCGGAGACCCTCCCTGTCAGCCCTGGGAGCTCTTCCTCCTCTTCCCACGGCTGCACAGTACTCCTTGAGAGGACCCCAGGGGCTTCCTGTTCCCTCACTGATGGACGTGTCCGCTGCTTGCAGCTCGCTTTACTGCAGATAAGTTTCTGGTATACATCCTTGGCGGGCTTTAAGAATACCTCTCTCGAGAAAATTCCTACCAGCAATGAATCCAAGGCACACACAGCTTTGCATTTTGATAGCTGTTTCCAAACCGCCCTCCCCAGAAGGATGAAGAGACTCGCCCGTCCTCGCTGACAGGAAGCGTGATCAGTACAATTATGCGCACTCCTGACAAATGAATCTCAAAGGTGTTTTATTTGCGTTCATTTCTGATGAGGCCCGACACCTGTTTGAGTTTTATTGGCAACGGCCGCTTCCTCTCTCTGAACGGCCTGATCACTTTTTCTATCAGATGGTTGGTCTTGTCCTCTGTGTGTTATACACGCTCCCCGTAAATTAAGGAATTAACTGTTCTCTGCCATTTCTGGGATAACGCCCTCCTGGCTCCAGTTTAACTTTTGACTTATTTATGCATTTGCAGTCACATAAAAATGTTATGTCTGCATAGGGTCGTACTTAACAATTTCTCCGTTGCGAGGCTAGTGCTCTCGGGTTATTAAAAGGTTGGTATGAAGAGATAGGAAACTCAGAGCTCCGGAGACATCTAGCACCAGGACCCTCGGTGCACGGCGAGGTGTGCCTTCAAATGGCAGCGTCGTCCCCAAACCCAGAAGTCACTGGGATCCCCAGATGGGCTTCACCGGATGCCCTTTGGTGCCTTTTCAACATGGACCCATGTGGATACGTCACTGCTGCCTTGGTCTGCTCAAGCTGCCATAACAAAGTACCACGAGCTGGGGGTTGAAACAACAGAAGTGTGTCCCGCGGAGTTCAGGCCAGGTGCCAGCACAGCCGGGCCGGCGGAGGGCTCTCCTCGGCTTGCGGGCGGCCGCCTCACCGCGGCCCCCCACAGCGCTTCCTCGGAGTATATGCACAGAGAGACAGAGATCTCCGCTGTCTCTTCTCACGAGGACACTAATCCTCTTGGAGCAGGGCCCACACTCATCGTTTGTCTGAATTACTTCCCTCTGGGCCCCATCTCCAGACACAGATCCACTGGGGGTTAGGGCTGTCGCCTATGAATCTGGGGGACATGATTCAGACCACAGCCTGCATGTATGAGACAATTGGGAATTTGAGCAAACTGAACAGTGATATAAAAATTTAACATCAGTTTTTAAAAAGAAAACTTGGATGCTGCTGTCAGTGGGAGCTGTGGAGCACGACCCCCCAGGACCCAGGCTCTGGGGTGCTGGGTGACGACGGCTCACAGCTGACGCTCTGCATTCACACCCCCCCCAGAAATCCCACACCCAAAGCTACACACCCTTGCTGGGGCAGCCCACGGCCGGCGACGGGTCAGTATGGAGATGCAGAGACCGGGCCCTTCGGCCAGCGCAGCCCTCTCTGCGCGGCATCTCCAGGGCTGAGGCCTGGGGCAGCCGAGACCCTGCTGCCACCGCACCGGAGCCCAGCCCCTCCTCTGGGCAGCCCCGCGTGCCCCTGCGCTAGGACCCCGCCCAGGCGTGGCTCCTTGAGAAGGCAGATCTCCGGGCCTCAGACCCCGTGGGTTTCAGAGAGTGAAACAGTTGATGGGTGTAAGAAAACCCTTTCACTCATCCAAGGGAACGCTTCCAATGAGCTTGTTTTTAAGGTACAAGTGAAACTGATCCATAATTAGCATAACAATCATCAGAAACAAGCAAGGCTCCTGAAAAATCTGAGTCCCCTCTGCTTCCTCCCAGGCTGTGGCACCCGAGAGCGCACAGCCTGCTGAGCAAAGGGGACCTGGTCTGCGTCCCTCAAGCCCAGGGGAGGTGGGGGGAGACATGCAGTCGCTGACCTCCTGTTGAAATTCATCCCCATGCGGGGCACCAGGCCCATGACCCAGCGCGAGCCCACCCCCAGGGCCAGGCAGGCTCGGGTGGGCTCTCTGTGCTCCACGCCCCCACCAGGCAGGACCCAGAGGCAGAGGCCAGAAGGCCCAGCCAGGCCGGCCACCTGCTCTCCCCGGGCGGGCTGCCCCTGCAGACCTGTGAGCAGAGGCCTCACACCCTGCTCAGAAGTGGGGAAAGGACAGCTGCCCGCGGACCTCCGCGGACCCTCCTCTCCGCTCCACCATCGATGGAAACCGTCCCATCTCCTGGGCCCGCTCCTGGGTTCCCAGGGTGCCCCGCCGGCCACAGGACGCTGAGCTCCGCCACCCCGCCAGGCAGGCGGTGCGCACTAACACACAGGCAGGCACACATAACCTCACACACACGCATGGACACACATCTGTGCCCCCACACATCCAGTCACACTGCTGATACACTCACCCCCTTCTGTGTGTTCACACACACACCCTCAAACATACACGCTCACCCATGCTCACCCCCTCACACACTCTCACGCTAAGCTGTGCTCCTGGCCCTTCTCCAGGTGGGCAGCCTGCAGCCTTCTTAAATTCTGTGTGCTGATTTTAAAACGCTTAGCTTCAGGTGTATTTGTTCTTCATACACTTCAAATTCTCTCATCTCTACTTGGAAAACACATGTGACATCTGGGAGTGTTTGCTTTCCAAGTCCCAACTTGGCAGGTCGGGGGCCAAGCAGAGCGCATTCTGAAACAATAAAGCCACCGTGAGAGGACAGGGCGGGCCGTGCTCCCCAAACCGTGACGGCAAACAGAGGGAGGTCTGGCCCGGCCCTTCCCGCAGCGCTCCACCCCCAGGGTTCCAGAACCCTGCCGATCTGGGTCGGCCAGGTGGTCAACGTCCACCGGGCCGAAAGCGAAGCCGGGGCCCCCGCCGTGGCCACAGCCACTCCCGAGCTCTGCCTTCCCGTTGTCTGGACATCTGGACCCCCTCCACCTCGACCTAAGGGCTCCACGACGTCCTCTAGAGGGCCACCTGCTACCTCGGCCCAGACAGAGGAAGGCCCCGCACCCCGAGAGAGAGCGCTGCTTTCAGTTCCCGGAGGTCTGAATTTGGCTTTGCCGACAATACTTCTGCCCAAAGGCGGGTCCCAGTGGCCGCAGGGAAGCCTGGTTCCTCAGGCCGCCCCCGTGCGCAGGAGGGCGGCAGAGGGGGACTGAGCTGCCAGAGCCACGCTGCAGGTCAGCCAGCTGCCTTAACACACCGCTACCCAGTGGAAAGGGCCTGACGGTGCCCGGGCCCTTCTGTCCCTCTGCTCAAACCATCATGCAGTTTGAGGTCAGCTGCAAACACAGCTACCTCCATGAAATCGGTGTTGGCCTTAACTGTGAACGTTTTTTTTTTTTTTTTCCATTTCCAGCAAGTAGTTGGACTTGTGTCCTGGGGCTGCTGCGACGGGTACGACAAACCTGGTGGCTTCAAACGACCGAGAGGGTACTCTCACAGCCCTGGAGGCCCGAGGTCCAGAATCAAGGGGTCGCAGGGCCGTGCACCCTGCAGGCTCCAGCGAGGGCCCTCCTGCCTCTTCCAGCTCCTGGGGCGCCCTGCCTGGGCTGCGGCTGTTGTCCCTGCCTCTGTCGTCAGGCGAGCCTCCTCCCTGGGTCTGTCTCCCTCTCCTTTCTCTTACAAGGACACCAACCGCTGGATTTGGGGTGGACCTAAGTCAGACCTAAATCTGATCTAATTACATCTGGAAAGACCCTATTTCCAAAGGTTCTGGACATTCTGAGGTTCTGGACAGGAATTTGGAGGGGACACTACTCAAACACAGGAGAGGCCCTCTGTATTTGTCCTAAAAATTGTTTTTAATTGAAGTATAATCAGTTTACAATGTTATGTCAGTTTTCTGGTGTACAGCACAATGTCTCAGTCATCCACAGACATGTTTGTCCTAAAATGTTAACATTGTAAATTTTGGCCTCTGCAAACACAGTGCCCCAGGATGAAGCAGCTCTGACCCTGCGGGGCCAACTCCCCCGGCTTCCTAGTGACTCACCAGGTCTGGTTTCTCTGCCTTCGGGGGACACTCTTCCCCGGCCTTTTCTGCCTGACCAGTGAGGGGTAGGGCTCCAGGGTCAGGCCTGGGCCAGCTCCCCACCTCTACAGCCATGCCTCAGGCCTGCTTCCCTGGGCCCCACACCCAACGGTCCAAACACATCCCCCCTGGTTATCTCCTCCAAAATCCCAGGCCTCAAACCTGTCCCTCCCTCGCCAAGCCTGCTCTCTGGGCCCTCCCGTGGGGGAGGGTCCCACAGCTGTCCAGGGAGGCGGGCCAAGAGCCCAGGAGCCACCCCTCCCCTTCTCCCTCGTCCCCATCAATGCCACCTGCCAGAGTCCAAGTCACTAGCCTCCACCGCCATCTGCACCCCAGTCTACACCACCCCCTAAATCGGCACAACCACAGCCACCTTCTCCTCTTGGGCTCCTGAAGCCACATCAGCTGCTCACTTGCAAATCTTCTTGTTCTCCACAAAACACCCGGGAGAGCTTTCCAGAATGCTGACCTGGCCACGTGCGGCTTAGGACCAACCCCGCTGCTATGTGAAGACCCCATCTGCCGCAGGACCTGGCCCTCAGCCACGTGCCAGCTCGTGTGCACCACACCTCACACACCGGCCACATGGTCTCCCTGGTTGCAGGATGGCTGGGGGATTCACCAGGCCACCTACCCGGTAGGTACAGACTCATGCAAATCACCGCTAACAACAATGACCCAGTGGTGACCATCTTTCTCTAGGCCTGGCGTCCTCTCTCCTGGCCTCTGCAGGTGGCTTCCCTGTGCCTGGGTGTGATCCCATCTCGGGCACCTCCCCACCCCCTCAGGAGGCTTTACCCTCCCACCTGACCAGGTCCAGGGTGCCCGTGACAAACTCCGATGGGCCCAGAATCTCCCCTCTTGAGAGAACGCTCGTCCCAACTCCAGGGTGACACCCCCGTTCCTGCACATCGGTCTCCCCAGGCTCTGGGGCGGGGTCTGCCTGGGGGCCGAGTCTAAGAATATCCAGCACACAGAGGGTGTCTGACGCAGGCCCGGCATGCAGCAGGTACTCGACAAATGCTTGTGAGATGAAGTCATAAAATGCCAGGATTTCCCCAATTCCAAGCCAATGATTAATGCTGGTGCAAAATCATAAAACCTACATAATTCGTATGTTTGATTCAAACAGTGCTGGAAATATGTTGATGCAATGAATGAAGAATTAATTCTACAGTTAAACACACCTTTTTAAAAAAAATAAAATAAAAGGCAGTGAGAACTCGGAGCATGCAGGTTTCGGGTGACTTGCGTCGCCCTGGAAATGTTCTCATCTCCAGGTTCCGGGACCTTCGTTCAGGCCCCTGCGGCACCTTCGCAGGATGCTTTTCACGGCCAACACTCTAGCGAATTTGTTTAAACTGCACAGTAATCCACTTACGTTTTCCTCAACTGTACCTTCTACACCCAGCGTGCTGACAGGCCATGACAGCCAAGCATCGTGGGAGAGCCCCAGTACGTGGCGCTGGGCCACTTCCGTGGTGGACAGACCGCATCACGGCCAACTTGGCGTCACTGAACTCGGCGTAGAGATGTGAGATGATGGATTTTAATTCTTAAAATCACTTTACTTACATAAATAATTTGGATCAAATTTAGTGAGCCCTACATCTAACTTTTTAAACTGCAGTACAGTCGATTTACGATGTTGTGTTCATTTCCGCGTACGGCATCGTGGTCCAGTTACACACATGCATGTGCTGTTCAGTGCCACACAGTAGGACTTCGTTCTTTATCTATTTTACATAAGGTAGTTTCCGCAAATCCTAAATTCCTAATTTACCCCTCCCCACCCCCTTCCCCCCTGGTAACCGTATGTTTGTTTTCTATGCCTGTGATTCTGTTTCTGTTTTGTAAATAAGTTCCTCTGTGTCCTTTTTTTAGATTCCACATGTAAGTGGTATCGTAGGATATTTGTCTTTCCGTGTCTGATTTACACGTAGTATGGCCACCTCTAGGTCCATCCATGTTGCTGCAAGTGGCATTATTTCACTCCTTTGTATAGTTTTAATTTTGTATACAGTTCTTACAAGAAAGACCATTTTAATGAAATAAATGTTCTCAGATGTGCTCACCATCAAGATTGACTTTGATCTTTCCCTTTTGAGGGGTTTGCATTCAAAATACATTTGGGCTTCTCCTTACGTCCAAGCATCCTGCTTGGAGTCAGATGCTTGCTCTGAGTCATCCTAAACCCGGAGACAATCCCCACCCCTGTCCTACTGTGCACCCCCCATCACGACTGCCGGTCTCGTCCCTACACCGAAGATCAGGTTCACCCGAGCAAGCCAATAGCCTCGCTCCATAATGCATGAAGCACCACAACCCCTGCGGACGAGGCTCCCGGGGCCCAGCCTCCTGGTCACTGGCTGCAAACGCAGAGCCCCACGTGGGAAACCAGGAAAGGCCCCCATGCCCCGAAAAGTCATTCTTAACTGTAAAACAGGAGCTCCCAGGAGCCGAGGCCCCGTCAGCCCCACGGCCTCACCCATGCCCCCACCACTGCATGCCTGTCCCACCCAGGCTGGGGGTGGGAGTGAGGGGACACTGCCTGCCCAGGGGCCCCAGCCCGCAGGGCCGGAGCCACAGACCCTTGGTTGGGGGTAAGTCCCCCAGAAAAGCCCCGCAGCCTCCAAGGCTTACACAGGGCTTGTCTACAGGGCAGCTGTGCTGAGAGCACAGGACCTGGAGGATGGGGTGAGGCCCGCAGGGCCCCTCGCTGCCCGAACCCTCAGAGCCCTGGGTGTGGGAGCCCCGACACGCCCCCATCCTGCAGATGAGGACACTGAGGCCCAGCATAAGGTACAAGAATATCATTTTTTGTTTGTTTGAAAAAAAAGAGAGATTCCTTAAAGATAAGGGAAATGGAGGGAAAAAACAGTGCCTTGGTGGGGGAGACCCTGAGCTGCGCTGTCAAGGAGCGTCAGTGCAGCACGTGGAGAGGAGGGTGGGGACCGCTCAGCCCAGAAGAGGCCCCAGCAGAGGCGCAGGAAGTACCGAGACTCCACGGGCTGGGGCCGGATGAGGGTGACGGGCGTGCCCCTGGTCACGGCTGTGAACGAGGAAGGGGCAGCAAGCACCCCGGCCTCACTGAGTGCAGGACTGGCGGGGGAGCAGGGTGTGGCCCGGGGAAGGGAAGAGCCTGCGTGTGCATGCATGTGTGTGTGTGTGTGTGATGTGTGCCCGTGGTATACGTGTGGTGTTGCAGTGCGTGTGTGTGATGTGTGTGTGCATGGTGTGCGATGTGTGCATGTGGTATACGTGTGTTGTATGTGGTATATGTGTGGTGTGTGTGACAATTGCAGCAAGTCTGGGAGAGGATGGGCAGGGCGGGGGAACCCGGTTCCTGCCCAGAGGAGCTCCAGAACCAGGACGAGAGAGACAGGAGCTGGGGACCAGCGGGCCAAGCCCCCAGCCCTGGAAGAGGGCAGGGATGGGCCCCAGGAAGGGAAGGGCACGTAGAGGTTTGACGACTTCAGTTTCTCAATAAATAAAGAGACAACTAACTGCCTTCTGGTCCTAAGAAATAGCTCAGGGCTTTGAACTTGAAAAACTAGAATCTCCAGTGGCTGCCATCCACCAGTGAGACTCGTTTCAGTGGCAGAAGGAGCGTGAGATGAGACAAAGGATGGGTCTCTGCAAAGATTAAACACTGAGAAAATCGGTCCATCCGCCCTTCCATCTGCAGGGCCTCAGCATCCCCTCCCACCAACCCCACAGCCCGAGGAGGCTGGGGTCCAGGGGCGATGAGCTAGTCCCCTGAAGCCCTGAGCTGTGCACCTGGCAGGTGGGGCTGTGACTCTGATCCCCTGCCGTTAACTGGCTTCTTGAGACGAGGCCTCGTCTGCCCACCCCTCGCCCCCTCCACAAGGGGTTAAGCCTCCTCCTCAAGGGGTTAAGGCTGCCACCAAAGGCCTCTGAGAGGCCAGACACCTGCCCCTCCAACCCCCCCACCAGGGGAAGGGAAGCCGGAAGCCCAGACCCCCGCAGGCTTGTCCTGGGCTGGGCCTTCAGGGTGAATTCATTACTGCCATTGAAGCAAACTCCCAGAACACCGGACACACCCGTTTTTTAAATATAAATTTAAAATGCATTCCAGCAGCAAAAAAAAAACCTATTCCTGCTTATCCAGGGCTCCTGGCTGTTAAGACCAGAGTCACCCACACACCTGAGGGGTTGAAACCCGGCTAACCTGAATAATCAGTGTGCTTTCTAAACTCCTGATGCAGGCATACGGCCCGGCCCAGCCCAGTCCAGCCCGGGGCCACACATGGGGGCCCCTCTTTTCAGAAAAGGGGTGCTTTTCCCACCCACCCTCCCTTCCTGCCTATTATGGGGGTGGGGGACAGAAAAAAACTAACCATTTAGTCAGCTAAATGACGGTCCCTAAAAGACACATCCGCCTCTAATTCCCGGAGCCTGGGACTGCCGCCTCCCACGGCGACCGGTGTGCCTGCATGAAGGAGCCTGAGACCAGAGACAATCCTCATCATCCGGGCGGGCCCTCCGCGACCGAGTGAATCCTTATGAAAGAGCGGCGGCTGGAGTTTAGAAACCACTCGAGGACGGGGACAGAGACGACGCGGTCATGAGCCCAGGGGGCCCAAGGCCACCACGGCTGGGAGACCCCCCAGGTCCCCCCGAGCCTCCAGAGGAAGCGTGACCAGGCCAACACCTTGATCTCAGGACTCTGGCCTCCGAAACTGTGACAGCGTGACTCCCAGTCTGCGGTCTCCTGTGACGGGAAACCACTGCGAACCCCAAGCACACCACAGAAACCGGGCAGACTCAGCAGCAACCACTTCCTGGGGACGGTCCCCGGAGAGCGGCGCCCCGGCCCCTCTCAGGGTCTCCCGGGCCTCAGCGGACCTGGGGCCCCTGAAGAGAAAGCACCCTCTGTCCCCTAGCCCTTCGTGGTGCCCCGGGGGCAGAGGCTGAGGACCAGGGGCACCACGTGAACACGTGCACGTGGACACCCAAGTCCTGGCTGCCAAAGCCGGTGGGGGCCCCGCAGAGGGCCCGACACCTGCACGCGGGCTGCCGGGGGCACAGTGCACCTGGTGACCGGTGGTGGGGGCAACTCAGCTGGCCCAGAACCCCATCTTGGCCCCTCAACAAGGTGCTTCCAAGCCCCCGGAAGTGAAGGCAGGGCGCTTCCGAGCCAGGGACGTAGCAGCTCAGGAGGTGTCCGGGATGAAGGATGAGGCAGAGTCCGGCGGAGGGTCCAGTCCCGGGCAACCTGGGACACAGCCAACGACCCCGGGGCCTGGTGGGAGGCAGGTTCCCGCTGCCCTGGGGCCCGACATGGGGCTGTCCAGGCCTCCCCTTGTGCCCTGCTGGGCCTGTCGGTGCCTCTCTCCAGAGACCATGATGGGGTACGGTACACAGGCTGGAAACTGCCTCCTCCAGGGAGGTCCCGGCTTTGGAAGGGGTCACCCCAGAGCCCCTAGGATGGCCAGCCTTTCAGCCGGGGCATCTGTCCTATAACGTCCCAAGAACCAGCTCCAGGAGGACGTCTCAGACACAAGACTGATTTAGCTCTAGGACATGGGGACATCTGAGGGTGGGAGCCCAGGAGGGCCAGGGAAGGTCTCCTAGAAAAGGCGAGCTTGTGGGGGTGCGCAGGTAGGGTGGGAGACGCCCCGCGCCCCGGGGGAGAGGGAGGCACAGGGCCTGGCCCCAGGCGAGCGCCCCTGGGTGGTGGGGAGAAGCCTGGAGGCCGGGCTGAGGGTCTGGGCAGGTGCCCGCTGACCACAGGGAAGAACCCGTCGGTGGAAAGCAGACCTGCAGCTGCGCGCGGCGAGGCCGGAAAGGGGTGTTCCCGGCGCTTCAGCAGTTTGAAGGGAAACCTTGCCAACTCTCAAATAGCGACGTGTCCAAACGCAGCCGGAATGCTAACTAAAGCCTTGATCATCCATGCAAAACAGCAGCTGAGCCCCCGACGGTTCAAATTCCCCTACCCCGCATCCCATGGTGCTGGGAGGAGGGACAGTTCCTTGGGACAGATCAGTGTCCAGAAGGAAGAACCCATGTTCTTCTTCCCCCGTGTGGGTCAGAACAGCTTCTGGATCCTTCTGCAGAAGCGGCTGCTCTCCAAACGCACAGCACTGGGTACGCATGCCTGTGGGGTGGGGGGAGGGGGCGACAAGGGCTGACCCAGGAGCCTCGTCTCCCCTCAGACAGCGGGTGTGACATCCCAGGGGGGTTCTGACAGCATGGGGCATGTCCCCTGGCTGCTTCACTGGCTGTGGTCACACATGTCAGGGTGCACCTGCCCCCGCCGACTCATGCCCCGTGCCCAGCTCATCCAGACCACGAGGAGCTGGCTGGGTGGACGTGGGGAACGCCTGTGCTCCAAAGGGAAGACAAACCTCAGGAGCCTGTCTCCTGCCCAGGACTGTCCTCTGGCCCAGCAGATGCCTGACAAGCAGGCTGACAGGAAGTGGCCGCTGTCACCCACCGCCAGAGGCCCTGAGGCAGGTGGCACTGGGTCCCCCAGCACCGTATGCGTAAGTCTGAACCCATGGTACATGTGAATTGGTCTTACTTAGAAATAGGGTCTTGCCGATGTGATCAGGTTAAAATAAGATTACACTGGATGAAGGCAGGGCCTGTCCTTAGAAAACGAGGGAAATTTGGAAGCAGAGACAGAATGCACCCAGGGAGGAGGCCACCTGAGGACAGAGGCACAGACTGAAGAGTCGCAGTGACAAGCCAAGGCTCACTTGGGACGCACACGTTCAGAAGCTTCGAAGCGGTGGGAAGGACTCTCCCCTCGAGTGCAGGGAGCAAGTCCCCGCCGACACCTCGGTTCTGGACTTCTGGCCTCCACACTGGGAGGGGGTAAACTCCTGCTGTTTTAAGCCACCCAGCAAGTGGTCCGTGGTGACAGTAGCCCCAGGCAGGTAACAGAAGCCCTGGGACTGTCCTCTTCCCCGTCGGGCTGTCGTGTGCACCCTGACCAGGCCAGGAGGACGCCGACGGTGCTCATTAAAAGCCCCAGCTTTGGGGGAAAGAATTCCAAGGAAGAGAACGGGAGACACCTGGCTACGTGCTTCCACACCCAATCTCTCTGTGCAGGTTTTTAATGGAAAACAAAGTCCCCCAGAAGCGCGCTAATGCCCCGGCTTTCCCATAATGTACCGGAGAAGGGCCCCATATCCCAGACCTGGAAGCTGTAGAAAGGGCCAGACGTCAAAGCCTGGAGAGGTGCTAACGAGAAGGAACCTGGCGCAATCCTGAGAGTCTGAAAGGCACTTTTTCCTAAGAAAGGCTCCTGCTTCTGCTTTACCTGAGGCTGTAATTACAGGCTCAGTAATGGGTTTCATTTTGAATGATAATTAACTCTCTGGCTTAAGGACTAAATTCAACTTGACTACGGACTCTTCCAAGTGGAGTTTTAACCCAGTGAATTGCAGGAAGGGGGCCAAACTCGTCTCTGCTGTGTTATGTGAACGTCATCCCATGGGATGACGGCCCAGCCCAGATGCACGGGGCACCGCCAGTCTCACACGGGAGTGCGGGGTCCGAGCTGCACCCGGGGACGGGACTGCCACGCCCCTGGTGAGAGAGTTCAGGATCAAACTCAGAGCTGGAGGAACGCTCACCGGGTACTGAGTCAGAGACGTGCCACAATGGATGGAAAGTTTTTCCCCGTGAACAGAAAAGATGACTCGATTTTTATATTAAAAGTTTCTCTCACCTTGAACCTACACAAAGCATCCTGGCCCTGGGAAGTCACCACAGGGGACAGTCAGGGCCCCCAGTCCTGAGAGGTCACCACGAAGGACAGTCAGGGTCCCAGAAGGCCCTCTCACAGGACACCTGGGACGTCCTGCTCTGGGGTAGTTAGCACCAAGCTCAAACCCAGCATCACTGAGACTCTTCAAAGCAGCCCCTGACCCACTGATCCCCAAACCAGACTAAATCCTGCTGAGGCGCCCCCTGACGAAACAGGCCAGCAGCACAGACGTGCAGAGCCCAGGGGCAGCCGTGTCCTTCACGCACAGAGGCAGGCCCACTCGCTGGTATGCACCAGAACACCCTCTGAACCCAGACAAGCAGCCTGGGCTCTAAGAAGGGAGGCTCAAGAATAAACAGGCCTCTCCCTTCCATCCCCTCACCCCTCAAAGTGCAGAACGCCCCAAAGTCCAGGAGAGCCCTCCCTCCCCAGTGATGCCAAAGCTGCCGCCTCCGCAGGCATGGGCCAGGGCCGACATCGATCTGGGGCGACTGACCATGTGCCCACAGCTCTCCACACCGTGAAGACGCACGTGTGGGAGGAAGGGGAGGAGCTTCCCAGGCAGCTGCGGGCCTGGGGACGCGAAAGCACCTGCTGTGACCCACATGGCCGGTGTGCAGAGCCGCAGGACAGGAAGGGACGGAGCAGTCGGAGGGGGAGCCCTGTCCCCTCCAGCTCAGTCACAGGAGCAGCGAAGGCTCTGCTCTGCGCGCAACACAGAACCGCGGACCCCGAGGAGGAGCAGACCTGTTCACCCCGACCCTGTCATCCTGCATGGTACTTAGTATGCGCCTACTGGATGCCTGGTGCTGTGCTGATGCAAGAAGATGCTGGATGCAGAGGGGAGGGAGCAGACAGCAACGCGGTGTGCAGGGTGACAGGGTGAACGTGGGGTGTGGGGTGCATCTACCGTGAGCCCCGAGTGGGCTGAAAGGAGGGGCCAGGGCAGGGAGGCAGGGTCACGGTATCCAGAATCGGTGCTCAGGAGGGAGGCCCCCGGGTCCCCGACCCAGCTCTGCACCTCGATGTCCCTGAACCGGGGGAGAGCTGTCCCCGCCTCACAGGGTTGTGGCGGGCACGGGGAAAGGGCCTGGGCAGAGCCTGGTGGACGTGTGCCCCCACGTCAGGAGCAGTGATGATTCGACTTTTTAACCTGGGAGACCAAGCAGCAGACGCAACAGGACCAGGACCCAGAAGCGCATCCTGAGGCTCGCCCGGGGTTTAACCAGCCTCGTCTCTTCCCGGAAAAGAAGAGTTTCTGCCAAGCCCTCAGGTAACAGGGTGGCCACGGAGCGAAACCCTCTCCCGGGCCACTGCTCACTGACACTGCTTTTTATCACTCAGCACGCTGCCCTGGGAACCCTGAGCGCCCTGCACACGGCAGGCGACTTTAATAGGTGCTGTGAAGTCCATGAAACAAGAGAAAGGACCTGGTAAACAGGTGACCTGCGTCGTTCCACCCTGAAGGAGTCCACGGGCGACAAGCCTGAGCTCAGGAGCCAGAACCCTGGGTTCCAATCCTGACTCACCCTTTGTCCGAGTCTGCGGAAGGGCGTTTCTGCCTCCACCGGCAACTCATTCCCGGTGGAGACCGTTCTCTGTGGGGACCCCCTGTGCCCGGAGGGCAGTGAGCAGCAGCCCTGGCCCCCGGCCACCAGCGGCCCGCCCCCCACTGTGACCACCGAACACGTCGTTGGATTTCATGAGACGTGCCCCCAGGGGCAGAGCCATACCCCGTCAAGAGCCTCTGGGCTAGAAACTCTGATGTGCTGTGCCACAGTCTCCACCAGAGCTGCAGGGAGGACTGGGGTAACGTGTGCAGAACCACATGGAACGGTGAGCACCTAATGGGCCCGGTAAGTGCCATCCCCAGGTCACTGTCGTCCTGAGGGTCACAGAAATAAGAGAATCACACCCAAAATGAGAGCAGAGCAGCCAACACAGAAACACAGCGCCGGGGGAGTTTCCGGTGAGATGGGCGATCACTGCCCGAGGAAGTCGGGAACCTTCCAGAAACTTCCCAGAGCAGGGGCAGCACTGGGCTGGACCCTGAGGGAGGGAACTGCAGAGGGATGGCAGGTGCAGCGGGGAGGAGATGGGGAAGACGTGCTGCGTCCTTGGGGAGTTTAATTCAAACCAAAACCATATTTACAGACCGGAAGACTGAGGGGCCGGAAGCAAGGAAAATGGCATAAGTGCTTGTCACACACGACAGTCACTGAGGAACGTCTGCTGAGCTAAGAAACGTCCCCGTGGTGTTTCTGCCTCCCGTCCTTCTGTCCCTGTTCCTTCAGAGTGGGGTCACCTGCAGATCCCCACCACCGCTCCCTGCAGAGCACCGACACAGGGTGAGAAGGGGACACGCCGGCTCCCTGCAAGGACGG
Organism: Camelus bactrianus; assembly: GCF_048773025.1. NCBI lineage: Eukaryota > Metazoa > Chordata > Mammalia > Artiodactyla > Camelidae > Camelus > Camelus bactrianus. The sequence goes on from NC_133550.1 coordinate 67,651,922, forward strand.
GGGTCCCGGTCCCCTGGGACTGCAGGAGCACTTCTCCAGCACCCAATCCAGCAGCATTTCCTGGAATGAACTGAGACTTTCCTTCTCCCAGCTCGTCTCCGTGCGGCTACACAGGAAGCTAGGGTCCTCCGGCAGCCTTGGGCCGCCTCCAGCTTCCCGCCCGCCAGCCCGCGCTCGGCTTACCGGGGAGCAAGTAACAGAACCGCGGCGACGACAGCGCAGCTGTCACCGCGAGTAAGTAGGTCCATTACCTCCTCCGAGAGCCTGGCTTCAAAGGAAGAAAGGAGAAAGGGAGGAAGGGGACCCAGCAGGATTCATCAGTCTGAGCCAGCCTTATCTCGGAGGGAAATACATAGGGTAATTTAGTCCCAACGACATTCAAATTAGTCCCCTGCCCAGCGAGACATTTCAGGTGATGACACCCTGGGCCACTCCTGGGCATAACTTCGCTAGAAATGACTCTTGTGGATTAAAACGAAATTTGAGAACTCGGAAGTCCTTTCCAGCCCACGGGCAGGAGAGGATCCGGGGGTCCACGGGTCCCAACTGGCCCTCTGCTTACCCTGTCCAGACGTGGCCCCCGGCTCACGCCCAGCACTTCCGGAACCCGGGCCATTCCAGCCACAAGGCAAGGCTGGGCTCTGTGGTATACACCTCCCTGGGCTTCTGACCCGCCTTCAGGATGAAGCCACCAGGTTGTGGGGGCGCTTAGGGGTCTCCCGCACCAGGTCCCCACTGCCCCATGTCTCCACCAGTGAAAGGGTCGATCACGTGGTAACCTGGGGTGGCCACCCGACCGGCAGGGGTGGGTCTGACGTGCACACTGCCTAGGCATACAGCAGGCACTCGATACTTGTAGAGTGAGTCAATGACTAATTCACTGGCTGACTCTCTGGGGTGCACCAGGCCCTTTCCCAGGGGCCAGGGCCATGGTTTCTCCACCAGAAGCAGGAGTTGTCCATGGAAGCACTCGCCGTCCAGGAGGGGGACGGGGACACCAGCTCACCCATCTCGAGGGGGACTGACTTTGCCGGGGCTGGCAGACCCGGTCAGGCACTAGAAAAGGCCGAGATGCCAGCTCAACGCTGCAGAGCGGTCAGGGGAGGGTGGGCATACCACCAGTCCCGAGGTGAGGCTCCGCAGACCGCAGCTCCTAGACAAAACCAGGACGCCCAGGCATGGGCTCGGGGGCCAGGGTCTCCTCTGCCTTCCGTTCCCGCTCACCCCCAAGCCCCAGCTGTCAGGACTTCAGGATTAACATTAGAGAGAGCATGGGGAAGAGAGCTCTGGACCCTGGCAGGGCAGACAGACAGACAGCCAGACACGGGCAGGCAGTCAAGCCTTTCCCGGCCGCAGCAGTGCCAGCAGATTATACCCAGGCTGGTGTTCAGACGTGGCAAGCCGGGGCGCACACCCGTCTCCCCAGGCTGCCTAACACCCCCTCTCCAGGCGGCTCCTCCCCTTTGGATGCAAACCACCCGCTCAGCTCAGCCGCCTTCCTCCCGCTGTGCCCCCACCCCAGGGGGGCTCTCTTCCTGTTGATGAATGCCTGCTAATACCATAAGCCCTGGTCCTAAGCCCCATCAGCTTGTGCTGCGTCCCACACTTGCACAGACCATTTCCCCACTGTTTACACCAAACGTTAACCAAGGACACAGCCTGTGAAAGAATCCCAAACTACCTCCGGGACAAGTCAGGTCCCCCCTACACTCAGAGAACTTTCCAAAGGACAGACCGTCACCACCGTCCACAGGACGCCTGTTTGTCACATGGGCTGGACATCTACAGAACAGGCCATCGAAGACCAAAGCCAAGAGGGTGCGAAGCTTTCTCTGTAACCACTAGCTGCCTGCAGAGCAACTCAGCTTCCTGACAAATCAGGATGTCTTAGGTAAGTGTATCTTCCAGGCCGCCAAGATGAGTAATTTCCACAGTGACAAAGAGGCATGAAAAAACGAACACCGTTCCAGACCCAAGTGATGATGATTTCTGTCCCAGCGACACTGTTTCACGACAACCAACCGAATTTGAAATCCAGAAGGAACTACTTTGCACTGGAAACCTCTTAAAACAAGCCCATGTCGTTACACGTCCGTGGATTTTTTAGGTTTTTAGGTGCCCCTCACACTATCATCTTCCTCCTACTATCTTTATAAAGAGGGTGGCTTGAGTGGCATGGGGTCAGGAGAGACCTCGGAGCTGTGGTCAGGATGCAGAACCGACACCCGGGCCCGGGGTCTGTCCTTAGACCCTGTCCCCGGGAGGGAAGTAGACAGAGGAAAGCACCCTCCGACCTGTGAACTGGGAGCCTCGTGCGAAGCACAGGTAACCCGGGGCATCCCCGACCCCTCCCCGAGCTGGGCGTGCTGACACCTACCAGTGAAGTCCTCCTGGCACTCGCAGGTGTAGCCACCCTCGCGGCTGCGGCACCGGCCGTTGGCGCCGCAGGGGCTGGAGTAGCACAGGTCGATCTCGGTCTCGCAGTAGTCGCCGGTGAAGCCGGGCGGGCACCGGCACCGCAGGCCGTTGACGGGGTGGATGGGCCGGAAAAGGACGGTCGGGGAGCTGATGAAGGGGGCCGAGCTGTCGAACTTGAGCACCGACACGCACTTCATGTAGTTCTCGCACGGCTCCCGCAGGCAGATGTTGTCGTCGAAGGGCAGCACGCGCTGGGCAGTCACGGCCGTCAGCAGCGTCCGGTTCAGGTAGATCTGCTCCTGCAGGTCCTCTGAGGGGAAAAACTTGTCCTGGACGCCGCCCGGGAGCAAGGCCGAGAAGGTCACGTTCAGGATGTTGGAGCTGACGTCCGTGTCATTCTGGATGTTGAAGATGAAGACGGCATCCTTGGTGGTGGACAGCACCGTGGCCACACCTTCCACAAAGAGGGACAGCAGCGGGGAGAGGAACTGCTCCTGCGACATATTCTCCAGGCGGACGGTGATGCTGTTGGTCAGCATGTCGTCCGTGATGATGGTCACCCGCAGGGTGCAGAGCGCCACGACGCTGTGGATGCCGTCTGCGAGACACAAGGGGGGTCACTCAGTGTCCGCTTGCCCGGTCCCCACTGGCCCCACCAGGAACAGCACCCCCGAAACCCATGCCCTGCCCTACTCCTGACCACCACCTGGACCCCACTCCCCAGACCCTGTTTGGCTCCCCTCTGAGAGCACAGCTACCATCTAGTCCATCAAATGGACCCCCAACCACAGGGCAGGGCATCTCGACACCCACCGTGATCCACCCCTTCCCTGCCTAGAACCCAGTCTCGCACCCGGGGCCACTGAGCCCCTGTTTTACCTCCTCTGCACCTGTTCCAGCCTCCAGGTGGCCCCGCCCACCCCCCAGCCCAGCTCAGACCCCACAGTGCCGGGACGGTCCTGCCCAGGTCCAGCCTTGGGTCGTGCTGTGCTGGCGGCCTCTCTTCCCTCTGTTGCGTCCCACCCGCCTCTGCGCACCCAGCCCAGAGGACAGGCTCAGCACACGATGCTTCAGACAGATGCACGGAGGATGCTGCATCCCAGCCAACGCACGTGAACAGATCATGAAGTGAGGCGCTTAGAACTTGGGGGCCGGAAAGGGTGGAATATGTTCATTATCAAGTTGAACACGCCACAGATCCTGAGCCCAGAGGAGCTGTGCGGGGACCACCACGGGGGCTCTCTGAGGAGACCATAGCCACGTCTGAGGGGACCATGAGTCACAAAACTTGTCCAAACAATGGAGAAACGGGACCACTGCAGAAGTCACAACGCATTCAGGTGCAAGCCTGAGATTCCAGAAGATTCTGAGAGAGTCAGCATCACCCCGCCTGACAGGCGAGAAAACCTGAGACCCAGGGAAGCCCACCCTCCCTCCCGAGAACACACGCTCGGGCGGAGGGGCCCCGGCCTCCCCCCAGTGATAACGCCTGCCACCTAGGAGGTCAGGCACCAAGCACTCTAGGACTCCTCCATCCGGTCCTCGCGATAACCTGGCGGTGCTGCATTTAGAGAGAACAGAACATTTGTGTGACCTGGGTGTGGGGAGGGCACCTGGAAGGCTGGCACAGAACCCAGAGGCCAGCAAGGCAACGGCTCAGTGCTGTCTACAGCTTCTGCAGGGCAGAAGGTCGACACCTGAGGCCATGCCTGCAGCTCACAGACAGAGGGCCGGTGGCTGGAAGAAGTAAGAGGAATCAGGCAAAAGAAGAGGGCCCAGCACGTTGCGGCAGAAAGCCTCAAAGACGGCCCCGCCCTCCCCCCTCCCCCCCACATGGGCCACACCCAGGCAACCACGAGCCTGTATTCACACTGCAGCCACAGAGCTCATCCTAAAACGTGGACCTCACCAGGCCACTCCTTTGGGGCCCCCAAAGGCACCCAAGATAAAACCCATATCGCTTACCCCGTTATGGTCCTGCAAGGTCTGTTCCCATCACCCTCCCTATCACACACTCCCTCTCCTGGCCCCAGGGCCTTTGCACATTTCGTCTTCTGCCTGGAACACTGTCCTCCCATCACCAGCAGCTGCTCCTTCAGCCACCCAGGTCTCAGCTGCATGTCCCTCATCAGAAGGGACCTTTCACATCCCCCCACTCAAGCTCTGCCACATCCCAACTTTAATTCCCACACAGGAACAGCCACAGCCTGATTTTATTTGTTCATATCAATCTCCCCCTCACCCTCGCCGTGAACCCGTGAGGACCAAGAACTTGTAGGTCTTGTTCCTGCTGAACCCATCACTTCCAGAACAGTCCCTGGCACTCAGAAGCTGCTGGATAAACATTTGGGGGAGGGAGGGGGAGGGGAGGGGGAAGAAGGGGGGAGGGGAGGGGGAAGAAGGAGGGAGGGGGAGGGGTAGAGTTCCAGTGGCATCTCTTTCACCCCAAGATTGACACTGGCACAAACAGCAGCAGAGGCTCCACTTTCCCACGTAAGCTATCTTTCTGTGGGTATTTCTTTTCTCTTTTTCGCAAACTCCCATTTACAATAATACAGGATATAAGATGTTGTTTGTTTCCTGGTAGCAGTTGTTATGAAACATCCTTTTAATCTTCAACCACACAGGGATTGATTCTGCCCCAAGATGCGAAGGTCATGCAGATTTAAGCTCTAAGCTCAGGCCGCGCTGGCGTGCTCGGCGCTATCCTGCCCCGCCCCTCACCGCGGGCGGGCGGGGGCTCCAGTGCCGGGACCCTCCTGCCGGCAGCTCTGGGGGGCACGGCACGAGGAGCCCCCAGGAACCAAGAGCCAGGTTAGGACCAGAAAACAGCATGGAAGATTAACTTACACCGACTGTGCTGGAAAATAAAACGCACACCTTGCTATTAATCTCACCGTTAATTTCTCTCAGGACCACGGACTGTGCTGGACAACCAGGTCCCGGAGGCGATGGGTTAGCTCTGTACCTAAATCACCTGGGTGGGACTTCCGAGTCTCCATGGGCACAAACCCAACTGCCCATCACAGGGAGCCGCTGAAGTAAGGGCAGCTGTCCTGACCCTGGAGCTCGGCATAGCCAGACCGGCAGCCGACATCTTCCTCCGCCGCTGTCAGGGCAGATCCAGACCACGTGATGTTAGGGGGAGAGTAAGTCACTTTTCCACACAAAACAAAAACACGGTTGTGCACAAGTCCAGGGAGCTGTCGGCAGGGATGGCAGAAACTTCAGTGTTGACAGTGATTCCATCTGGGTCGCTGAATTTATTGTTTTTAAATAAACTTTTAATTTTAGAGCAGTTCTAGTTTACAGAGAAACTGGGAAGACCGCACGGAGAGGTCCGCACACCCAGCACCCAGTCTTCCTGGAATTAATATCGTTATGACGTCGGTGTGGCATCTTTGTTAGAATCAATGAAGCGCTATGGACGCGTTATCAACTAACGCCACGCTTCATTCAGATTCCTTGGTCTTACCTACTGGTTTTACTTCTCCGTCCCAGGCTCCCGTCCAGGATCCCACATGACACGCAGTCGTCCTGTCTCCCTAGGCCCTCAGTGGTCACCATTTCTCAGGCTCTCCCTGCTTTTGAGGGCCCTGACGGACTGGAGAAGTCCTGGCCAGGGGTGTCGCGTGGCTGGTATTCAGGCGAGTTTCACTTTCTTCTATGCTTTCCTCTGCCGTTTTGTCTTCCTGTATGAGCACACGTTAGGGTCACCCCGAGAAGCCTGTTTTCATTTTGGAGACAGGGAGCTCGCCCAGGGCTCCCCCAGCCTGTGGGGAAGGCGCTCGGTCATGCAGCACCAGCACCTCCAGGCCGGCCTTGCAGCGCCTCCGAATCCGTCCAGTGTAACTTGCATGGCTTTCTCCAGGGCAGGTGAGTCACCTCGTTGTCCCTGAGTCACAGCAGGAAAGAGACAGACAGATGGCAGAGTGGGGCTCTGGGACGCCCACCGCCAGATGCTTCCCACAAAACCCTGGATGGTGCAGATGAGGGAGGGCTTCGCAGGTCTTCCTGGAGTGGGGGGCCCATCCACACCTCCAGCTCTGATGAGAGGTCAGCCCTGGACCACAACTGCATCCCTGTGGCTCACTCAGCCCTCGACACGGGGTGTCCCAGGGCCCAAGGCGCCAGCGGACCACAGCGGGCAAGGGCCGGAGCTGAACTTACGAGAGGCGATCCAGAAGGACCCCAGGAGGCAGCGGGGGGTAGGGAGGGGGAATCAAGTTGGAATGGAGTTTGTCACACACTGGAGGGGAACGGTCTTCCCAGCCCAAAATGTGAGAAAGCAGTAAGGCCTGGCAAGTCAGTCCGGGGGCTGCACGGTCTGGGGCCAGGAGTCCAACATCAAGCATCAGCAGGGTGGGTTCCACCTGAGGCTCTGAGGGAGAATCCGTTCCATGGTCTGTCCCCGCGTCCGGGGACGCTGGCAGTCCTCGGTGTCCTCGGCTTTCAGACGCCTCACTCCAGTCTCTGCCTCATCATCTGGCGAGTCCATGTCCAGATTCCCCTCTCGTAAAAGGACACCACATGCACCCCAGTGCCCACAGCAGCCTATTTACAATAGCAAGACACGGAAACAGCCCAAATGTGCGTTGACAGGTGATGGATAAAGAAGCTGTGGTATATTTATATGATGGAACACTACTCAGTCATGAAAGGAATAAAATAATGCCATTTGCAGCAACACGGACGGACCTGGCGACTGTCATTCTAAGTGAAGTCAGAAAGAGAAAGAAAAATACCATGATATCATTTATATGTGGAATCTAAAAAAAAAAGTCAAACAAACTTATTTACAAAACAGAAACAGACTCACAGATACAGAAAACAAACTTACGGTTACTGAGCGGAGGAAGGGGGTGGGAAGGGATAAATTGGGAGTTCGAGATTTGCAGATACTGACTACTATATATAAAATAGGTAAACCACAAGTTTCTACTGTACAGCACAGAGAACTATATTCAATATCTTATAGTAACTTATGGTGAAAAAGAATATGAAAATGGAAATATGTATATGTGTGTACGACTGAACCATTATGCTGTACACCAGAAACTGACACGACATTGTAAACTGACTATACTGAAATTAAAAAAAAAAAAGATGAAGGAAAAAAAGGACACCAGTGGGGGGTCAGGATCCATCCAAATCCAGAAGACCTGATGTCGACGCCCAGTCACATCTGCTCAGACCCTGCCTCCAAATCATACCACATGCTGAGGTTCTGAGGGCCGCTCCGCCCAGGACAGACGGGGATGTGTGTTGAGCAAGACAAGGCCATAGAGGCAGGTGGAGGCCCGCCAATGCTAGGGGCCTCGAGGGCTCTCAGCATGGGGCAGTGGGGGGTGAACGCAGGAGAAACGTCCTCACAGTGTAGACTGGTCTGTGCACAGACGGTGCGGCACTGCTGCTGGGGACAGCTGCGCACTGGCCTCTTCCCCGCACTGCCCGTCCCATCCCTGCCACAGCCCGGAAGGGCCAACACTGCTGGTCTTTCACAGATCAGGGCACTGAGGCACAAGGGCTGACCCACAAGCCCAGCTAAGGCCATTCGGGCACCAAGCGGCAGGCCCACACTGACTGGGCTCAAGCCCTTACAACGCTGGACAGAGTGCCCATAGGACCACGGTCCCAGCTCAGGAGGGTCCACTAGGGACTCAGGGGAGGCTGGTGTCTGACCGGCTGAACACCCGCAGCCTTAGGGACAACACGGTGAGGTGGGGCCACCAGCAGCTGGAGATGCAGCCAGTCCCAGGACAGAGCATGACCACTGGCTGGAGTCTGGTCACCCCATTACATGCACACTGTGGTCTAAACTGGGAGTTGGCAGCTCGGTCTCCCACTGCCAGCACCGTGCCAGGCCTGGTCGGCAAAGCCCGTGACAGCAAAGTCAGGCCAGCTGTGGCCGCATCCACTGGGCAGTGTTTGCTGTCTGGCTGGCTTGGGACAAAGGCTGTACTCCTGTCCTTTGTCCTGCCCCCTCCCAGGCCTCACAAGGGGCAGGGAGGGCCTGCCAGGGGACTTTGCAGTGGTTCTCTGCATTCTCTCCGCAGGGTGCGGTGTATTTTTGAGGCCAAGTTGAGGGCAGACAACAGGTGTGATGTTATGATCTGCTACCCGGAGGGCATCTGGTTTCTTTCCTTTCTGGGCAACAAAAGCTGAATCTAGAACCTGTGACTGGGCTCCTTTCAGAGGAACAAGGTGACAGGTGTTCAGGGGACAGCGGGGCAAATGCTGGTGTCAGGCCTGGTGGGCACCCTGGCCCCAGAACATGCTGCTTCTCCTGCCTCGTCCCCAGAGAAGGAGCCTCAGGCCCGGGAGGGAGAGTCTCGTTCCAGCACCAGCATCTCAGGCACAATTAGATGTTGCACAAGAAGCCTGGCAAGGGTGCTGGGAAACCCCGAAGGCCCTGAGCAGGAGCCGCAGGCAGGCAGGCGGCCACGAGCACTCGGAAAGGGCTCTGGCTCCATCCACGTTCCCGCAGCTACCACTGCTGCTGACCGCCCCAGTAAAGCATGCTAACCAGCCACAAGGAATTTAAACTTCCTGTCAGCGACGGCAGTAGCCGTGAGGAGCCGCGAGGGAAAGATCAAAGCCATTCTGAACGCGGGCCCAGCCAGACTCAGGGTCCCCGGTGAGTCGTCCCCCAGCGGGACATCGCTGGTCCAGGCAAATGGCAGTGCACACGCCAGTACTGGGAAGCCCGCACGTGCGGGGAGAGCGAGCCCACAACGTGATGCTCCCCTCGACTGTCCACAGCTTCATGACTGAAATGCTGTGCTGCACCCCTGAAACTGACAAGCCGTAACTGACTGTTCTCCATAAAAATAAATAAACAAACTAAAAACACACGTTTGGGATTTGAAGGTTATACTGTAAAACGGTAAAACATATCATTCTGGCTGCTGACACTGTACTTCAAATGCCGTAATCATCACCACAGTTAGAACTACGGGAGTTTAGAATAAAGACCTTTGATTCCAGCATCTTGAATTTTCTCCAACTCTGAAAATGAATCTAAAGTACTGGCTGGTAAGACTGTAACTGCTTTTTCTATGTATATATATATATTTTTTTCAATTGAAGTATAGTCAGTTCCCAATGTGTCAATTTCTGGTGCACAGCACAATGCTTCAGTCACACATGAACACACATATATTCGTTTTCATTCTTTTTCACCATAAGTTGCTACAAGATATTGAACACAGTTCCCTGTGCTGTACAGTATAAACTTGTTTATCTATTTTATACATAGTAGTTAGTACCTGCAAATCTTGAACTCCCAATTTATCCCTTCCCACCTCCTCCCCACCCCGGTAACCCTAAGTTTGCTTTCTATGTCTGTTTTCTGTTTTGTAAATAAGTTCGTTTGACTTTTTTTTTTATATTCCACATATAACTGATAATCATATGATATTTTTCTTTCTCTTTCTGGCTTACTTCACTTAGAATGACATTCTCCAGATCCATCCATGTTGCTGCAAATGGCATTATTTTCTTCTTTTTATGGCTGAGTACTATCCATTCTATGTAATATATATATACACACACATATATAGTACTGTTCCATCTTATATGTGCACATATATTACAGACCACAACTTCTTTATCCAGTCATCTGTCATGGACATTCAAGTTGCTTCCATGTCTTGGCTGTTGTAAATAGAGCTGCTGTGAACACTGGGGTGCATGCCTGTAACTATTTATCTCAATATTGTGCAGTAATAACAAAGATGATTTATCACACAGAAAGATAAATAAATAAAATATCTACAGCTTCAAGTCTGCAATCATTCAAATAAAATATGCAACTTGATCTTGCTGCATTACTGTTTCCAGGCAGACTTACGGACCTAGTATCCTTCCTCCCCTCCAAAAGGATAAAATTCTAGAAATGACAAGGAATCATTCTCTCCCAAGACGTGGAGAAAGGAGAAGCCACATCTCCAGACCATCAGGAGCGAGTGAGCCGGAGACACATGAGAAAATTCATGACCTCAGGAAGCATGAGGAACAGGGAGACCTTACAGAGGAGGGGGATCCTGACACGGGTTACAACCTGGATGAATCTGAGGACTGTGCTGAGTGAGAGAAGCCAGTCAGAAAAGGACACATGCCATGTGACCCCACCTGGATGGGGAGTCCTGAGCGGTCGACTTCCCAGAGACAGAAAGTGGATGATGGATGCCAGGGGCTGCAGGAGGGGATGGAGGGTCAGGGTTTAACAGGCACAGAGTCTCAGTTTTGCAAGACAAACAATTTCTGGAGACAGAGGGTGGTGATGGTTGCACAAAAATGTGAATGTCCTTAATGCCACCGAGCTGTACCCCTAAAAACAGTTAGATGGCAACTTTTATGTTATGTAAATTTTTTGCATTCTTTTATATTGAAGTATAGTCAGTTTACAATGTTGTGTCAATTTCTGGTGCACAGCATAATGTTTCAGTCATACATGAACATACATATATTCCTTTTTGTATCTTTTCCATTATAGGTCACTACAAGATATTGAATATAGTTCCCTGTGTTATATAGTATGAACTTATTATTTATCCAATTTATATACAGTAGTCAGTATCTGCAAATCTCAAATTCCCAATTTATCCCTTCCCGCCCCCTTCCCCCCTGTAACCCTAAGTCTGTTCTCTATGTGAGTCTGTCTCTGTTTTATGTTCTGTAAATTTTACTGCAGTTATAAACAAATAAAAACAGGAGTACATAAATGAATGAGGGAAAATAAAGAATTGAGAAAAGAAGTAGGCAAGACACATTCCGTCCCTTGTCACTGCCAAATTTGTTCTTTTTCAGTAAAATCACATGACCTTGGATAGCACTGATTCAGAAACACGCTCTCCTGATTTCACTGTGAAATACAGCTCCCATCCCACGGCTGAAGTTAGTATCCAACCAGCTTTTCCCACGACCTGGTTAGTCCATGAGAAACAACTCGTCCCTGCTGGATGGAACCTTCCCGAAGGCTGAAATCGTATCAGGCCCCGTCACCCCACCCCCGGAAGGTGTTCTCAGCTCCCCGCGGCCGGCCTGGCCCCAGGCCGCAGAAGTTGGGGGCTGAGACAGAGAAAACACGTTCTTGTCAAGATAAAGCCAAGAGTTAAGCATTGGTTCCTCCAAAGTTAAGCATATAATTAACACATGACCCAGAATTCCACTCCTAGGTAGAATTCAAAGGAATTGAAAACACATACCCTCACGGAGGTTTGGACATGGATGCTTGTAGCGGCATTATTCACAACAGCCAAAAAGTGGAAACCCAATGTCCACCAACTGATGAATAAATAGATAAACAAAAGGCGGTCTCTATCCATACAATGGACAGTTTTTATTCAGACACAGAAAGAAATGGCACGCTTCAACGCGGATGAGCCTCGTGCGATCGCGTGTACATGAAACGTCCAGAACAGGTAAATCCGCGACAGAAACCACACTGGTAGTTGCCAAGGGCAGGCGGGTGGGGAGTGGGGAGTGAGTGCTAGGGGTGTGGGGCTTCTCTGGGTGATGGGAATGTTCTGGAACTCGAGAAGGGGCTCGCACAGCACTGTGAATGCACTGAATGCCACTGAACTGTCCACTTTGAAGTGGTTAATTTTATGTGATGTGAATTTCACCTCCATTTTTTAAAAAGAGAAAGAGTTAAGGATTGACTCAAAAGTTTGCTTTATTTTGCACGAGATTTCCCAAGAGGAAGAAAAATGTTTGAAAAGCATTTTAAAAATGATTTCCTTAAAACCAAGTGGTGACTGAAGTCAGAGCAGAAGGGCCTCTGACTTTGGAGCTGGGAGCCACCTTCTGACCCGGTGACACTGGGACAACTTTCTCCTGGTGAAAACGCTGAGCTTCTGCCAGTGTGGAGCTAAAGCCCCACCGGCTGTTTACACTGTAAACTAAACGTTGTGAAAGAAACCGGCACTGGGAGGGCTCACGTGCCCACAGTGGAAACACACGGGCCGTCCCGCTCCGATGGGATCACACCGTTTCGTCAGGAACCTTTGTCATCCCTGGTTTTTGTTTTATTTCAGGCACTGGCTGAACAACACGTGGGCATCGTTTGCCGAACAGGAATCAGGACGTCTCATCTCACTAAGCTCCTCGCGGGGGATGTGCGGTGCTCACAAGGCCTGACCGGGGCTCTGTTAGGATTCGGAGGAGAAAAGCAGTGATGCTGGGACTGCGGGGCCGCGGGCAGGCTCCCTCCACCGTGGGCGCACGGCTCACACTCGGGGGGATGTTGAGGCTGGGGCCGGCCCAGGCACTGGGGTGCCAGCAGCACCCATGCGCCCACCCACAATGCCAGTCCCCCCCCCCCCTTAACACAGCAGCTGTCACAACCACAGACGTCTCCAGAGACTGTCAGGCGTCACACTGCCGGCTGTGAGGATGGGAAAGACCCACGAGCCACGGGCGTGGGGTCCTCTCGGTGCCGGAGAAGCCGGAAACGGTCTCCCCCAGAGCCTCTAGAAAGGAGCACAGTCCCGCCGCACCTCGGGTTCACCCCAGTGAGACTTCTAACCCAGTGAACTGTCGGAGAGTAAACTGAGGTTCTCTCAAGCCACTAAGTCAGCGGGACTGTTACAACGGCAATGGAAGACCTCATTCTGCGAGGCTACCATAACCTTGATACCAAAGTCAGACAAGCGCAGGCCACGTTCCTCAGGAGCACAGACGCAACAATTCTTAAAAAAAGAACACGTCGACCAAATATAATCATGTATAAAAAAGACAATGTATCGAGACCAAATTGGGTTTATCTTAGGGATTTAACATTTGAAAATGTGTTAACGTAACACCACACTTTAAAAAAAAAGCATATTTGCAGGGAGGTAGAGCTCAGTGGCAGAGTGCATGCTTAGTGTGCATGAGGTCCTGGGGGTTGAACCCAGGACCCCTGTTAAGAAATTAAATAAATAAACCTAATTACCTCCCCCCAAAACAAAAACAAACAAAAAGCATATTTGCATCTCAATAGAGGAAAAGATTCAATAAAATTCTGCAATCACTCATAATAAAGACACTGGACAGAGAAAGTAGAGACAGGTGCTTCCTTCAACTGATAAAGGCATCTATGGAAGCCCAACGGATAACGCCACGCTTAACAGCGGTGCCCGCTAACGTCTCCATTTCCAAGCTGCACCGGAGGCCTAATCAGTACAAAGAGAATGGGTGGGTGGATGGGTGGTGGGTGGATGGAAAGGAAGAAGAAACCACGTCATTTGTCACAGATCATATGATGAACAGCATGGAAAACGCCACCGGCTCCACCAGCAACTTGTCACGATGCCTCCAAGCATCCAGCCAGGTGGCGACAGATCAAGACAGAAAAGCCAAATGCATTTCTCCTACCAGTCTCATAAAGCATCGTTTCTGAAATGCCATTTACAACAGAGCTAAAACATACTGCACTTAAGAAGAAATCTAACAGAAGGCAAGGAAGCCCTTTATAAATAAAAAGACAAAATATTGTAGGCAGAAATAAAGAAGACCCACCCACGCTCACCGATAGGAAGAGCCGATGCGGAAAGGGGAGCAGTTCTCCTCAAACTGATTTACAGACTCGCTGCCATTCTTACCAACATCCCTACAGGGTCCTTCGTAAAAGTGGTGAGACAGTCTCTAATGGCTTGACGACAGCCAGGGCACTGCTGAAGAAGAGGGCAGGGGGACCAGTTCTACGAGATATCAGTACTTGTCCTGGTCTACAGTAACCAGCGGGTGTCCACAGAGCAACCCACAGACCTGTGGACAGGACAGAGTGCCCAGAAACAGACCCAGAAGAGACCGTGACACGTGACAGAGCTGGCCACTGGGAGAGAATATTCCACCAATGGTCCCAAGATCATCGGACGGAGACCAGCCCTATAGAGGACAGAACGGCACTGCATCCCTATCTCACGCCACACACACGCAAAACCAATTCCAGGGGATTCAGAACTTGCATGTGAAGGGCACAGCGTGTTTTAGAAGGGGCTGTACAGAACATTGTTTATGATCTGAGGCAGGTAAGGATTTCTTAAGACACATAAGACATGATCATAAAGGGAAAAATGTATCATTTTGACATTAAATACTTTACAAAGGAACTGATTTTAAAAATGAAGGATGAGACGAGCCACAAGCTGGCACACATTGGACCCTAAGACAAATAAAAAGCCGCTCACATCAGCAACAATCTGAGAAACGCAAACTGGAACCACAATGAAATTCCATTTTACACCCCCAGACTGGCAAAAATGAAGAAGCCAGACAACAAGTGATGGCAAGGATGAGCGAGGAATGCTTGCCTGTTGGTGGTGGAAATGTGAATTGGCCCAATCGCTCTGCAAAACCCTGGAGTTACCCAACATTGCCACGCTGGACGGGCACAACTCCCAGGGAACCACCCCAGGGGAAGCCCAGCCCTCACGGGCCAGGAGGGCACACAGGGTATCCAAGCAGCACGTCAGGTCAACAGAGGGGAACGCCACGCAACGGCGAAAGCGAACCAGCTACAACTAGGGGCGCTGCTGAGCGGAAGGGGCAGGCGTCCGGGAAGACACACTGCCTCGTGCCACGTGCACAAGCTCCAGAAACAGACACAACCTAACGACACAGGTCCACACCCTTTATCCGAAACCCCCGGGTCCAGGTGTTTCCGGAATTCGGAAATTTTTTTTGAATTGGAAAGTTATATGCAGCGCACGTTGCGTGCACGGCCAAATGCGTGGCCTCCTGCTGCTCCGCGTGCGGATGCTCCCACGAGGCCGGATGAAGGCCGCCATCAGTCTCACGTTGGTCTGGGTCAAACGGTGCTGCCGAGTGAACTTCTGCAGAATTGACCTGGGCTTTCAGAGCTCTGGGATTTTAGAAAAGCCGATGAGGAAGAGCAGCAGCGTGCTGAGAGCCAGGCGCACAGGCCACGGGGTCGGCCGGACGGGGGGCAGGGGGGCGAGGGGAGACACGGGGGTCCTGCGGCACAGGCGTGTGTGGGGTGGGTTTTTCATACGTCTGAACTCCTTCAAAACTTCCTTAGGTGAAAATGGGAGTGGAGTGAGGGATGACTGGCAGTGGGGAAGGAGGCAGGACCGAGGCTTCCGGCTGGAACAGGGATCCTGGTCCCAGAGACAGGAACCTCGGGACGGAGGCGAGGTTTTGTCTCTGGGGTGTGATGGGATACTGAAGAATGTGATGGTTTTAAAGAAATGGCCACAAAGGCTGAGACATCCTCCCACCAACAGGTGAGACTCGTATCCCTTTCCTCTTGAATCTGGTGGGCCTGGGACAGCTTTAACCTGCAGAGGGAGGAGGGACGTCGCCCAGCGACCCCTAGGTCACAAAAGGCCCCAGATTCCATGCTCCTGAGACAACCCCACCCCGGCCCCCTCCTCTGTGGCAAGCTCGGGCGCCCCCTTCCCCCACCGTGCCTCCGTCTCCTCATGGGTAAAGCCAGGATGACGGCTCTCTGCCCCCCAGAGGCCCGTGAGGACCACAGAGCCAAATGAGTCTTTGTTCTCATCACCCATCGCCTCCTGTGCTGCCCCCACAGCTCAGACTCTGCTCCAAGGGATGTGGGGCCCAGGTTGGGGGGCAGAGGGGGACCTCGGGGGCCGGCCCGGGACACACAGCCCTCAGGGAGGAGGCCCAGCAGCCTCCACACAGCTCCCCTGCTGTTTGACACGAACATTTTCCAGAGAGAAGGTAATTATTAACTGCAGGGCTTAATGAGCAGAGGGAGCTTCGGAGATTTCTAATACCAATAATTTGTACCTATTTGAGTGCAAATGCGCAAAGCAAAGGTGGCTGGAACCTCCAGCATCGGGCTCTGCGCTTTGCCTCCAGGTAAGAATGCACAGCGGAGCCGAGCACAGGTGCGTGACGCAGAAAACCAGGGCTTCCCCCAGCCCCCGACCCTGCCCCGCTCTGACACTCCTGTGGGTCCCCACCCTGCCCTGCTCTGACACTCCTGTAGAGAGAGCCCTCGGCCCAGAACCCCAGGGGAATGAGGCAAGAGAGAGGGAGATGCTGGTGGACCGGCTGAAGTGTTGGGGACCTAGGCAGGGCTGGACCCTGGCTGCTGGGCCCCGCAGGGGACAGGGCCATCCCTCCAGCCCAGCCCGTGGCAGCGGCAGTCACAGGCACAGCCTTCCTTAAGAGACTGAGGGCAGAGCATCTGATGGGAACTAGCCGGACCACCCTCCTGGTCCCCGAATGTCACCCACTCCGGGGCCCTGAAATCCCTTCCAGAATAATTTCAGTGGAACCTCTCCTGAAACACCAATAGCACTGAGAGGCTACAAAAAGCCCCTGGCCCCTTGGTGGCACAGGTCAAGTCAGAGGGGCCAGTGCAGCCCGGGGCTCCCCAGGCAGAAGGCAGCTGCCCTAGCCGTCGGGGTACTGCAGTGACACCGTGACCTCACCTGCAGGCTACCAGGGGCCACAAATACCCGGCCTGGCCCCCCATCAGTGGGGACAACCCCCACCGACAGCAACAGACCATCTTTGCTACTTCCAGGGACCCTTTCCTCCAATCAGTGAAGACCCCATGAATCATTTCCTTTTGGGGAGAAGATCAAATATTAGCCCAGACATCTATTAGTCTACACCTTACATTGCAACTGCTGAGAACTGAAAACAGAGATTTTTTTTTTCTGGTTAAATATTTGCTAAGAAAATTCCAATCCTAAATTTCAAAGACTGATGACGTCACGAGGATAAGTCACAATTAACCAGAAGCTCTCGTGGAAGACGCACAGAAGGCACAAAGCGCCCACCCAGTGAGAACACCTTTCAGCAAACAGAGAAATCATGTGTCTTTGCATCCTTCCTTCCCTTGGCTTTATTTTATGTTTTTTCTGGAGTTGAGTCTTTAAATTTACTTTGCTCTCAGGCCTCTTCCCCCTCCGTCCAGATGGTGAAATCCAGTTCCAGTTTCCAAAGGGCGGAACACAAGCTCTGCCCACCTCTGGTCCGGCTCCAGGGGAAGGTGGGCCCCCTTCCTCACACCTGCCCTGTGGGTCTCCTTCCACGGCCTTTCTTAGCGCCCCCTTATTGCTTCCGCTGAAATTAATGAGCTGTGGGCCTATTCTCAAGTCAGAGATGAGGAGACTCAAAGACTCAAAACTCCACTTTGACGTGTAGGCTCTGCACAGACGTGGGGACGCAGCCTCCTTGTCAGGGAGCCTGGGAGGAGGGACACGTCCAGTGAAGCTGACGATGACATCCGGCCGCTGACTCTTCCCCATTCACAACACACCCAAAGCCTGAGCATCTCTGGGCCGCCGAGGAGGGACGCTGCAGCCCCACTCCTCCCCCCACCAGGTGTGTGCTCTCCGCCGGGACCCTCAGGCCCTCAGTCCGGGGAGGGGGCTGGAGCTGGGGCGATCCGCTGCCGTCCGTGGACAGACGGGGTGTGTGGAACGGGCTCTGCTCTTGCGAACCACGGTGGGTCTTACTACCCAGATGACACACCTCATGGCCCCCTCTGTTCTGCTCCAAAGATGCTCTTGTGTTGCAGGTTTGTTTTTCTTAATTGAAATGGTTGATTTACAATGTTGTGCTAATTTTTGGTGTACAGCATAGTGATTCAGTTATACTGCGTATACATTCATTATATCATGTATATAATATACACATATATTCCTTTTCATATGCTTTCTCATTATAGGTCATTACAAGATATTGAATAGAGTTCCCTGTGCTATACAGTAGGACCTTGTTGTTTATTTTAAGTATGGTCGTGTGTATCTGCAAATCCCAAACTCTCAATTCATCCCTTCCAACTCCCTTCCCCTGCTGGTAACAAGTTTGTTTTCTATGTTTATAAGTGTGTCTCTGTTTTATAAAAAATTCATTTGGGTCTTTCTTTTTTTAGATTCCACATATAAGTGATATCATATGGCAATTTTCTTTCTTTTTCTGGCTTACTTCACTTAGTATATGACAATCTCCAGGTCCATCCATGTTGCTACAAATGGCATTATTTTATTCCTTTTTATGGCTGAGTAGTATTCCATTGCACAAATATACCATATCTTCTTTATCCAGTCATCTGTCAATGGACACTGAGGTTGCGTCCACGTCTTGCCTATTGTAAACAGTGCTGCTATGAACATTGGGGCACATATATTTTTTTGAATTAGAGTTTCCTCTGGAACTATGCCCAGGAGTGGGACTGCTAGATCTAGATTCCTTAAAAAAGCAAGTACTTTTTTTTTTTAGATTTTTATTTTTTACTTTACTTCTTTTGGTGGGGGTAGGCAATTAGGTTTATTTATTTATTTTTAGAGGAGGTGCTGGGGATTGAACCCAGGACCTTGTGCATGCTAAGCCTGTGCTCTACCTCTTGAGCTATATGGTCCCCCCAAGAAGCAAGTACTTTTTAAAGCCGCACATCAGGAATGTTCTCTGAGAGGCATCCTGGCCCCACATTCCCCCACCCACCTGTCAGCCCCTGTTCCCTGAAGGCAGGGGTCTCACCACTGTTCCCACCCCTGCAGGCCACCTGGAGTAGCTCTCCACTGAGCACCTACTGTGCGCCTGGCCAGGGCCTCCCACCCCTGCCCCTCCTCCATGTGATGCCCCTCACACACATCTACACAGTTGCACACACACACTCACACACACTTCTGAGGTTCCAAAGGAGAATGCCAGCTCCAAGTTCTTCCAAGGGCGCCTTTAGCCTGGGTCTAAACAAATGGAAGAGATTAATCTAATATCAGGCATCCTGTCATTAAGTGATTAAGGGGTGACTTAAACGTAACAAATTGCATTTCCCTCGTGCATCCCCCAAGGGTGCTGGAAAGGATACCTGAGTTCACTGTATTTACATTTCATTTAGAATTAAACGGTATTTGGTATGATAAACCTTTTTAATGATCCTAATCTGCAACCCAAACTCAAGAAACTAATTAAAATTGCCGTCACTCATTAATTCAACAAATACTCGTAGCTCTCTGTGTTCCAGGCCCAGAGCTAGGGAGGCCAAGAGGAGAAACCACACTGCTGCCCTCAGGGTGTCTTCAGCCTAACAGGGGTGACAGAAGGGGCCAAAGACAATGGTAGTGTGGAAAGTGCCATGGGGGGCGTCCAGGGTGACAGTGGAGGTGGGGGAGGGGCATCCAGGGAGCTGGCGGGGGCGGGGGGGCCCTGCCCTGAGCTGCAGCAGGGCAGGTACCGCACCTGGGTGAAGGTCTGTGGTCAG
Source organism: Camelus bactrianus (assembly GCF_048773025.1). NCBI lineage: Eukaryota > Metazoa > Chordata > Mammalia > Artiodactyla > Camelidae > Camelus > Camelus bactrianus. Next base: position 67,671,534 of record NC_133550.1, read on the forward strand.
CACGTGCTCGGGGCTGCTACCTGTCCCTGTTATGTCACTGCACCTGGTGACAATGGCAGCTGGGGCTGCCCCACCTCCCACTCAGAGCAGAGCTACACCCCAGGCCCACACCCGCCCCACTGGGCCTAGAGAGGCATAGTGGCCGGCGGGGACACGGAGACATCGGGATGGCCTGGGAGGCTGAAGCCTCAGGTGTGTCTGGGGGTCCTGGCTGCCAAGTCCAGTGAAGGAGCCCAGCCTGTCCTGCTTCTAGGCCGCGGGCCCCGCCAGTCACCCACACAGGTCAGCGCGAGCGAGGAGGAGGACATGAGGCACTGGGGGCGTCCGAAGAGGCGCCGGGAACCACGTGTGTGCGTGTTCGCGTGTGCACACACGTGTTGTCGCACAGCGGGAGCACCGGGGGGGCCCCGGCACAGGCCTGACGGAAGCGGGGGTGGCGCCGCACGCCTTGCTGCGGCACGCAGCAGGAATGTTTCTAGAAACAGCAGTCTTCTGCTGAAGAGCGGGAGCCGCTGCTTTGCACTGCGGTGCTCCTCTTTTTAGCACGTGGCATTTGGGGTCTTGGTGGCAGGAAGGGATAAATCAGCTGCGATCCTACACAGCCCACAGCCAGGGCCAGCCCCTTCCTGCCGGCGACAACACTGGCCTGAAAAGTAGCTGCCAGGAGCTTAGTGGATCCTTATTTTCAGTCTATAACCAGTCCTAGGGATGCGTACGTGCTTTTTCCTTGTTTAAAATTGTTAACCAACAAACTGCCACTGTCCCCAATTCTTCCAGTTGTCCCAGACCAAAGGGCCAGCCAGTGATAATCCCGGGGCACCACCACAGGCCCAGGGTGGGGGAGGGGTGCCTTTCTGTAGAGCACTTTAACTATTAACCCAAGACACAGCTTTCCCACCGCTGCTGCTCCGGGGACAGCAAGGCCATAATTTATCACCACCGGGAAGGGTCTAATGGCCACAGGAGGAAGGAGGCCCGAGCTTGGCGCCCAGGCCTCTGCAGGTGCCGAGTGGCCGTCACGCCCCTTCTAATCAGAGGGGCAGCTGCTGCTCAGATTCCGAGGGACCCCCGAGGCCCAAGCGCCCCTGATTCAGAGATGGGGCCTGGGCCCAGGCCTCTGCTGGCTGCCAAGACCCGCGTTCAGACTGTCCAGGAAATGCCAGTGTTTCGGGGTTCCAAGGACAAGTACTCAGGTCCGGAGAGCAGACCCAGACCTCAGCCATCCCACCTGGCCCTTCCCCTGTCGGTCTCAGCATCCTCACCCCACAGGGTGTCACCTGGACACAGCCACCCAGAGCACCTGGACTAGGGTCCCAGCCTCCTCCGGCCGGAAGAGCCCCCGAGACCACAGGGTCCTGCTCCCTGATGTACATGTGATGGGACGGAGGTGGACCAGGGCTCTCCAGGTCACCTGGAGAGGTTCCAGCCCAGCCGGGCTCCTGAAACGCTCTCCCTGCGGCAGCCTCCACCTAAATGTTCCTGTTCTCAGTCTAAACGACTTCTGGCCCAGTAAGAGACAAATAGAAAGCCACTCACCCGTGCACTCTAGGACCATAATCTTTTTACTCAAAAGATACTTCTGAAATACGACCTGCAGTGAAACGCACAGAACAGAGGTCACCCCAGGCAGCCGCCCTCCACCACTCCCACGGCGCGGGCGGCCGCCTGCAGACAGTGGGGAGCCGGGGGTTGCTTGTGGACCAGAAACACCCGCAGCACCATCTCCCGCAGCCTCTGCACCTGCCTGTCCTGGGGCCTTATCATCAACTGACCTCTGGGTGAGCGCCCAGCCTGCGGGACGCAGCTCTGGTACTTCTGAATCCTCCACGGGGTCCTGCCCGGCGGCTTTCATCCCGTGTCTTACAGCCCAGGCCTCGGAGGGTCAGGGGGTTAAGTGACTTGCCCAGGGTCACCCGGCTGGTTAATGAGGTGCCAAAATGCAAGCCCATGTCCTGCAGGGGTTCCAAGCTCCAGGCTGCCTCCCGCCCCATTGCCTCTCGCATGGAGGAGGGCTTCCTGGCACGGCTGGAGTCAGGACACCCCACCCCCCAGGACAGGAAGGGGCTCTGCTGAATCCACACCCCACAGATCTCCTAAAACAGGGCTTCTCCACCCCAGCACTTGGACATTGGGGTTGGCATATTCCTTGCTGTGCGGGGCTGTGTCCCCTGCATCAGGGACACTGAGAAGCATCCGTGGCCTCTACTCACCAGATGCCTATTGCACCCCCGTGTTGTGGCCTCTGGTCTGTGTACTTTCATTCGCCCACAGGGAGCCTGAGGGGTGCCAGCTCTGTCTAGAAAGTTTGCTGGGCCCCAACGCCTTCAGGGACAGTAATAAACTGGGCGAGGAGGTAGTGTGACATCTGGGTGCCCAGGGGCCTGGAGGAACCGTGTGTGACCACCGTGCAGGACCCCTGCCTGTGGGTGTAGGGCCTGCCGGTTTAGATCGAATAGATTAGACTCAGCTGATAAGAAAGTAAACTGTAAAACAGGTCAAAAGGGAATATTCAGAATGAAGCACATGCAGGAAAAAAAAAGAAAAAAGAGGCAGGCCCAGAACCTGTCCTCCTGGAGAGCGGTCGGCTCTCTGATTTCCCCCTCCATTCCTTGCGACACTGTTAAACAGGCAGAGTCTGCTCTCCGGGCTCTCCGGTCAATTCCGCTGGCCTGTCTGGCTATCCCCGGCCACTGGCAGAGCCTCTTAATTACAACGGCTTTCTAATAAGCCCTGACATGTAGCCGACCAAATCCTCCCAAATCCTTCTTCACGATTGCCTTGGCTCTTCTCTGTCTGCTTAATTTACATACAATCTTATTTACATATAAATACATACGTAAATTAACTTGTAACTTATACATGTAAATTTACGTGTATTTGCGTGTAAGTTTATATGCATTTACATACAAGTTTTATAATCAACTTGTCCATTTTTTAAATTTCCCCTAAAAATCCTGTAGGTTTTGGTTAGTACTGCTCTGAATCTATGGTTAGTCTGGGGAGAAAAGACATCTTTACGATATTGTCTTCTAAACCATGAACATGGTTAATCCTTTCATTTATGTACGTCTTCCTGAATTCCTCACAATAATGTTTTATTGTTTTCTGCTCATCCTTTATTAGAGTTGTTTCTGGTTATTTGATCTTTCATGTTATTGAAAATAATATCTCTCATCTCCTTTTCCATTTACAGTTGGTACACAGGAACACATTTGATTTCATATATTACTCAGGTTTCCAGCAATTTTGCTGAATTCCCTTATTATTAATCACTTACTTGCAGATTCTTTGGGATTTTCTTTGTATGTAATCATAATATCTGTGAATAGTAGCAATTTTATTATTTACAGATTATATTATTCACAATAATAATGGTGTTAAGTTTACAGCTAATTTTTTTGCTGTCTTACTGCATTGGCTGACTTCCAGTATAATGCTGTATACCCAGCATCTAAAACAAAGTCTGGCCTATAGTAGAAACCAAATGGACATTGACTGAGTGACATGGCTCACTCATTACCAGCAACAAGTGTCACCACAAGTCTCGGGTCAAGAGTTGACTCTGGGACTTCATGCCAGGAGATCCTAACCCTGCTTGTTGGCAAATGAATAAGGACGGTGTGGGGTCTGCAAGGGTAAAAACCACCAGACCACAAAACAAGACAGGAAGAAAGGGAGACAGAAAATAACTGAAAGGAAGGAAAAAAACCTATGTTGTTTTGAGTCAATATAGCAGCTCTCCCAGAGAATCGATTGAGAAATTGTTTTAATTAACAAGAGAGCTTGAGAAGGTGGCTGCGTGCAAAATCTCCAGACAAAAATCCGTCACTTTACGACACCCAGCAAGAGTCAGTTAGAAAAATAATGGAAAACAACCAAGTCTTTATCACAACAGCAACAAAACCCATAAAATCCCACAAATGAGCCTAAAATGAAATCTGTACATGGAAAACATGATTCATTTGTCTACAGCACATAAAAGATAACATCAAGGTGGGGGGAGGGTATAGCTCAAGTGACAGAGCGCGTGCTTAGCATGCACGAGGTCCCAGGTTCAATCCCCAGTACCTCCTCCAAATATAAATAAGTAAATGTGATTACCAGCCCCTCAAAAAAGATGACATCAAGAAATGAAGAAACATAGCACGTTTCTAAACAGAAAAACAATATTGTAAAGATGTGACATTGTCCCAAAGTGGATGAGCTTCCTGGACCTGCAGTAACAAAGAGACACAAACTGGGCGGTGTTAACACAACTCCATCGACACGTCCTTCTCTCTGTGTCTTCTGCTCTGCGTGGCTCAGGACTTGTCCCTGGATTTAAGCCCGTCCTAGTTCAAGATAATTTCATCTTGAGATTCTTAACTATATCTGCAAAGATCCTTTTCCCAAACAAGGTAATACCTACCACTTCCAGAGAGAAAATCCCGAAGAATAGCCCAAGAAAATTATGAGAAAGAACAACGTGAGGAACTATGTGCCACTGGCTCTCAGAACACGCTACGACACACACGTAATTAAAACAGTGTGGTGGGGTGGGGTGGGGACAGACAGCCACGTGCAAGGGTGAGAGACAGTCCCGCTTACGTGGCTGTGGGCATGCAGTGTGTGATCAAAGCGGCATTTCAAGGAGCAGGGGAGGGACTGGGTGAATAAGAGATACTGAGACAACTGGAAAAACTAAACCTTTACTTTGTACTGTTACTCCCAAATTAACTCAATAAATTAAAGAGCCATATGGGATAGGAAGACTGTAAAAAAAATTAAAATAAAACATGGGACACTTTTATAATCCTGGGGACAGGAATGCTAAATCCCAAACCAGAAACCACTAGGGAAAGACAGACGGGGACTGGCAGGTCCCAGAAGAAATGCAAATGGCTGATAAACATTTGAAAAGAAATTCCACCTCAGAGGAAACAGAGGAAAGCAAAACTTCAACAGACGGCTATTTTTCACCCATCAGATATTGGCGAACATTTTAGACAATGGTAACATCAAGCCTGGGGAGGGCAGGGATTAGAAGCTTCCAAGCCAGTGGCAAGACTGTTGACTAGTGATGCCTTTTTAGAAGACAATTTGGTAACTTGATCAAAATTGAAACACCCCATATCTTTGAAGCAGCAAATCCACTTTTTATTTATTTATTTATTTATTTATTTATTTATTTATTTATTTATTCATTCATTCATTCATTCATTCATTCATTCATTCATTTTTAAATGGAGGTGCTGGGAACTGAACCCAGGACCCTATGCATGCTAAGCACCTGCTCTACCACTGAACTATACCCACCGCCCATTTTTTAAAAACCCATTTCTACACATCAGTTCTCAGGAAGCCCTGGCGCGCACACCCGAAGACCTCTATCCCAAGGTACTCACTGCTGTGTTACAACAGCAAGACATGGAACACAGCCCAGCCTCCATCAGTCCCCTAGCCACGACCCCGGGGGATTCTGCAGGAACTTCTGGGACTGGACCCAGCCATTCCGCCCGGTGCCCCTGGCCTCTCCACCCTTGCCCCTCCTCTGCCAGCATCCTCTGCTTTCGCCTTTCAGAACTCCAAGCCGCCAGGTGCCAGCGGTTCCACCAGCTTCCTTCTGGATCCTTCTGACCCGTAGGCTTGAAACCTTTCCACTGTCTGCACGCCCCTCCCAAAAGCCAGACTCCTGCCCTCTCCTCTCCTCTGGAACACTCCAGGCCCCCGTGAGAGACGGCCGCCGCCAGGATGATTTCTGTAAATCCTGGTCCCTCAACCTGCCCTAAGGCCACCCCAGCCCCTCGCCCACAGCGCTGGTCTAACGGGAGAGCTGAGCGCACAGCCCCCCTGGGGACGCAAGGACACGAGGAAAGTTGCGGAGGAGTTCCAACCGCCTGCGGGAGACGCTCCTCCTACGGAGCTGCTTCGGCCCCTCCCCCAGGGGCCCGGATCGCGTTCGCCGCGGCGGCGGTAACCATGGAAACGGGCCGCCGCGCGCGGGCGGGCGGGCGGGCGGTTGATGAGTAACCCCGGGACAATGACAGCGGCAGCTCTGTGCTTATTCAGAGGCCCGGCGGGCTGGATGGGGGCCCAGCACAAAGGCCACTGGCAAAATGACGAGGGACAGGCGTCCACAGGGGGCGTGCATGGCCCCACAACCGCCACAAAAGAACAGAGGCCCGGCCACACCTGCGCTTTTTGAGCTTTTTGATCTTCGGGGGAATTCGCAGCAGTGCGGCTGGGGGTCCTTGGTCAGAGGCCGTTTTCCTTAAGGGCCCTTTATGACCACTATCCGGGCTGCGTTCTCCGTGACCTGCAGTCTCAGATGGAACCCACAGTCTCGTCCCCACGCCTGGTGTGGGAACACGCGTGGCGCGTCGCCGGGAGGTCTCCGCCGTGCTCACCGCCTCCGGCTCGGTGGCAGGGCTGGCTGTGCGCACCCCGGAGCTGGCGGAGGCCCGTCACAGCTGAAAACCAGTCCGCTCACAGGACACACACTTGACATCACAATTTTAACAGCCCCCCTCCCACCAAAGGCAGAAGGAGAATGTTATTTTTTTTTTCAATCAAACATCACCCTTTGACATTTCAACATATCCCATAAGAAATAACTGAACACCTCTTTCCACTAACCCGGTAGTAACCTCCCGAGAAAAGAATTTCTGAGTATCTTTTTCATCCTCTCTGACATAATCATGGGCTCCTTGACCTGAAGAGAAAGGAACAAGATGTTTTTAAAGAATGCCCAAGAATCCCTAGAACGTAGCACAGGGATGACTGACCACTTCCCGTGGAGAGTGAGCCAGGCGTACCCCAGGGAGGGGCTGGGTGCCCCTTGGGACACACACACACACACACACACACACACACACACACACACGCACACACACACGACACACACACACCACACACACACACCCCCCAGCACTTGGTTAGCATCTGAAGGATCTAGCTGAACACACCCACTCCAAAGGTGACTCCCGTATCTCTGTCCCCACCCCTTCGGGAGGCTTTGTTACTGGAGAGGCTCTTCCGGGTGAGGCTCCTTCCTGGTGACATAAGTGGTTTTGGATGCACAAGGCTCAGCTGGCTCTACCTCGGGGGCCTCTGGCCCTCGTAGGGACAGGACCTAAAAACCCAGCAGGCTCAGAGCCTGCACCCCTGGGAGTAGAGTCCTGCACCCAGGAATCCTACCGGCCTGTGGTCTCGCGGTGTCCAATCCACCTCCAGGGGCCTTGTGCTGCCTAAGTCCAGCCAGGAGGTCAGCTGGAGCCTGTGCCACAAAATCCAGCATCTGCTTCCAGAGGCCCCGAGCGGACACCGGGCCTGCAGGCTTCGACCCTGCTGGGATCTGCTTCCTAACGGCTGTCAGCCTGGGCAGGGGCTCGGCCCGAGGCCCCCTTTTCTTCCACCACCTCATAGTGGTGGAGCTGCTGGTGGTCACTGCGGAGAGAACTGAGTGACAGTGACATCAGCCGGCATGGTCAGTTTCCAGCAAGGCGTCGCCACGGGGCCAGAGGCTGGGCGGGTGGGGATCACTACCCCTCCTGCCTTCATTTACTCGTCACACAATCCTGTAAGGTCAGCAGAACTGTCCCCATTTTAAAGAGCAGAAACTGGGACTCTGAGTACATTGTCCCAGGGCACAAAGAAACCAAGAATGAAATGGCCTCTGCAGAAATATTTAGGACATTTATGACTTACAAAGATACCATCAAGTTAAAAGAAAAATTCAAAATGACAAAAAAAAAACATTGTGGAACATATAAAGATAAGGTATATATAAAGATATCTTATAAATATACAAAGAGCAAATGTAAATTAATAAAAGACGAGTAATCTGACTGGAAAAGTTGACTGGCAACTCACAGAAGAAATAGGAATGGTAGATGAAACACTGCTCCTTTTCCCTAAAGACAGGTGTGCACATCAAAAAAGGAAGACATTTATTTTTACCTACAGGATTAGAAAAGATGAAGAAGACTGCTCTTTCCAACAATGATGCAAATTCAGAGGACTGTCATCCTCTGCTCATTCTAGTACAAACCAGTCCAAACCTTCCAAAGGCAATTTGACCAAGGTCATCCGGGAACAAAGTCGGCAGAACTTCGGCACCAGTCAGTTCACTTCTAGGAATCTGTTACTCGAAATAACCTCAAAAGTTAAAACACATACACCACACTAATGTTCATGGCAACACTGAGAAAAAAGAGAACCTGGAAACAGACACCAAGAGGGAGCTTGCTGAAGCATCACAGGACACCCCGACAGCGGCTGATGGACCAAGGGTTTCAGAAGAGCAAGGTCGACCTTCCTGTGTGGGAATGGGGGGTCCACGGCAGCCCACTTGAAAGAACGCGCCGCACTTGGGGAGGACGGGGGAGCGAAGAGGAGACCCCACAGGTGTCTACACCCCCAGAACACTGCACAGACGGATTCGCAGAGTGTTGATTTTCCACTTCGCACACGTCCAGTGATTCGAATTTTTACAAGGTTGTTTTACTCTTCAGTTAATAAGACTCTTAAGAATTTAAAAAAATAAATCTATTCCATCCATTCTTCCCCTTCCCCTGAAAAGGCTGGCCCTAGAAGGGTCTGTAGAGCATGGCAGACAAGCCCCGGGCAGCACTGGGCCCCTGGGTGAGCAGCGGCCCTGCCAGCCAGGGGGTCCGAAGGTGGAGGCCCCTCCTTCCTCCTCAGACTGTCTTCCCTCCCTTCGTTCTCCAGGCCCAACTCCACCCATCCCTCTGTCCTCAGAATAGGCCTGTATGCAGATCAGAGACCACCAAGGGTCTAGCCAACGAGGGGCTCCCAGCAAGTCCAGAAAGGTGTCTCACCTCCTGGAATTCTCACCTTCTCACCCATCTCCGAGACCACTTCTTCAGGGGGTGCTTCTAGGACACCGAGCATTTAAGTTCTGGTCCCAACGTGAAACATAGCAGTTGAGACAGGCTGACAAGGTACAGACAAGTGAGCTGAAGTCAGGACTTGTGTTCTGAATTTCAGACATCCAGCCCGTCATCCACAGGTGGACCGACACCGAGATCTCCCAGAGAGATGTACAGCAACGGGACAGAGGCCTGGGGGGGTGTCCTTTCCCAAGGTCAGTCGTCTGCAGTGCTTGGAAGGAAGCACTGTGCACACAGCAAGCACTTTTTTCCAAAGATGCCAAAACAGACGCTGATGGAGTCAGGGCAGCAGCAGGGCGCCCACAATTGGGAGGGGTTCCCGTCCAGCTTCCAGTGCCTGCCATAGTCTGAGGAGAGACTGCAGGCCACTGGGCCCCCACAAAGGCCACAGTCACCAGCTTCCCTTCAGAGGACAACTGCACACTTCTCTGGGGTGGCCAAGGGGTCCCTACGCTGAGATCCCCAACCAACACTGGCTCTGGCCGCTACCAGCACCCCACATGCACCAGCCTCCTGTGCTGCCGCCCCACAGCTGCAGCGGGCCCGTGGATCCCACCTGGTGGCCTCCTCCCACGTCCCCCGTCACCAGGCCACGCTCTCTGTGCCTCAGCCCAGCTGACCTGTCCCTGACCCTCTCCCCACACCTCACCCTCCATCCAGGCCTCAGGGGCAGCAATCGGTGCCCTCCCTGTGTCCCCTAGTACTCCACCCCCACCGGCCTGGAGTGCTGGGAGCTCCCGTCCAGTCAGGTGGGGGTCCCCACTCCAGGGTGAGGGGTCGTGCTCCCTGCCTCCTTCCCTGCCACATGCCCACAACCCAACAGCCCGGCACACAGCAGGAGCCCCAAGGCAGACCCGATGAGGCAGCCTCCTCCCACCGCTGCACGCTGCCTAGTTCCGAGTCCGTCCGTCCGTCTGTCCAGGCTGTGGGCTCCTTGGTGGAATGGCCGTGCTGGGGGCGGCTCAGCGAGTGTCTGTCACCCAGCCTCCTGTCACTGCCCGCTGGCCCTCCAGTACCACCCGCCAGCCTGAGGCCCCTTGGAGACTCAGCCCCTCAGTGGGAGACGCTGCTGGCGGGGCTGCCGGTGCCCCCTGCACTTTCCCCAGACCACGTCCATCCTGCCTGCCCAGCAGCCCACAACCCTCACAGCCAGCAGCCGTCCTGGCTGCTGCCGTGGTCCTGTGAGGGGCCAGCATGGTGCTGGGGACACGCAATGCGTAGAACCAGACCCCTGCTCAAGGCAGGTGGGGGCGGTGCAGGCGACAGCCTCCTGGTTAGCAGGATGAGGGCCGGAGAGCCTGCGCCAAGCAGCAGCACCTCAGGGTCCCGCCCGCCAGCCACCCCCTGTCGGGAAGCCCCTGCACGTGGGCCACCCTCCCTCTCCCCCAGGGAAGGCCTCTCCCGGTGGCCCCACGAGCTGCCCCAATGTCCTGGGCATCATGTAGGTCCCCATTGTACCTGTGCACGGGGAGGAGTTGAGGGGGGCGCCTGCTGGGAATGGGGGTGGGCTCAGACTAGTAGGTGGCTCTGCTCTCTCTCTGCCATCTAGTCATCTGCTAGGTCACCCGCCCCCACTGGGCCCTGCGGGCCCCTCTACATCCTCCCCTTCCTCCTATAAGAGCTCTTTGTTGTGTGGCATTTCTCGCACTCATGGGCCCCTCCCCCACAGAGGGCCTCGCTTACTTGCCAAATTCCAAGAGTCCCTGATGCCCCTCACAGTGCCCCTCCCCACCCCGCTCGGGGCAGTGATGCTGGGACCCCAAGGTAGCTGCCGCCCCAGTCTCTCCCACCGGCCCTGGTTGCCAAGAGCCCAGTGCCAAGAGCTCGTTTCCCCTTCAAGGATCCTACGAGTCTCAGTCTGGCTGAAATTTAGAAATGCCAGATTTCTAGGAATGACCATGTTAAACAGTTTATAAATAGCACGTTCCCGTGGTACTGCTGAGGACACGCTGCAGTGTGAGAAAATGCCATGAGAGACAGATAAGCGTCTGTGACGACGACCATGCCGGCCAGCTGGGCCTCAGCCACCTGTGCCCCTGGGCCCGGCCCCTGAGTCCAGGGAAGCTCCAGGCTCATTTCCCATCATTCCTGCCACCACTGCCCCGACCAGGCAGGACAACCCGGTGCCCAGCCGTGTTCTCTGCTCCATTTTAAAGGCATCGACCCAAAGCCAAGTGGCTCTGGGTGCCCTGTCCCTGTGCCTGGTGTTCCCTCCAGGCCCGGTCAGTCTCCAGTGTCCCCAGGGCTAGAGGTCCAAGGGTACAGAGCCCCGCTGGGCAGAACAGCCCTCGGGCAGAGTCCTGGGCGGGATCGAGGCAGGGGGTACCTGCACTGGGGTTTCTAATGTCCATGACATCTGCATGGTGGCCATATCGCCCCCTTACTGGTGAGGAGACTGGGGCTCAGAGAGGGTGATGAGCCCCGCACATCACACAGCCTCCTCTCCACCCAGGACCGCAGGCAGCACCTCACTGGCTGCATCCATCAGTCTGCACTGTCTTAACGTACCAGCCCCGAGCTGACCCTACCAGACCACACACAGTGACCCCTGATGGTTTCCCAAGGGCTTCCTGGGTGCCAGGGGCTGTGCCAGGCTTGGGGAAGTCAAAGGCAAACCCGACAGACTCCAGGGCTGGCCCCCTGGAGCGGATGCCCAGCTCCAAGGCGGTCGTGTGCCCGAGGGGCTCAGGGCAGACGTCCAATGACTGGAGACACTTTTCCTTGTCACGACTTGGGGGGTGGCTACTGGCGCACAGTGGGTGGGGCCAGGGAAGCTGTTTAGTACCCCACAGTGCACAGGACAGCCCCCTGCAGAGAGTGACACGGCCTCAAACATCAGTGGGGCTGAGATGAAGAACACCTCCAGAGGCCGACAGACGGCAAACGTGGGGGCGAGATGAAGGCGGGAGCGTGCGGGGGTCCCAAGGAGCGGCTGGGCTCGGGGAAGCCCTCTAAGCAGGGAACACGTGGGGGGCGAACACAGGGACGCCGGTGGAGGCCCACCAAGGGGGTCCAGCAGGCTGTTTGCTGAGTTCCAGGCCCCCCCACTGAGACCCAAAGGACCCGGCAGGCCGGGCCGTCCCCGCCTCCATTCAGCCCGACGCCCCCCATGGGGCACAGGTGACGAAGCTGGGGCTCTACCTCTCCTCTGGCAAGGCCGCTCCTCGTGGCCAGTGCATGGGCTGGGTTGAGGGGGGAGCCCTGCGTCCTGGCCATGGCCGGAGGCTGTGTGGGGGCGGGGGGTGCTTTGCAGGGCGGATGGTGACAGATATACGGGCTCCAACCCTGGCCAGCTGCACCAGCTCTGAACCCTCTGCACACAGCAGGAAAGGCAGGCCTCCCCGTGGCTCCCCTCGGAGTCTGTCTCTGGCCTGTAAGGGTGAGGTCATCAAAGCTCTGGCCTCTGGTGTGAAATAAACACATCATTTTTTAAAGCAAGGGATCCGAGTGTAAGCATTTCAGGAAACAGTTCATTCCAAGGAGACTGCAACTCCCCCTTCCCAGGGGTTCCCCTTGCAGGTAATTAAAGCGAGCCGGACACACAAACAGTCCTTCAGGGCCCCATTGTCCCCGGACAAAGGGACAGCTCTTCAGGGCAAGGGCCCCAGAGGTGCCTCCCTGAAAGTTCCATCGCCATGGCAACCCTGCCCCACTGGCGGCGACCTGCGGAGACCAGGATGAGCTGCCCGGTGCTGGTCCCCACCGAGCAAGCGCCCGGAAGGCCGCCTTCCTTCCTCCTCGCAGGCACGCGGCCCGGAGAACAGGCGGCAAGAGCAGCGGGAGAAGACGGAGCCACGGTCCACGGAGGCGGCCCTGGGCTCAGGGTCGGGGCGACTCCCTGCTGTCTCCTTTGCCGCTTTTCAGTACTGGAAGAAGTTTCTGAGTGTGCTCTTCGAGCAAACCAAAAATGTGCTTGATTCTGAAAAGCAAATTCTCTTAATAGCCCACAGTAAAGCTTTAAAAAATGAAGCACACCCAGTGCTGCCTTCTCCACGGTCTGTCTGCTCAGCAGTTGTCAGACCTGGGCACTGAAGATGGGATGGAAATACAGTTAGTATGAGGGGGGGCGCACAGGCCACGAGCACAGCCGGGTGCTCCCCACAGGCCCCAGGGACCGGCCCTCCAGGTCTACCAGCCGTCAGCTCAGATCAGCTCGCACCCAAGGCTCCTGACAGTCCCCCTCCCCAAGGCTCTTCAATCCCAACTTGGACAGCGTGTGCCACATGTCAGCCTCCCGGGCAGAGCACGATACGGAGTAAACCTTCCCCTTAGCATCGTATTAACTATGCTAAGTTTCTTTGGCATGCGGTCACTTATTCATTCAACAAACACTGACGCTGCCTTCACCTTGAGCTGAGCATCCAAGGCAGAGAGATCTCAGGGCAGTGGAGCTGACACTTTGCAGTGCCATGCCCCCCGAGGGCCCTTAAGGCCTAATGGGGCACCCCGGGGGGACACTGAGGGCAGACAGCAGAGGGACTAGGGGAGCAGGTGGGCAGAGGGCTGGGGGCCAGGGAGGGCACCTCCCAGGTGTGGGGCAGCACCAGGATGAGTCGCCTTTCCCGCTGACCAGCGGGCACCCTCAGCGACCACGCGGCAGCCCCAGGCCCTGGCTGCCTCTGAGAGTGTCTCCTGGCCGTTAGGTGTAACTCCCCAGCTCGCTGCTCACTGCTCGGCCCAGGCACTGGGTAAGAGCGCCCCGCAGCTGGCCACGTGCCCGTGGGGTGACGGGTTCCTCTCCTCCTCCCTCAGCATCACCTACTTCAATTCCACCAGGACACATGCGCTCCAGGGAGGCACGAGTCACTTTCGCCCTGAGGTCTCTGAGCTGGCCCGAGCCTGGCCCGGATCCCAGCCCCCAGCCCAACGGCCCCCAGGCTGCCAGGAGGCAGGCACTTGGAGAGCGGCTGTGTCTAACTGCTGATTTTATTCTCTGCAGGTCAGACAACACAGGGGAGACAGTGTCTGTCGGTCACTTTGGGCGAAACAATCCGGAAGTCTGCAAGTCCAAAATGTGGATTTTTATCTCCTTTTTTTATCTCTTTGCAGTCCTGAGTTAGGTTTTTCAGGATGCCTAGGTCAGCTGGCGTCCTTGTCCACACCAGGACATCCGATGCCTTACACAGAAACATCCACATGGAAGTGGGGGTCGTCCAACACCCTCAGGCTCCGGCCTGAGCACTTCAGGCCACCCTCCACCCCATGAACACGGCCACAGTCGTGTAGGTGTCCCGTGACCGGGCCTCAGCTCACAGCTCGGCCTGCAGCATGATGAGCCTCGGGCTGTGGTGCTGACTCCCTGAGTCATCCCCACCTGGTCAACGAGAGCGAGTCGCTGCAGGAAAAACTGGAGCTCCATCCCACCTCCAGGGGCCTGCCCATACCCGCCAGCCCCTCAGCCCCCCAGACCCCCAGCCCTCCAGCCCTCCAGTCCTCCAGCCCTCCAGCTCAGCGGGTCAGTGCCCAGTGCTGCTCTGGGCCGCCAGTGTCCACTCCAAACACCCTACCTCGAGCACGTGTCACCTTCAGAACTCAGGCCGCGGTCACACACCCACCCCACGGGCAGGGACCCATGTGGACACCCTCCACACTGTGGTCTCACCTGTCCATCCCCTCAGGGGCCCACGCGCTCCCGTGATGCCCGGTGGGACTCCTTCCCCCACCAACCCCGGGGAGCACCCAGCTGGAATGGTTCATTTTATGATTTCCTGTGAAAAGTTCTGCTGCTAAAGAAATGTCCTGAGTCACTGACTCCTGGGTGGCGTGGACAGCCCAGAGAAGGTGGCCACCTGTCCCCACGGAGCAGAGGCAGAGATGGAGAGGACGGGGGAGCAGGTTTTGCTTCTAGCTCTGATTCCCTGAGTCAATTTCCTTTCTGTTTGAAATACCTAGAGTGACTAATGTTTCCCCAAATGGACGCTGAGTGGTTCATCTAATTAATAAACTTAGCTTTTCAAAAGCAGGGAAGTCTAGAGAACACCTTGGAAAATCAGCTTTCCTGTGTCCAGTGCTAGCCCTCCCCCTCCAGAAATACGCTCACCCAGACTGGCCTCACCAGCACCCCACGGGCCGCGGCGTCTATGAAGCAGGCCGGCAGGCAGACGTGCCAAGTTCTGGGATGTTGATGGGCCGAAGGCGGCCACAAGTTCACAGGAAGGACATCTCGCTGAGACCCAGGCTGCCCAGGAGGACGAGGCCTTGACCTGCAGAGGTGACTCGCACAGCAGGAGGAGCAGGGCTGACGCGGGGCGGACGGAGCACCAAGGCATACAGAAGATGCTCACGGGAGGCCGGTGGGCAGCAGGGGCCAGCATCTGTCCCATGAGCAAGTGCCCCGAGGTGGGGATCCCGGGTGACCCAGCTCTGGGAACTCGCTGGCCAGTGCCACTGGGCCAGGCCAGGTCTCCAGGAGCTGGTGCCGTCAGAGCTGAGGCTGAGACCCTGGGAGGTGGGGCACTGCGGTGGGGCGTGGGAGGCAGAATTCCGTTTAGAACAAGGTCTGAAAGCTGAATAAAGCCTCAGGCGCAGACATACCTGCTTAGTCCAGGTGGGCGGGGTAGGAGGCAGGTAGGGGGCGGGGCTACACTCTGGATAAGCCCAGAGGCAGGCAGGCTAACAGGTGGGCAGCACTCAGGACAGCACGCGGGAGGGGAGGAGACAAGACAATTCCAGAAGACCCATCTGACAGAGAGCAAGCTGTGGGCAGGCCTGTGGCTCTGGACGGGGCACCCTGGGCCGCAGATCCAAATGTGAGTCATGAGGCCCGAGGACGCAGATGGAGTCCAGGGCATCATGTGAGACAGACTGTCAGGCTAGGGGACATCAAGGTGACCATCCGGCCTGCTCTGCCTGAGACTTGCTCCCTTGGAGCATGGGGTCCCACGGTGACTCCGGTGCCAGCAGAGAGGCGGCCAGCAAAGGGCAAGGTGGAGACCCAAAGTTGTGTCTCCAGCTCTTAGGGCAGAAGCTCCAGCTCAGCCCCTGCAGACAAGCAGGGGTCCCTGGTCCTTGCCTCCAGCACCCCAGACCCCCCAGCAGCACAGGCCCCATGAGAATGAAGTGGACACCTGCCTCCCTTCCCACCAGACAGTCCACCACCGCTCTGCTAACAGCAACCAGTCCTGACCCATCAGCATTGCTAAGGCTACTGATTTAACAATATCTTTTCAGACATCAATAAAGTAAACCAAAAATCATCCAAGTCGGGGTGATGAAAATGTTGGGAACTAGCCAGGATGATGGCTGCAGGGCACTGAGAATGTCCCCAGTGCCACCAGGTGGTCCACTTCACGGTGGCTAGGTTGGGGGCTTTTACGGTCAGTGAATTGCAGTGCACACGCACACGTGTGCAAACACGGTAAACGAGACTGGCCTCAGGAATCACAACCCCAGGCAACTGAATTCGTTTAACCCGTGCCACTGGTTGGCAGCACTAAAGGCTTCCTCCCTAAAAGTACCTGTGAAGCCGACCCAGAGAACAGCATCAGACAGCACCCACGACTGTGGTGACGCAAGTGTGAGACCTTGTGAAATGACACCGCAGGGAAAGACACGTGGAGAAGCTCTTCTCTGCAGCGGGATTCCTCCTCCATCCTCTCTGCCTCTCGCCAGCTGGCACAGTGTGTATTTTTTTCCAGATATTCTTTTCTTTTTTTTGGAGGGGGGAGAGGTAATTAGGTTTATTTACCTATTTCATTTATCTATTTTTTGTAATGGAGGTACTGAGGACAGAACCCAGGACCTCGTGCATGCTGTGCATGCTAAGCACGTGCTCTACTGCTAAGCTACACCCTCCCCGCCTCGCACAGTGTTTAAAAACAAACTCAGGACACAGGTCACACCCCAGGGCTGCACCAGGAAGCCGTGTGCTCACCATTGCACAGCCCCTCCCTGCTTCCCAAATCTACCTGCCACCGACTGCTGGAATCCCACTCAAACCTGCATCACCGCCGGGTGAGCCTCCTGACGCCCTCTTTGGTTGTAAAGCAGGGCTTAGAGGGGAAAGACCCGGAGGCTGGGATCATCCGCTCCAGAGGGCGCAGTCACAGAGACTTGCTGGTTCCGGGGCAGCAGGCTGGAGGGCGTCCTGGCCGAGGCGGCCCTCGCCCATGGGGTCATGACACAGAGGGAGACAGAAACCCCTCCCAGGGCCCCCGGCTGCAGAAAAATGAGCAGCCACAAACCAGTTTGGCCCTGAAGGAGGCTGGTCAGTTCTCACATTGTCCCAAATGCACTTTTGGTTCAAAACATGGCAGGTCAGTGAGGGACAGAAACAAGGGGAAGGGAAGGAGGGATCTGGAGGCAAACACAATGGCTTCCCAGCCAGACCGGGGACATGGACAGCTGTCCCCACCCTGGAGCCCTCAGCTTCCTGCCTTCAGGGCCACCTCCGCCTGGTTTTCCCCCAAAACTGACTCCTGTCCTTTTCTATTTAGCAGCAAATGGCTAAATAGTCCGGGCACAGAACCACCGGCCCCCAACCCCACTTCCTCGGGTACATTTGTTCCACAGTGAGGTGTCCTCACACACACACGCCGTAACTCATTGCACTGGACTGCCTGTCCTGCACACACACACACACAAACACACACACACACACACACACACACGTGCACACGCACCCCTGACCTCCGACGGCCACATGCCGGATACATAGGAAATCTCTCAGAACAATAAACCTTAATATTTTCCATCTCTCTTCTTTGAAGGTTTGGGGGAGCGTTCAACGACACATTAGAAAATTTTCCATGCTTAGAAGAGAGGCCAAGTTGAAAAGGCGACTCCCAGGGCACAAGGCGCAAAAGGCAAAGCGGGAGCGCTGTCACCTCCGGCGGGGCGGCCGGGGTGCAGCGCAGGCCTAGCGCACACAGGGTGCTGGGTTCGCCCACCAATGCCTCCATCAAAATAATAACAACAACAAATAAACCTTATTACCTCCCCCCACAGAAAAAAAAATTAAAAAAAAAACAGGCTCAACTGCCCCCCAAACCTCCCTTCTGTTTACTGCACACACGCTCCCCCTCCTTCCCCAGGCGCGAGCACGGCCACGCGGCCCAGAGGCCCCTGTGATCTCCTAAACGATTCAGAGTTAGGAGCCTGTGTGAACACAACCAACAAGGACTCTTATCCGGCACGATGTACAGAGGAGTTTGGGGGAAAAGAGAACAGAAGGCAGGGTCCGGATGGGTCACTACAATAAGGGAGACCCGTGCGCATTCCAGGTGCTCGGGTGGGCAAACTGTGGGTCCCTCTGGGAAAGCAGGCCTCCATCACCAATTTCACACAAAGAAATCAAGAGTGATGGGCGTGAGTTTGAAGGCAGGTGCTGTGGGTTGAACTGTGTCCCCAGAAAGATAGGTCCAAGTCCTAACTCCTGGTACCTGTGAGCATGACCTGATTTGGAAATAGGGTCTTTGCAGATGTAATGAAGATACAAATTAAGATGAAGTCACAAAGAATGGAAGCCACATAAATGTCCATCGACAGCTGACTGGATAATGAAGCTGTGGTGTATACATGCAATGAAATACTACTCGGCCATGAAAAAGAATGAAATCATGCCATTTGTAGCAACATGGCTGGGCCTGGAGATCATCATTCTAAGAGAAGAAAGCCAGAAAGAGAAAAAAAATACCATATGATATCACTCATATGTGGAATCTAAAAAAAAAAAAGACACTAATGAACTCATCTATAAAACAGAGACTCACAAACATAAAAAGCAAACTTATGGTTATCAGAGGAGAAAGGGACTACTATATATAAAATAGATAAACAACAAGTTTACACTGTGTAGCACAGGGAACTGTATTCAATACCTTGCAGTAGCCTATAATGAAAAAGTACATGAAAAGGAATACACGTATGTTCACGTATGACTGAAACATGACGCTGTGCACCAGAAATTGACACAACATTGTAAACTGACTATACTTCAATTAAAAAAAAAAAAAGATGGAGGGCCCTAAATTCAACAGGATGGGAGTTCTTACTCAGGAGAAGACACACCAACACACAGGGAGGAGGCCAGGTGACAACAGAGGCAGGCAGACCGGGGTGATGCAGCCACAAGCCAAGGAGCCTGGCAGCCCCCAGGAGAGGCAGGAAGGACCCTCCCCTGCAGCTTCAGAGGGAGCTCCTGGGGACACCTTGGTTTCTCAGCCTTCACACTGAGAGAGGAAATGCCCGTTGTTTTAAGGCACTGGTTTGTGGGACCGTCACAGCAGCCCCTGGAAACTGACACAGCAGGTCTGTAACCCTAAGGGACTGACTCTCACTCAGTCTAGTATCCAGCGCCTCACAAGTCCCTTGGCTTCCTAGGAGGCTGGAATTAAGCCCGGGTTGCAGCCTGTAAAAGTCTGCAAATGATGTGGAACCTTCCAGAGGGAGCACAGAGAGGGCTGGGCAGGGCGAGGAACTTGCAACTAAGATCCTCTGTGCACAGCCCAGGCAAAGCTCCAGAGGAAACCGCCAGGCAGTGGACATGCCCAGCAGGAACCTCACATGGGATGGTCCAGAGCAACCCCAAGACACTGTAAATATTTGCCCCGACCCAGACCTTGGAGGGCACGTGTACAAACGTCTGTTCAAGACCCGACTTTCCCTTCTTTTGGGTGTACATCCAGAAGTGGAATTTCTGGATCCTATGGCAAACCTATGTTTAATTTACTGAGGAACCACCCTACCGTTTTCCCCAGCAACCGCACCATTTTACAATCCCAACTGAGCACAAGGGCATCAATTTCTCCACATCCTCGCCAACACTGTTTTGTTTTTAACACCTTTATTGAGGTATGATTCCTGTACAGTAAACTACACATATTTCAGATGTACAACTTGATGAATTTTGATAGATGTCTACACCCAGGAAACCACCGCCACAATCAAGATAGCTAACATTCCATCACTCCACAAGAGGTGCAAATTTCGAATTCCCAGTTTATCCGTTCCCACCCCCTTTACCCACTGGAAACCGTAAGTCTGTTCTCTATGTCTGTGAGTCTGTTTCCGTTTTGTAGATAAGTTTATTTGTGTCCTTTTTTTTTTTAGATTCTATGTATAAGTGATATCATATGGTATTTTTCTTTGTCTTTCTGGCTTACTTCACTTAGAATGACGATCTCCAGGTCCATCCATGTTGCTGCAAATGGCATTAATTATTTTTATGGTTGAGTAGTATTCCATTGCATAAGTATACCACAGCTTCTTTATCCAGTCGTGGACATTTGATGTTATTTCCACGTCTTGGCTATTGTAAACAGTGCTGCTGTGAACACTGGGGTGCATGTCTTTTTGAATTGTTTTCCTCTGGATATATGCCCAGCAGTGGGATTGTTGGATCATATGGTAAGTCTATTTTTAGTATTTTAAGGAACCTCCATGCTGTCTTCCATAGTGGCTGCACTAATTTACATTCTGACCAACAGTGTAGGAGGGTTCCCTTTTCTCCACACCCTCTCCAGCATTTATCACTTGTGGACTCTTTAATGATGGCTAATCTGACTGATGTGAGGAGACACCTCCTTGTACTTTGGTTTTGTTTTTATAACAGCCATCCTAAGATGGGAGGTGGTGTCCCCCATGGTTCTGATTTGCATTTCCCTAATGAGCCGAGATGCTGAGCATCCTTCCATGTGCCTGTTAACGGTCTGTCTCTCTTCTTTGGAAAAATGTCCATCAGGCCCTTTGCCCATTTTTAAATCAGGGTGTTTGTTTCTCTGCTGCTGAGCTGCTGGACTTCCTTCCGTATTCTGGACAGTAACCTCTTATCAGACACAGGATTTGAGAATATTTCGTGGCAGCTTTTAAGTGTGATCATTTCTTAGCACCTGCAAGGTACGAAGTGGCAAGAAAAAGGTTTCCCAAGCCACAGCCCAGGCTGAATTCTGTTTTTCCAACCCTTCACTCACAGGATGACATGGGGCGGAGTCAGGAGGTTTCCGGGCAATGACCAACCCCCTCTCCCTATTTCAGTTGGGGAACGGAGGTCCAGAGAGAGCCACCCTGACCAGTGTCAGCAGCCAGCAAGAGGGCATGCAACCCAGGCGTCCTAACCAGGGAAAGCTCACACTCTGCAACACCGGAGACGGGGCGCAACACACGCAAGACCGCTGCTGGGACCGGGACCGGGGCCGGGCTGCACGGCAGCGGAACGACTGCACTGTGAAAACGGGCTTCAAATGTCAACTCACCGATAAAAGTTTACTGCCCTGCAAGAACGCTCTTATCTCCAAACGCTAACACAGCACATGACTTTATTTAACTAGGTGCTGTTCGTTTACTTTAACCAAGTATCATTTAGATTAGATATTTTAGAGATTCAAAAAAGTTTTTTTTTAAAAAGTTATGGAACTGGCAGTAAAAACAAACTATTAGAAAAATTTTGATTGATAGATTTTTCAGGAGAGAGAGGGCGGGAAAGCAGACAGGCAGGCAGGCAGGCGGGCAGGGCTCCCTGGTCAGCAGAATCCGTGCTCTTGGAGCTAGAAGGCCCCTCGAGGGCTTATCAGATGGCTGCTCAGTGTGAACTCCTCCTCAGTGTCCCCTCCCGCTCTGGTCTGACCACCGCACTGGCTCTGGTTCCTCCCTACACCTGGTGCACACCAGTCCTGCACTCCAGTTTCCTATGACACAGCTCCACCACAGAAGACCCCACAGAGACTCAGGAACAGCTACCCAGGACCCCCTTCTTCCCCACTCTGCTCACCCAGGGTGGGGGTGGGGTCAGCAAAGGGCTGAGGGCTCCCATGGAATCAGGCAGGATACAAACATGACCCACAGCCCTCCTGTTCTGGGCGATGTGGTCACTGGCAGTGAGTGTCCATCTTTGAAATCCCCAGACCTGTGCCCCAGGGGCTGCTCCCCCTCCCAGGGCTCAGCCACTGGCCGAAGGTGGGCATCGGAGGGGAGGGGCAGCAGAGTGTTTAGAGCCCTCATAAAGCAGGGGCTGGGTCTTCCCCCCCCCCACACACACACACACACACACGAGCTGGCCAGCCTCAGTCTCTTCACTGTGAAATGGGTAGTCCTCGCGATGCCGGTGCAATGATGCGGGCAGACCCCAGGCGCACGCCTGAGAAGCGGGAGGCACACAAACCAGCGCGGTGCGGCGGCCGCGCTCTCATGGGACCACCCCCGACGCGCTATCTGGCTCTGAGGCCAGCCTCCCCCGCTGGCCCTCCCGGTGTGCGGAGGCCAGGGACTGACCCCCTGACCGCGAAGCCACAGCAGGAGGGGGGCAGTTCAGAGAGGGGCCCACAACCCCTCAGTTCCCCAAGGCCAGCACAAGGCACAGAGGGACCCCAGAGTGTCCACGCTTTCAGCAGAAACATGACAGGGGCGGGGCGGGGCAGCGGCTCCCACAAGATTCACGGAGAAAGCACACCAGCTTAGGTCACCTTCACGCAAGGCGCCCGACAGAGAAGGACGTGGAAAGGTGACCACAAAGCCAGTCCCAGCAGCCAGCTGCCCGCTGCCAAGACACTGTGTAGCTGACCTTGTGACGTCCCCAGTCGACCCCATGAGCCAAGGGCCGGCATGATGCCCCTTCGACGGGGGCCACTGTCCCCCGTGGGCTCCCGGGCCCCTGAACAAGGCCCCCAGCTCCGAGGGACCCTCTGTGTTGGCCCACGTGCTCCCTATCATGACAGCAAAGGTTAACACCCTGTGATGGGGTGGCTGGAAGGAAAGACTATTCTACATAATCTGCTGTTAAAAGCAGTTGCTTAAATCTGTGTGTTTAAGAAAAAGCCTTGGACGTCAAGACAAGAGACACTCAGCAGGTGGGGAAAACGATAAAGCCTGGTGCTGGGCCTTTCCCAGCTTCGGAACGTTCATGCCCGAAAGGGTGAGCTGATTAGCCAGGCAGCCCCCCGTTCTCACCTGAAGCAGAAGCATGAGAATCCGTACATTCAGGAATTTTCCTGAAAAAAGTCCATTTCTTTCACCCAGGGCTTTTAAACCCCCCAGCCGAGCACGAGAAGCTGAGAGGGGCAGTTGGGGGTGTCCTGCCTCTGCACCGCCGCCCCTCAAATGAAGGCAGGGGAGCCACCCTTGGCCTCGGAGCATGACCCCCGCCCCCGCACCTCTCTGGACCACTCTATAAATAGCCACAGATGTGCTGAGCACCCACTGTGTGCAAGGCCCCAGGCCCACAGGGCAAAGCAGAGGAGAAAGGCACCATTGTCCCCCATGAACCATACACATGTTCCCTCTGACTGTCACCACCCGGGACCCCAACCCTTCCTTGTTTCCTCAGGTTACCCCGGTTACCCTTCCAAAACAAACGTGCAGAAGGGAAGAGGGTTATTTACTGTCCCCTCCTCCACCCAACGTTCAGGGAGAGCTCTTGCATGAACTTAGGTGTTCAGGTTACAGGACAAAAAGAAGAAAACCGCAAACTATTTCCCTCAAGGCTGAGAGCTGAAAAGAATCAAGCCAAACTTAGGAATATTTTCCATACTCTCTGCCCCACATGATAAAATCTACTTTTGTTTGCATCCAAGTGCTGGCAGAGATGGAGGCCCCATGGCCCTGAGCCACACTACATGCCCCAGGGAGGGGAGGCAGACTTGGCTACTAGGGCCTTGGCACCCACCATCACACCCACCATCCACCATCACAGCCACCATCACACCCACCATCCACCATCACAGCCACCATCACACCCACCATCCACCACCACACCCATCATCACACCCACCATCACATCTACCTGCCTCCTTAACAGGTTTCTGCTCTCAAGTGTCAAAATGGGCAGGTGTGTGCATCAGCCCAGACCAACGCGTACTCTCAGTGGTGACACCAGGCCCTGGATAGAGTTTTGGCATCCCCAACACCAGTCACTTTTTCAGATGTGATTTCAACACCACCCCTCCTTCTGAGGGGGATTTTTTCCAAGATTAAAAAAAAATCAGCTCCATGTCACCCTAGTTGGTAGGGGGAGGGGGGCCCAAGCAGAGAGCCAACGTTACCAAGTAGCCAGTGCTGAGAGGGGAGCCCCAGTCCTCCCTCATGAGTCCAGGTCCCCTTGGCCTTCAGCCCCTGCCCATCCTCCCCTGCCCCTGCTCCTCCATCACAGGCCCCGTGACTCAAAAAGAAGCCGACGCTGCCGTCCCCGCCCCATTCCTGCTGCTCCGTCTACACCTCGGCCACAACAGTCACTCAACTGCCACTGAGGCTTATCCCCCTGTCCAGTGCTCCCCAAAGGTGCCAGTGCCACCATCATAGCCACCTGAACACCTGCACAAGCAGGTAGAGCCACAGGGCGGGCCAGGATGTTGTGCACCTTAACTGGTCCACTCCCTGGGCCCTCATCTCAGCCCACGTCCCCACGGCCATCCAGCCTTCCCTCTGAACCTCACCCACGCCTGGCGACCCAGTCCTCTGCTCCTCAAGCCCCCCACCACCCCGGTCTCATGGAGACTACCAAGGCCCTCCCCTTGGCTAACCCAAGTCCCATCTCTGTCCTGAGGCTCCCCGAACTCCAGAAGGCATCTGCCACCAGTGACCCCCTTCAGGCTCTCACTCTCTCAGTCCCTAGGGCCCCAAACCCTCGGTTTTTTCCCTCCTACGGGTGGTCATTCTGGCCTCAGCTCTCATGAAGAGCCCTACTCAGGCCACGGCTCCTCCAGGCTGCACCTGAGCCCCATCCCCACCATAGGTGTCCCCTGCCCGAGTGCCCTTACACCCCTGCAGACGGGTCACTGACCACCCTCAGCCATGATGGCCTCTCTGTCACCCTCGAGGCCAAGCTCACCACCTCCGGCTGTGACCCCAGCTGGTCTCTCCTGCTCAGACCTGCATGTCCAACCATCTTCACGACAATGTCAAAGGGGCCCAGCCACCCGGGGTCCAAAGCAGCCTTGTGGTCCTCCCTTGGTGCACGCGCTTCCTCATCCCATCCTCAGCTACATGCTCCCAAAAGCACAGCCTGAGAGCACACGGCTTGGGAGAGGCTCAGATCCCAGCGCTTCCACCACAAGCCAGGTTCCCCCACCAGGTGGGTGGAGCCTCTGGGACCCTGGATTGCTCCTCAAGGAGTTGATACTGTTCATTGACGGGGCCGCTGCAGGAGCAGACCCAGTGCTCAGACAGGTGGCTCGGGGTCGGGGGAGTTCCCAGCACGAGGAGCACGTTGGCTGACGGACCCCATCCTCACCTCCCTAACCCCTCCATTCACCCACGCTCCACTGCCACCCCGAGCAGGACCAAGCCCCACTTCGGACCTTTCTTCCACCCTCCATGCTCACCCGAGAGCCCTCTTCCCATCAGCAGCCCAGGCTTCAGTCAAAAGGCACCACTCAGCCCCAAACCTCCCCAAAAGTCAGCCCTCTCCAGGCGGGGGGAGAGGGCTTCGGCCACACCTGGTCCCCCGGCCAGGAAGACCTGTCACACATTGGCCCGGGGGCGTCCCCATGCCCACCCTCTCCCGCACCCCTATCCCCCTGAATCTGGTTCCCTGTTTATCCCATTGTCCCCACCCAACATTTGAAAGGACAGGGGCCACAGGGCCTGGCACATAGTAGGTCTGGCACACAATAGGTGCTCACTAAACAAACACTCCATTGTTTCTGAAAGTACGTTGGCAAGTGATTACCTCCAAGTTACTGAAGCCCTGAGACAGTTAACCAGCTTCTCTAAGTACCTACCTCTCCCGGGGCAGATTATGTCACTGGAGAATCCAGCCTGACAACTGACGTGGTTTAAGCTGGTCTGATCCTTTTCCAGCCCGTGGGATTCAGAAAAAAAAACAATGCATGCATTCCGACGCGGCCCAGTACAATGCCCGTCCTCCAACTTCCTTGTTGGCAAGCGTCTATTTCAAAGTCCCTACGATATCCTGCATTTAACTCAGCAAACACTTTTTAAAACTTTATCAAGCAAGCCCCGACGACTTTATCCCAGCGCCTCCCGACCAAAGTAAACGGGTAAAGGTGACTCAATCTTGTGTTTCACGAAGTTTCAGTATTTTCTGACATGTCTGAATGACTCATCGCCCAAGCATTTTCACCCCACCAGCGCTGCTTATCCCACATCCACAGGTCCGCACGCCCACAAGCACAGGGTCGCTTTCCAACGCCGCGTTCTGGGATGGGCAGTTCGCAGCTCGACAGCCTCAGGCACACACACACGTTCAAGCCGAGTTTAAAACGTCCGCGTTATTATAAGACCAACATCTAGAAGGACTAACCAGAGGGCTCCACACGCGACAGTCCCATCGGGTTGCTACCCATGCGGCTTTGAAAAACGCAAACATGGCTGTTACCAATGTTCAGAGGGCAAAGCCCCAGCACAGAATTTTAAACCTCGTTCAAAAACCGACGCGTATAAAACGAACGTCTTGTGTCGCTGGATGTCATCCAAAAATGGCAGCTATTTGAATGGGACTATATTCAGAATCCAAAAAATTTCAGGAGAGGGGAGGGGATAGCTCAGTGGCCAAGCGTGTGCTTAGCAAGCACAAGGTCCTGGGTTCAATCCCCAGTGCCTCCATTAAATAAATAAATATATATATATGAACCTCATCACCTCCCCCCACAAAAAAAACTTCAGTGTTTTGTCCTCAGTGGGCCACATCAAGCCATCAACCCTCTCTGCTCACAGTCGAAAGATTACAGTAAAACCCCCAGCCAGGCGAAGGGAACGGCTCTCCTGAGTACGTCCATCGCGGGTACCACCACGCCCCCCCACCCCCATCCTGGCTTGGCTCCCACAAAACCTAGTGGACCACTGGGCTTTTCTTTATAGCACCTCCGGGGCAGTAATAACGCACTGGAGGCTGCAGGGTTTGGCTGTAAACCCGCGGAAGCCAGTAACACTTCACTGAAAACAGCACATGAGTTTGAAACCACAGCCTTCCCCACTGTTTCTTTTAAAAAACCTAAGACTCCCGCTCTGGTTAATTCAAAGGTTGAGCTTTTTGTGTCATTCTGTTTCTGCACACAGCCTTGCTGTTGGGAATTACAGATTTTATAGTTTACAGTAATTCTTCCCTTTGAAGCATTAAACAGTTGCCAAATGGTCTGAGGGTGGCGAAGGGGCCCAAGGTGCCTACCTCACACCGCAGCAAGGAGTCAGCGCCGGAGCAATCCAGCTCAGGCACTAATTCCTCAAAACTTTTCTCTCAGATAAGAGAGGGTAGTGTGAAGGGTTGGCTGTTTTGTTTTGCTTGGATCACGGCTGGATGCCTGGCACTCCTGCTCGGGCTGTGTGACCCTGAGGAAGTGACTTAACACTCCTGAGCCTCAGTCTGTTCATCTGTACAGTGGGCAGCTTCACCTCCCAGGTACCAGAGGAGTAAGTGACAGTGTAGGTCAAAGAGTTTACAAAACTGCTGTCCAGTCAGAACCCAGTAAAAGGGTATCGTCATCATCTGGGACGGTGGACCCAAGAGGCCCAGTGCCTGATTTACACGAGCTTGTGTCACACAGGATTCAGAGCCCAGAGCCAGCTCACTGAGACAATTACATAGCGCGGCGCCCCCAACCCACCTTCAACTGTGGGCCCGGCCACCAGGTAGGCAAGACAGCCCTTGGTAACTAACCTCTTTTGAATAACAACCATCCTAAATCCTTCATCCAGCGGGGGGGGGGGGGGGGGGGGAGCCCACATTCCTGATGCTTCAGACACACGAAGCACCCCTGCCCCCAACCTGCACCCGTTCCCACGAGCACCACACACATCCCTTGCAGAGTCAAAACCCGATGACGCGGCCAAGCCGTGTGTATAATGGCTAAACATGTCACTACGCTTCATCTCACAGATAACACAGGACAGGGAAAAAAACAGAAAACGCAAATGGGAATTTGTGAGTCTTTTTTTAACCTGTCATCGCTCAGCATACCCATAACCCCGGTTAACACTCCTCCTTAAGGGCAGTTCCGTACTCTCCACGCATATTCTCAACTTCACAAAACCCACAACAGTCACCTACAGGTAGGTTCTGCCGCCAAAATCAATGTGGCAGGATTACATCACTTCAGAGCTGGACCTGTAATTCCAGATTTTATAAGTAAGCAACTGGAACCTGTTTGCCAGCCATTCCTTGTATGTCAAGAATTACAGCCAAATGTGGAAGTAAAATAAGTCAGAGTAGCTTTTTGATTCTTCCACGGCTTCCATGGATGTCTTGTGTTATAATAATTTAAACAGCTCATCTGAAATATGAACTCAGCCCACAGCTCCGAGCCTTTCTTGGTGACAGTTTGGTCCCCTGGTTAAGGTCACCTGCCTGCAGGAGCCCTCAGGGGTCTCTTTACTGCTCCCCAAACCCCTCATCCCCATCAAATCCTTTTCTCTCTTCTGTGTCTTCTAATTTCCACCCTTCTGTCTGTCTCCGTCTCTGGCCCCACAGCCCCGCCTGGCACAGGAGGGTCAGCAGAATGGACCAACTCTTGACGGCCTGCGTTTGGCTGGCTGAACTGAGACGCCCTCCCTCTCCGGCTCACCTCCAGCCCCGGAGCCCGCAAGCAGGGTTCCCACACTGGCTCCACCACCAACTGGGCAGGCCTCTAAGTAACGCCAAATTACAAGCCCAGGTCCAGGAGCAAAAACCAAGATCAAACGAGGCTACGCTTTCAAAGAGCTCCCACCCGGGCAAGCACGCGTAAGCCTGACTGTTATTATCTGGAGGAGACAGAGAAGAGACTCAAAGAGAAAAACTCCAGCCGTATTACAGGGTGACTCAGGGACCTATCCAGCAATTTCCAGCGGTCCCACCCGGGAACTAATTGGCACATGGAGCGGACAGTGACCTTTGATCTTTCCAGACAGGCGTGTGGCTGACTACAGAACACCACCAAGCAAACCAGACAACTCAGATAAGCCCGGAGACCAGGTGTTAATAGCAAAACCAGCTACGGCCCTCCGGAAAGCCCAGGAGGCCCTGGTCTTGAACTTGAAGAAACCCGGGCCTGCTCCCAGCACAGATGCTGAGGTCAGCAGTGCCTCGCCCCTCCTACTCCCTTGGCTCAGGTGGGGAGCACGTCTCCAGCTAGCGGTACCCAACCATCCAACCGGAGGCCACAAGTCCCCGAAGAGCTGCCCGGGCCCTGCACAGATGTGCCCCAGCACGCCAGGCAGGCTCCTGGCAGGTCCCTGCAGCTCTCCAGGTGGCCCAGCGGGAGCCCCCACGGCCACTCACCCGAAACAGACACCTCCATCAGCGCCTCCAGCGGCCGGTTGTTGTCCAGGTCACGGCTGAGCTGCAGCTCGCCCGTGGCGGGGTCCAGCAGCAGCAGCTGGAGCTCGTTGCCCTGCAGGAAGGTGTAGTTGAGGCTGTCGGAGAGATCAGGATCATGGGCCGGGATGCGGCCGATGACGCCGGTGGGGAAGCTGTTGGACTTATTGGTGACATAGTTGTTGAAGAGGATCTGGAAGTCCGGCAGCACGGGCGGGTTGTCGTTCTGGTCCAGGAGGCGGACGCGCACTGTGGCCCGGCTCACCAGCGGGGCCGACGTGGCCTGCACCACCAGCACGTACTCCTGCCGGACCTCAAAGTCCAGCTCGACCAGGGCACGCAGGTCCCCACTCAGCAAGTCCAGCTGGAAGACCTCAGGCGCATTGCCTTCCACAATCTGATACATGATCTGGGCGTTGGGGCCTTCGTCGGGATCGCTGGCTCGAATCTTGGCCACCACAGACCCCACCGGGCTGTTCTCCTCCACAAACAGCTCCAGCTCGTCCCTCTCAAACACTGGAGGGTTGTCATTGATGTCCAAGACGGTCACCTGGATTTCCACCGAGGCACTGAGGGTCACCGGGCTACCCCGGTCCACAGCCAGGGCCCGAAGGTTGTACACGGCCACGTTCTCTCGGTCCAGCCGGCGCTGGGTGCGGATCACGCCGGACGTGGGCTCAATGTAGAAGTCCCCATCGCCATCGTCCCCACCCTGGAAGGTGTACAGTAGGCGGCCATTGGGGCCCGAGTCCCGATCCGTGGCCGAGACCTGGAGGACGCTGGTTGATGGGGGAGCATCCTCAAAGACGGAGCCCTGGTAGAAATCCCGCAGGAACCGGGGTGCATTGTCGTTGGCGTCCAGGATGAGGATCTCCAGGGAGGTGGTGTCAGATTTCTGAGGGATGCCATTGTCCCGAGCGGTGATGGCCAGCGTGTAGGCGGCCTGGTCCTCATAGTCCAGCTCTGTCATGGTGTAGATGGTGCCAGAGTCCAGGTCGATGCGGAACTGTGGCACAGGGTCCTCCAGCACATAGGTGATGCGTGCGTTCTCCCCCGTGTCCTCGTCGGTGGCACTGATGGTGGCGATGGAGGTGCCCACCGGCCGGTCCTCGCTGACGCTCACCGTATAGTGGGAGCTCTGGAAGACCGGCCGGTGGGTGTTGGCGTCAGTGACGTTGATGAAGACTTGCGCGGTGTGCGAGCGCATGCCGTCCGATGCGGTTACCGCCAGCACGTACTGCCGCTCCTGCTTGTAGTCCAGCGGCAGCGCCAGGGTGATGAGGCCACCGCCGCTCTGGCTGCTGAGGGCGAAGCGGTTCCGGGTGTTGCCGCCAGTGAGTTGGTAGGTGATCACACTGTTAGCATCTCGGTCGAGGGCCCGCAGGGTCAGCACGCTGCTCCCCACAGCTGCGTCCTCGTTCAGACGCAGCTCGTATACGGGCTGCGTGAACATGGGGTCGTTGTCATTCACGTCCAGCACCGTGATGGACACGCTGGCCGAGGAGCTCATGGGCGGAGAGCCGTGGTCCACCGCCTCCACCCCGAAGCTGTACTGCTCCACCTCCTCGCGGTCCAACTCCGCGCACACGGTGATCCAGCCCGAGCTGTTGTGGATCTGGAAAGGGAAGTCCGCAGCCGGGCCGGGGTCTTGGGACCCTGCACTGCCACTTCCCACGGAGGCTGAGCCAGTGTCCACCAGGCGGTAGCGCAGACGCGCGTTCTCACCTGCGTCTGCGTCCACCGCCTGAATGTGCAGCACCGAGTAACCCAGAGGCACGTTCTCCAGCACGGCTGCCTGAAAGGGGCTGCTCACGAATATGGGGGCGTTGTCGTTCACGTCCAGCACCTGCACCGAGACCAGCCCCGAGGAATTGATGAGCGGAGGCCGGCCCCCATCCTGGGCCTTGATGCGCAGCGTGTACTCCCGGATGGCCTCAAAGTCCAGCGGGTTGATCACGTCCAGGCTGCCGCTCAGCGAATGCAGGTAGAACTGCCCCTTCAGGTTCCCGCTGATGATACTATAGTGTATGGCTGCGTTCTGGCCCTGGTCCCGATCCGTGGCCTGCACTCGCAGCACTGGCGTGTTGACCGCCACATCCTCGGGCACCTGGACCACGTAGCGCTTCTCGCTGAACTGGGGGTAGTTGTCGTTCTCGTCCTCCACCACGATGTGCACGGTGGCGGTGGCACTGAGAGGGCCTGGGTTGCGGCCCTGGTCGTTGGCCTCCACCAGCAGCTGGTAGGCGGCCTCTTCTTCCCGGTCCACCACCGCCCGGGTGCGCACCACGCCTGTGCGCTCATCAATCTCGAAAACGCCGCCCGCACCCTCCAGCAGGCGGTAGCGCATATTGGCATTGGAGGGCGCGTCGCCGTCGGTGGCGCGAATGGTCAGCACCTCGTAGCCCACTTCGAGGTTCTCGCGCACGCGCTCGCGGTACTCAGACTGCTCGAAGACAGGACCGTGGTCGTTGGTGTCGCTGACTGTGACGGTGAGGTAGGTGGCGGCCGAGCGCCGCGGCGAGCCGTGGTCCACAGCGCTCACCTTGAGAACATGCGTGTCCTTGGTCTCGCGGTCCAGTGCACGGGCGGTGCTCACCAACCCCGTGTCAGAGTCGATGAGAAAATAGCCATTGGAGCGCTCGTCGAACAGCGCCTCCATCTGGTAGCTAAGGCGCCCCGCCTCCCCCTCGTCAGGGTCGTGCGCGCGCAGCTCGATGACCTCCGTGCCCGCCGGCTGGTTCTCGGGCACCGACACCTGGTAGCTGGGCAGCTGGAACTGCGGGCTAGTGCTGCCGCCAGCGCCCCGCCGGGCCCGCCGCGCCGCCCCTGCCCTGGCCCCAGGCAGACTTGGCGACGACGGCGACAGCGATGGCGAGGGTGTCCCCGAGGACGCCTCCAGCTCCAGCTCCACCCAGATGGTGCCGGTCGCGCGCCGCAGGGCACATAGCAGGCGGAGGCGGGCCGAGCCACCAGGCGGCAGGCAGACAGGGCGGCGTGGGCAACGGGACGGGAGGCGCGGCGGGCAGCTGCAGGCGGGGAACGTGGTCAGGGCCGCGAGCGCCGAGTGCAGCGTGTCCCCGCCGCCGCCTCCGGGGGTCGGGAAGCAGAGCAACGCGCCGGGGCCGGGCACCGTGAGCACAGCCCGCGCACGCAACTCCGCGCCGAGAGCCCGCCCGCGCGGAGGTCGGGCGCCGCAACCGGGACCGTGCGCGCGTGCCCGCAGGCGGAGGCTCAGAGCGGTTTGGGAGCCACGGGCCACCAAGCGGACATGCAGCGGCAGCGGACGCCCCGCCAGGCGCGCACAGCCCCGGGGCCCCGCGCCGGGCCCGCGCCGCCGCCCCGCCAGCCGCCCGTCGTGGCTCACGTCCAGCAGTTCCCGCAGCGCCCGGGGCGTGCGCGCCGCGTCCAGCGCATAGGTCCATCCGGGCCCGAGGGCAAAGGCGCGGGCCCCACCGGGCACGCGCAGCTCCCAGGCGGCAGCTCGAAGCCCCAGTACCGGTAGGGCGGCGGCCGCAGCCAGGAGTAGCAGCGCGGGCAGCACGGGCGGCGGCGGCGGCGGCGCCATGGCCCGGAGCCCGAGCCCGAGCCGGGCGCCCGAGCACAATCCATGCACCCGGCGCGGCTCCGCATCCACCCGGCGTTGCCGGGGGGCGGCTCCCGCGCGCCCGGTGCCGGGCCCTCCGGAAGGCTCGCGCCCCGCCTCCCCGGGGGCCCTGGCGGGGACACCGGGGACCGGGCTCCCGGTCTCCCCTGCAGCTTCCACTTCGAGAGCACTTTGCGAAAGTTTTCGAAGTAGGTTTCAAGATGGCTCCTCCGCGCGTCCCGAGAGGGCGCTGCGCATCAACCTGCGGCGGTGGCGGCTTTCGGTGGCTCCAGGTGGCTCCCGCGCGGGATCGGCCGGGCGGCGTGGGAAGCGGGACGGGCCTGGAGCGGGACGAGGGCTGCGCTCCCGGAGCGGGTTGGGCCGCTCCGCGCCGCTCAGACCCCGGCGGCCGGCTGCAGCCTGGGCGGTGCGCTCTGCCCGCGCCCCCAGCGCCCGCGCTCTCCCCGCCCCCGGCCCAGCCCGGCCCCGCCCCCGGCCCCGCTGCGTATTGTTCAGCCCCGGGGGGAGCTGGCCTGGAGGTGCGCGCCGGGAGGATCGCTATGGAGACGCGGGGGCGCAGCCGTGGCGGGGGCCCGGGGCTGGGCCCACTCCCCTGAGGCCTCCCCACCAGGCCTCCCTTGGGGGCGGAGCCCAGGGAGCCGGGCTGGGCGAAGGCCGGCTGGGGGGGGCTCGGTGCGGCTACTACCAGTGGGGCGGTGGCTCCACTCGTCTGGTGCTGAGCGCAGCCAAAGCCCCCCACCTCACCCCACCCCAGCCAACACTGATTCGCAGAGACCGCCTCCCCGGCCTCCGCTCTAGTTAGAGCCAGGAGGAGAGGGAGGGGTGCGGAGGTGCCGGGAAGGGGACCGGGTCTCCCCTCGGCTGCTGCTGGGGGCGATTACACATTTACAGCAAAAATGCCGGAGGCTGAGGTGCTTTATCCGACAAAACTTCCCTGGACTTTGAAACCCTATAGGCAACTAACCAGATTCGGGTCCCACTTGGTTTAAAACGAACTTTTAAACGAAAAGAAAAACAGGCCGGTTGACACTTGGAACTTGAATCGGGGACGGCGGAAACGAGCTCGTCTCCCGCGTGTGCCGCCCTCCCGAGCGCTCAGTTCGTGGACGCGCCCTCCCGGCCCGGGGCCTCCCCGCTAGCTTCTGCCGAAGCGCGGCGGCGGGGAGCATTGGCCCTGCAGGCGGCGTGGGGCGGGGAACCACCTGAGTGCGGGGTGGGGGTGGGGTCTTAGAACTGTACGACAGCACCCCTTCTCCGTCCCCCACCCGATCTCCTGCAGGGAACAGATCGGGGTGGCGCTTAACTAAGCAACACCTGCCCCACGTCCTGCGGGGCACAGCCTTTGTGTATGGTGGGGGCTGTTACTACAGCAAGACACTCGTCCTCCGGCGGGGCTTTAGGACTCTGCCACCACGGGGTGAGGAGATGCACTTGTTCTCCGTAGAGCTCTGGGTGACAGAACCCACTCCAGCTCCTCGGCCTCCCGCGGGTCGGGGACAGTTGGGGGCGGAGCAGAGTCCCTCCTTCCGACAAGGCCCCTCCTAGTCCCAGCAGCGATAGAGGTGGGAACTGTTGCGCACTTTGCTAGAGCGGGTTTTTCTGACAAGGGAGACGGCGGCTGCATTTCTGAGCTGAGCGCAAATAGGTGTGGAGCTGGGTCACAAGAAATGAACAACTTGAGGGGAGGGTATAGCTCAGTGGTAGAGCACGTGCTTAGTATGCACGAGGTCCTGGGTTCAATCCCCAGTGCCTCCGTTAAAAAGAAATAAATAAGTAAACCTAATCTCCCCCCCCCAAGGAAAAAAACAACAAAAAGAAAGGTGGAAGTAAACTCAGCCAATATTACTTAAACAATGTCTTCGGGCTGAAGCCAAATATGAGCATTCTCTCCCCATTAGCAAAGACTTGAAGTTGTTGTTATTGACGGAAAAGATAGATTTGCTTTGGAACCTTTTAACCTGGGAGTTTCCGCTGGCAAGCCCTGTAGGGAAATGTGTGTGGAGAGAGGGGAGGAGGGAGAAGAGTCCATCCCTTCACCGTGACCGTCCAGGCCCTCCCCTGACTGCCCTTCGTTTTTCTGGGGAGGGTCAGAGGGCAGGGAGGACCCTCCCCCTCCCAGCCTCCCAGTGGAAAGCTCCCAGCCAGAGTGAAGGGGACCCACACTGGAGAACCTCTGGGGTGCTTGTTTCGCAAGAAGACTTTAAATAGGGTGGGTTGGGCTTAAATCAACAAAGGGTTCCGTCGCACTGCACTCGGTTTTTGAAAATTCAAACGCAGCGAGTGAGTCTGGGTGTGCCAAGCTTTCCTGGAATAAGACGCCTGCCCGCCGCAAGGTAAACCGCGTCCTGGTCCCAGAGACCGGGAGGGGGCCCAGGGACGGGCCTCGCTAACCGGGCGTCCAGCAAAAGGCTCAGACACACCTGATGGTTCCGTCCACATGCAGGTCGGGAGCAGGCCGCCCCACCACGCTGTTTAGAAAGCACACCGGCAGAGGGAAGATTAAGAAAAGCAAGGAGATGATGTGAATGTGGTCAGGAGGAGGCTGGGGAGAGGGGGATACCCGCTCTAGACCTGCAGGTTAGCGGAGTGTTGCCTTCCAGTCTTACACTGAGCAGTACGCACATGCTTTATGTACTTTTCTCTATGCTGCGGTCCACGATTTTAAAGAGTGGGTTGGGAGGAAGGAATTAAAAACAGGCTGCAGCTTGTGATGTGACCGCAGGGAGATCCAGTTGTTTCCGAGGAACAGAAATCACGAATCTGAAACGGCTGCGTCTTAGAGGAGTCAAGTTCCAATTCTGCCACTACCTGGCTACATGAGCTTCTCCAGGGTCTAACTCCTCATCTGACTGGAGATAACAAGATTCTAGTTTCCTGGATTGTTGGAGGAATAGTGAGATCTGCGTAGAGGACGGCCCAGGCCTGGCTCAGACGCAGACCTACTACAGGTAACCTTGACTGTCCCCAAGTCACTGTCAAGGATCGCAAGATCACAGGGCTTATTCCAGTGTCTCCAGTGAATGGTCGAAATTGCTAGTTAAATGGTTCATGCACTGTCCTTGGTTATGGAGAGGCAGGGCTGGAGCTCTCATCTGATTTCCCAGGAGGTCTGTGCTTGGCCACTGATCAGGTCCGCCCAGAGTGTTCACAGAAAGGGAACCCAGCCCAGGAGGGGAAGGCGGGTGCCTGGGGCTACAGGAAGGGTGTGGCATTGTGGTGGCCTGTCCAACGCCACTGAAGGGGCTGTGTTCTGTTCACCTGCCCTGCTCCCTTGGGGGTGGCTTAAAGCAGCGCTGTCGCCTCGGTCTCCCTGAGAGCCACTGGCAGGAAGAGGCTGCACGTCTAATGCTGTCTGTGCGCTGGGAGTCGCTGCCACCCTCCTCGGGCTCAGTGAATTGTGATTGATGTTTCTATTTTGCGTGCACCCCTGAGGTGTTTCACGTGAAGCAAATGCTTTTAAAAAATAAAAATAGAATTTTTTAAAGGTAGGAGTTGTGGGTTTGTAGTGTTGTACATGTTCTAAAAAGCAGCTCAAAACACTTTTTGCCAGGGGCTCAAATCAGAGCCCACATGAATTCTGGAATCTGTTCCTTACACAGTAAATTCCTGGGCCAATCTTTAAACAGCGAGGAGCTCCAAGAAACACCCCATTGGTGAAAGCGGGAAAGCAAGTCCGGGCCTGGGCCCCTTGTTGCCCTTTTTTTGGAATTCAGAGGGAAAACCCTCTTGGGGATGAAATTCATCACGCCCCCTTCTCTCCCTGGCGCCCCTCCCCTTTGGTCTGACTTGTGGAAAATCATGAAAGTTAAAACACGGAGCAGAACCAGGACCTTGACTTGGTCGGAGTGTTAATAGAAGCAAGGGGGCGGAGGAAATTTAGATCCTAACGGAGCCCATTTTATGTACCAGGGCGTCCCTGAAAGACCCAGATAATATAATGACAAAAAGGAAAATTGCTTTCTGCTTGGAAGTTGCAGAACCTTCCCAATACCAGTGCTAGGACTTCTTCCGAACTCCCAGGCCCCCAGGCTGGGCTGTGTGGCCTCAGGGGCCCCTGGGTGACGTTCCTTCCAGGGAAGACAGCTTCGATAGGTGTTGCCTGAGAGGTCACACCTGACCCACCTGTTCTGGCCCCATCCCTGACAGGCCTCAGCCCTGGAAAGTTCTGGAAGGCTCTGGAAGCTGGCATGGGCAGGGCTTGGAGTCCCAGCCTCCAGACTGACACAGCTCGGTGCTGTGAGCATGGGGTGATGGATACAGGTCTGGTGTCTCGCGTTGCCACCGCATTTCTGGGGAGCCTGGGGGCAGGGCGGGGGATAAGGTGCCTGGCCTCCCCACACCGGGCTGGTTCCGGAGAGGCCCGCCCACGCCCGCCTCAGGCTGCACTGACCCCTAGTGGCCAAGTAGAGTCTCTGCCCGACCCGAGACGTGCCCGCCAAGCCCGGGCTGTGAGCCGGCGGCAGAGACCGCGAGAGCTCCGGGCGGGGCGCGCAGCCCCGGGAGCGGGCGGCGCCTGCTGGCCCCGAGCGGGCCGGGCTGCACGGGGCTCCCGGCGCTGCAGGCCGAGGGGCCCAGCTCTGCAGGACGCTGGGCAGACCGCGGCTCAGCGCTCACAGCACGGGGCTGGGCTCCTGGCGGGACTCAAACTGGGTCTCCTCACCCTGGCCTGGTCACCAACCCCCGAGAATGACCGGAGCTGGCAGACGGGGAAGCTCCAAATCCAGTACCTGAGCACCCGGAGGGCCCAGGGGCTGCATCTGGGGGAGACAGCTGGTCCAAACGGGGCTCCCCAAAACAGGGACGCCTCAAATGTCAGGAACGGGGCCACGCAGGAGACTGTTTCGTGCACGATGGGGAAGGGGACAAAGACACCACTGGAAGGTCCAGCACTTCGCCAGAGTCCACGGCGGGAGACGTCCATGTTCTGTCATTACTACTATTGCCATCGTTGTTGTTGTCCTCCCTGCCCCCTCCTCGCCCCCACACACGTAAACAGCATCACGAAGCCAATGCAGCGAAGCACTGTTGCCTTATTTTGATTTTTCTACTCCACATACTTCTCTTCCTTTTTTTTTGAAATGTATTTTACAGATTCATCTTTTTTTAAATGTACAATTCAGTAAGCCAGAAAGAGAAAGAAAAATGCCATATGAGATATCAGTTATATGTGAGATCTA
This sequence comes from Camelus bactrianus, assembly GCF_048773025.1. Classification (NCBI taxonomy): domain Eukaryota; kingdom Metazoa; phylum Chordata; class Mammalia; order Artiodactyla; family Camelidae; genus Camelus; species Camelus bactrianus. The sequence goes on from NC_133550.1 coordinate 67,709,385, forward strand.
AAAAAAAAGGACACAAATGAACTTCTTATTACTTGTAGCTTAGATGATCGATTTCTTAAATATGTGTGAACACATCTGACTGTCCTTCATGACTGGATTACCACGTTCTGTTGATACTTATTTTGTGGTTGGCTTTATTCCTCTGATAACTATGTAAGTTTAAAAAGCTAAAGCTCTAAACTGCCCTTAGAAACAGTGAACAGTACAGGTAAGTAAATTTTAAAAATAAGTGCAGTGTATTGTGTGTATGTATTTAAATGCAATATATTGTCTATGCGCAGTCAAATTGCATCAGTTTTACCTAATAAAACTGAAAAATGAAAAAAATTAAAGCTAAAAAATAAATATAATACACAACTCTGTGCTTTTTAGTGTATTCACAAAGTTGTGCCACCATCACCACTGTTTAATTCCAAAACATTTCCATCGCCCTGGAGAGAAGCCCCAAACCCGTTTGCGGTCACTCCCAATTCTCTCCTTGGCCCCGTCCCCTGGCAAACGCAAATCCACTTTCTGTCCCTATGGTTTTGCCTCTTCCAGACATTTCATATCAGTGGAATCACACAATATGTGGCCTTTTGTATCTGGCTCCTTCCCTGTAACACAATGTTTCCAAAGATCCCCTAGGTTGTAGCTTGGGTCATTGCTTTGTCCCTGTTTTTGGCTGAGTAATATTCCATTGTGTGACTGGGCCACGCTTTGTTTATCCATTCATCGCCTGATGGATATTTGGGTTGTTTCTACTTGTTAACTATTTTGAATAACCTCCTTCCAAGTGGAGGAAAAAAAAAAAGCAAGGCACTTCTCTCTGCAAGAATGCACACAAAATCTTTTTTGAAATTGTTCTTATTGTTCACATTGTTTTGACAATGTGACTACAACCATGCTATCATCAGTGGCTTGCAGGGGACTTTCTTTGGGGACTTTCCTCAATTTCTGCTAGGTACAGGGAGGGCACTGAAGGACTAGGGTGAGGCTGGGAAGCTAGTGGCCTCTGTTTTTCTGCTCTCTCCCCCATTGCCATCCAGGGCCTCCTACCCCCAGCAGCCACCGGTGGAGGATCTGCCAGCTGCCTGGTACCCTGCCCCGGCTTCCCACTTCCCTTCATGCATTCTTCATTAAATATCCCCTCAACATCATGCTGAACGCAACAGGCAATGCCCTGACCTCATGGAGAGATTATTCTCGTGGGAGAATTCAGACAGTCAACATAAGGAAACATTCTTCTTCAGGTGAAGGAAATACAGTGGAACAATGGAGAGAGTGGTGGGTGGGCTATTTGGGGGAGGTGATCTGGAAAGGCCTCCTGGCCAGGTGACAAAGGGGCAGAGGCCGAAGGGGCCCAGGCCTTGGGAACATCTGGGGAAAGCACATTCAAGGCAGGAAAGTCAGCAAAGGCCCTGAGGCAGGAGTGTGTGTACTGGGACATTTGAGGCTGGTGTGCGTAGAGGAAGAGAGTGGCAGGAGTCACGTGGGCCACGGCCAGGGCTATGGTTTTTCTTGTGCATCTGATGGGAAGGCATCAGGCAGCTGAGAGCAGGGAGGTGATGCACACTTTCAAACCGTCACTCTGGCTGGTTGGAGGTGGATGGAAAGGGTTTGGGAGGCCATGGCACAGGCACCCTGAGCCAGACCAATGGGGAACGTGGAGGAGGGAGATGTGGTCGGATCTGAGCCGGGGTTTGGAGGGGAGTCAGCAAGACTTGCCCGTGGACTGGAAGTGGGAGGTGAAAGCAACAGAGACGCCAGGTTTCCCCCAAAAGCTGGGCCCAGAGACACGGCGATCAGTAATCCAGGCCCCCTCCCTCCCTCCCCACCTCCACGCCTTCTTCTCTGACACCCTCCATCTCCACTGAAGGGCCCCGGTGCCTCAGCCCGCACGCTCGGGTGGGGAAGTGTCTGGTGAGAACCACTGTGTGCAGCACCGCTCAGGGGCCGCGGGGAGGTGCAGCTGGGAGAAGCCCTGTGTCTCCCTCTGGAAGCTCCCACCTCCCCGTGTCCCTTTTGGAGGGAAGGTGGGACCGGGAGATACCCCTCCTTGTGTTTTTCTGTTACTCAACTCGCAAAACTTTCCCTGAGTGTTGGGGAGACGGTGGGCAAGATGATTCCCTTCGTGACACTGCCAGAACGGGGGAGACCCAGGTAAGGTAAAGACAGCTCCCGGGTCGTAATTATATACCCTCTAAAAAAATAATAAAGGCAGGGAGGGCAGAGCTCAGTGGTAGAGCACATGCTTAGCACGCACGAGGTCCTGGGTTCAATCCTCGGTACCTCCATTAAATAAAACAAAACAAAACAAAAACAAGAACAAAGGAAGCTCTCTGCCCCAGGGTCACAAAGCCTGGAGGCAGCCCTGTCCCTCTCCCCCTCGTCTGCGTGGTCCCCTTCCCGGGGCCTCGGAGACAAAAGCGTGTGGCAGGGCGGGGGGTGACACCCATGAAGGCCATGACCCGGGGGAGCAGTGGCTGAGAGACCGCCGCTGTTTTTGCCATCCCTGTGCTGGAATGCCCGCTGGCCCCGGTGCCCTAGCAGCACTCAGCACCAGAGTCCAGCCATCCTCTGCGTGATGCGTCAGAAACAGAGTACAGGCCTCCCGGCTCAGGTCACCCAGAGGCGGTAGGGAGCAGCCACTCCGAAATGCTAGGACGGGCCATAGGGCAGAGGGCTCCCCCGTCCACCAGGCGGAGCCTGACCCCCCCTCCCGCTGGAAGGAGCCACCCCTCTGCTTCCCCCGGGGCCTGGGTGGAAGGCCATCTGGCCTGGAAGGGAACCCCAAATTCCAGGGAGCGTGGGAACTTTGACAGCTGGCTACTGGGGGATGAAGGACCTGACTGAGACCTGTGTAGCTCTGGCCCTGAGGAGCCACCAACAGCAAAGGGCTCTGGGCCACCAGTCTTGCCATAAAGAAGAGACAAGCTAAGGAAGTCCTTTTTCCATTGACGCTGCTTCCTTGCTGGAGTCAGTCGAGATGCTCAAGGGAGAAGCCAGCCTGAGGTTCTAGGGGCTCTCCGAGTCATCTGGGCCATGCAGGGACACAGCAGGGGTCACTGGCTCTTACCCGGGCAGCAGGCGAGCCCCGGGGCCCCCCAGCCCTGCCGGCAGAGGAGGGCGCCCCACCAGGGCCGGGTGATGAGTCACGTGCCGCGGGAAACTGGCGAGCATGCTGAGATCTGCAGCTCCTCAGAGGGAGCAGACCCTGCCCAGATCAAAAGGAAAGAAGATGGATGAGGACACTAAAAATAGGCTAGAGCCAGCGGGCGGCCTCCAGGAGGCCGGGGGTGTGTCCGGCACCTCTTTTCTGGGTGCTCACGAAGCCAAAAAGCTCCAGATCCAGATGCCATCAGTGGCACGCTGCCATCTGCTTCAGGGGGGCGGGAGGACGAGGAGGGACTGTTGGCAGAGTGTTTGGTCCCTGCAAGTTTCAACTTCTGTCAAAATGGGTTAATTTGGTTGCTTTGCATGATTCAAGGCACACCTGCTTCTCTGTCCACAAAATTTGCTCATTCACTCATGCACCCAGAAAAATGGGTTTGGCTGGCTTTTTCCAACTTGCAAAAGCAGAAGAGAAATAGACCATTGTGTATGTTGGAGGGCGGGTATTGCTGAGGGATGAGATTGGGGTGGGGCAAGGACTGGAGAGGAGGCCAGAGATGGGCAGGGACTGGATTAAGGAGTCTGGCTGTTCACTGCAGGCAGTGGGAATTTTAAGCTGTGGACGGACAGGGTCAGGCATGCAGCTTAGAACAGGGACAGTTGTGAGAGTAGCAAGATCGACTGACAAGCCCGATGCCCCGGTGAGGTGGTGCCCAGGTGCAGATGCTGCTCCCTACCCTGAAAGGGCACGTGCCTACGACACATGGGGCACCAGCCTGGGGCGTGTGAGAGGTGGGTCATCCCAAAGCCCCACCCAGGAGCTTCCTTGGGTCAGGGAGCAGGCTACCTGCCCCAGGGCAGCCAGTCCTCAAAGCTCTGCTCCCTTATCTTTCTCACAGACAGAAATTCCATCATTTGTGAGTCACTCCTTTGACTAGCACCTTACTCATTGGTCCACTGTGAAAGGTAGCCCCTCAGGAGGCCAGTGTGGCAGTTGATGGATAGAGAGCTGGACCTGGCAGAAGCAGCCTGGAGAGTTCCAATCCTGCTGCTCTCCAGCTGTGCACCCAGGAAGAATGCCATCTCTGTTTCTACCTCTGTAAAGGGGGTGCGATGGCATCTAACCTGGCTTTTGCCCACCTCATTGAGAACTTGCCACTCCTCGGTTCTATTACTGTGATGGTACTGCCTGGCGGGAAGCCTCGTCCGTGTGGAAAGGGGCTCAGAGAGGCTGGGCGACTTGCCGAGGGTCACACAGCAGGAACTGGCTCAAAGCCCCTCTCTGCCCCCTTCACCTTGGGCCACTCCGGAGCCCACAACCCTATCATAAAAGAGTTTTGCAAATAGCCCCACGGGCTAGATTCCCCACCCCCTGCTCCCCCGCTGTGGGCTCTGCGAGGGCCAGGCTGAGTTTCTGGTTTTCATGAGAAGGTGGGAAGCTGTCCTCTGGGGAACCACAGCAGCCAGAAGCCCCCACTCCCCTACCCCAGCGAGGCGAAGATGACCCTGTCCTTTGGTAGCGGGGGAAACTGAGTGTCTGGTCTGCGACAGAGATAAAGCCAAGGGGCCTGAGGGCCACGTGGAGTGTGTAAAGCTCTCTTGCCGATTGTCCACCTGGAACTCAGAGCCTCCGTGCAGATGAGGCTTCTCTCTGCCTGAGGAGCCTGTTGTGGAGGAGGTGGGGCATCCTTGGGACAGCTCCCCCAACCCAGGAACCCAGCTCCTTCCCACCCACAGAGCCCCCAGCAGGCAATGGGGGCCCGGTGCTCACTGCCCACCTTCAGGCCATGGGGCTTGGAGAGAGCGCAGGGACCACAGCCAAGGGGACACATGCCCCCCCAGCCCTGCCCACCCCGCCCCTCGAGGGAGGAGGGCAGATGCCTAGGTTGTCCCCAGTGCAGCCCCCCAGGTCTTGGGAGCATTGGTGAGTGGCAGTCCCCCAGGCTGGGCCCCCAAAGCAGGGCTGGGGGGAAACTCCCTGAACCCAAGGGGGTCCAGACAGGCTGACCAGCCCATCATCAGAGGGTCCCAGCCAGGCCTCCCCCTTGGGGACATCTGCTGAGTCATCTGGGTCTCAGGATGATTCCTGCTCTGCAAATGATTTCCGAGAGCCTGCTGGGTGCCAGGCTTGGTGGCAGGGGTGTCGCAGAGCCAGGCAGCCGTTTTCCCCTGGTCTGTCTGAAGGTGGAGGGAGCTGAGGCAGGAAGGAGGGCCTGGGGCAGGAAGGAGTTCATTCCAGAAGGTTCTGCCCATCATAACACTGGGGTGGAAGGTGGATTGCCAGGGATGTGGGTCTCCTTAGAGGGTGAGCAGACACCCGAGGTGTGCAGAGGTGGGCTGCAGGGAGAAGGTGGGCTGCCGGAGGACTGGGTGTGTTCCTGACGTTGGGGAGGGGTGCATCAGAGGGGCCTCAAGGGCTCGGAGCAGCCCAGCCAAGCCTCGTGGGACAGAACTTTGACTTTTCTGGACCCCGGTCACACCTCTATTTCTGCGTGAAGGGTGACATGGTAACAAATCGGGGTCCTTCTAGGAAATAAGAGGGGACTGGACCCCACACTTTGGGGTCCGAAAAACCTCCCTCTGAATGTCTTGGCACAGAGAACGTGCAAACTCTTTGCTGAGCCCTCATTCCTCCAGGTGTTCTCGGGAGCCCCTCCCCAGGGCAGAGTGGGCGCAGGACAGAGGCAGGTTGTGACGTCAGACCCTCAGGTCCCTCCCCGTCTCTGCCGCTCCCTCTCAGTTTCTGGGCGTTGGAAGGGACAGTGCAGCCGTGTGACTACCTCCTCGGCCTCCAGTCCAGCGTGCCCTGGAGGCCCCAGTGCTCAGCTGTCTGGCTCCCACTGGCGTTGGCAGGTGGGGAGCTGGTTTCCTGCTGGCCCAGCCTGGCCCCTGTTTGCCCAGAACTTCGGAACCTCTTTGTCCTTCTCCTCCTCCTGTGACTTCCCTTCTCCCTGGCGTGAGCCCCACCTGCCACCAGCACGAGCCCCTGCCAGCCCCGCCCGTCTCCCAGCCCCGTCTGGGTCCCAGGCCCACATGAACGTCCCATAGTGGGCTAGGCTACAGGAGCAGTTCTCAGAGAGCGGGGCCTCGCTGTGACTCCCATTGAGACCCCAAATGTGGCCCTGGCCCTGCAAGGGGTGGAGGGTCATAGTGGCTCAGAACCTGGCTTGGGTGTGTGACAGAGACCTGAGCTTGGACACAGGGTCCACAGTGGGGTAGCCAGTCTCCAAAGATGGCCTCCAACGTGCCACGCCTCCTGGTATTCCCATCCTGATACAGTCTGTCCCCAGCTGAGTCTGAATTGGTCCCAACTCCCGAATTAACCCACAGAAGTGACACTGTGACAGTGCCAGACCTAAGCCTTAAGAAGACCTGGCAGTTCTGGCCCTCGCATCCTTGGAAGCCTGCTGCCACCTGAGAAGGCTGCCCGTCCCTAGGGCTCTCCCTACCACCAACACCCACGGCACCCCCGGGGGCCCCCCAACACATAGGCACCAGCACCCCCACCCTGCCTTCTCCTGTGCGTCTCTGCTGGCTGTCCTCCAAAGTTTCTGCAAGGCCCCCAGGAAGGCGGTGCTGCTGTGGGCTTTGGATCTTGGAAGCAGGAGTTCCTCCCGTGAGTGTGGTACCCCATCCCAGGGGTTAGCCACAAAAATGGGCACCCCGTTCTAATACCCACTCAGAGGCGAGGTGGCCACCACAGCAGCAGCTGCGGTTACAACACCCGGAACGCGCTGACGAGTTGACTTGACCCCGGCAGCGCGGTGATCAGACTTTAAATGCCACACTTTGTCGGGTTCTGGATGGATGTCTACAGACGTGACTATGTTGCACTGCTGAGCTCAGAGGAACGTCCCCCTACTTCCAAACAAGAGAGAAACAGACAAGAGAAGCGGCTGGAACCAGGTAGCGGATAATAAGCCTCTTCCCCGGGCGCGTGTGACAGACAAGGACTGCGGCATGGCAGCGAGATGGGTGGTGAGGCGAGAGGGGGATCCTGAGACTCCTACATCCCGCTGAGATCCTCAGAGGGGGTGACTCCACATGTGACAGAGCAGTCCCCGCTAAATCTCCCTGCCAGCAAATGACGCCCCCTGTAAAATCTGATTTCCTGTTTCAGGGGCCCTGGTAGCAAATGTTTAATAACAATGATAATTCCCCTTGAGGATTTGCAACCATAGGCCTGCTCTCACGCAGAGCTGGTGTGGGCTGATGGGGCCTCCCACGGCCCTCGGCCAAACCCTGAGGCTGGGAGTCCCGACACCAACATGACCCGTGGGGTAAGACCTCCTCATACGCAGGAAATCGTAAGGAAGAAATTAGGTGACAACAATCCCAGATTGGGAATACGCCCTTGTGACTGGCAGAAGCGGACAAAAACCCTTTCTAGAGGAAAGCTTCCCCATTTGGGTCTTAAGGGTGCCTGAGGCTGAATCAAACACGCGCTCTCCATAAAAAACAACGAAACACGAGGAAACAAGTCATCGTGAGGCGAGAGTCAGCGGAAATAACAAAGATTTAAGTGCCCTCCCCCAAACTTCAGATATTTGCATGTTTGAAATAGATGAAGCAATAAAAGGTGGAATAAGATTTTTTTTTAACGAACAAGAGTCTATTTTAAAAGACTGTGCAGATTTGAAACACAACCAAGTCTCACTTTTACAAATGAAAATATGAGTCGAAACTTTCAACTCCATGAATTAAACAGCTGAAGAGAGAATCAGTGAATTGGAACACAGAGCTGAAGAAACTTCCCAGGAGGCCAGAACAGTGAGAGACCTTTTCATGTGTCTAATTCGAATTCCAACATTGCAGGATGAAGAGGTACTAGCTGGAGGAGGTGGTGGAGGTGGAGTGGGCCGTTCTAGGCAGAGGCAACAGCACACGCTGAGGTCCTGAGATCCACCCAAAGCCAGTGCACTGTAACCCCTGCTCGGCTGCTGGCCTCGTGCAGGGCAATGCTGGGCACAGATGCCTCGGACTCTGTCCCCACCGGAGCACCGGGCAGCCGGGCGGGGAGCCAGCTGCAGTGAGGCAGACGGCCGTGCTGCTGCCACCTGTCCAGCTCCATTTCCTCTTAGACTGCTAACTGCACCCCTTCTCCCCTCCCACTCTCAGGCCGCGTGGTCCAGGTAGAGCTAACTTCAGTCCTTCATGCTTCAGGGGTGGATGTATGACCCTGGCCAGGTCAATCATAGCCAGAGAGGCTCCGTTTTGAAACTTCTGTTAAAAAAAATGGGCAAAGGAAATCTCTGGCTCTGCCAGGATTGGTGACCAGGAAAATGTTGGCCTGAGACCCCCATGAGATGGAGCCAAAACAAAAAGAGGCAGAACCCTTTGAGCCCTGGACCCAGCTGTGCCTGAAGGACACCCTGAACTTGGCGGGGACACACATTAATACGCTTCCTTTTCTCCTTGATTGGTCTGCCTCAGTTTCCTATCATGTGTAGCGCCTTGCTCCATCCATTCACAGCGGGAAGCCCAGGACTGGAGACCCCATGGATACCGCTGGCCCAGCCCAACAGCCGGGCTAGGCCATGCCGGCTGTGTCATGGTTAGCTGGGGGCAGATGGGTGTGCCTGGGCAGGCTGGCGCAGGCGTTGGCTGTCTTCCTGGGAGTCAGTGCAGCTCACTGGCTCCTGGGCACGATCGCTGCCCAGGCAAGCCCTGGGCTGTCAGGTTGGCTCTCAGCAGCGCCTTATGATAGCCTTGGGCCTTGGCAGGTTCTGGAGGCCTGAAGAGGGGATAATGCCTCAGAAGCACTGCATGGAAGCAGGGGGCAGGCCAGGCCCCCAGAGGTCTTACCTCAAGGGTCATGTTGGTGTCAGGACTCCCAGCCTCAGGGTTCGGCCGAAGGATGTGAGAGGAGCAATCCGCCCACATCTGTCCCTCCCCAGCCTCCAGCATGGCCAGTTCCTCGGACAGCCCATGGGGACAATGCCCGTCGAATGCAACATGCAATTTGGTTGGTGTTACCCAACCAAATGGATTTAAGGGTCCACTCTCAGATCTACAATGAAGTCATTTCAGATCCTTGGTCCCAGCCAACTTAGCACCCATCTACGTTCAGACTTCTGCAGCTCAATCAGCCAATCAGCGGGCTGCACGTGCTTTGTGCCTGTCACTGCCAGCCCATGCCTCTATGCCCAGCTTAAATACCCCCTCCTCCAAGGAGCCTTCCCTGACCACCCCAGGCGGAAGTGCTCCACCTTGCCTCTCCAGTCCCTTTGAACCCAGGGCCCCTCACAGATTGCCAGTCCCAGACTATCGTGGGAGGCAGTTGCTTGTGCATATGGTGTATTTTCCTCTGGTTCTTCTCTGCCAACCCAGGGGCTAGCCAGGACCTGGCAAGTACACCTGGTGGGTAAATGTTTGCTGAATGAATAATGAATAGTTGGGTAAAATTTTGAGCGTTCAGTCACATTGCAGTAACCATATGCCATGATCACGTATGTTTTAAATGCTTTTATACGTACAAACTCACTGAGTCCTCATAATAACCCTTGGTGGTATCTTCTCAGGCACAGAGAGGCTCAGTAACTTGTCCAGAGTCACACAGCCTATATGCAGCAGAGCCAGGACTCAGGCCCAGGTGGTCCCTCTCCAGAGTCTGTGCTCTTAGCCCGAGGACCACTGCACGCCATCAATCCAACCGTGCAGCGAGGGCACTGAAGACCTGGGAGGCCAAGCAACCCTCCTGCCTCTTGCTTTGGCTCTTTCTTCCTTCAAACGGAGCCCCAGGTCCTCGGGACTCAAAGGCTGCTCACCTGTTCACCCGGTGAGCTTCTCTGGCAGCTGCAAGCAAGCTCTGTCCCCACAGAGGCAGAGCTGAGCAGGCCCTTCCTCCCTTCTCTTGATGGCGGTTTTGCCCGTGGGCTCCCCGTGCGCAAAGGGGCGGCTGAGTTCGTGGCCTGTGGGTGTGTTCAGGGCATGTTGGCTGATGGGTTCAGCCTCTGCGTGCAGGGACAGCTGCTGGGTAGAGGCCGGTTGGGCGTGGCCCTGGGCCCCCAGACCAGGGAGTGAGTGGAGGCGGCTCAGGCTGCACCCTGGCACTGGTAGAGCCAAGAGAGCCCTCCACCCGCAGGGAGGGGTGTGTGGGGCGGGGCTCCAGGGGGCCTGGGGGCCTGTGTAGGGCCCCCTGCGCTGCCCGACTGCTCTTTGCCTCCTGGGGACTCCCTGACCGCCAGGCTGCCCAGGGTCCTGCGGGAGAAATTGCTTCCATCCTCTCTGCTGGTGAAGCTGTGGGCCACCACGTCTGTCACCACGTGACCATGCCTGGGCAGTCACGTGTCCCCTAGGTGGCACTCCATAGGCCCGCCCAGGACCAATAGCTGACAGCAGGAAGTGCGAAGCTGACCAGTCGGATTCACCCCCTCTGTCCCATCTTAGGAAAAGGGGTGGGAAGGGGAGAGGGAGGGGGAGAGGCGGCAGGGCAGGGAGGGGGGTCCTGGAGGCCTGAGGGTCAGAGGGAGGCCCTGGGGCCTGGAGGTCCTGGGGGGCCTGGGAGAGCCTCGGGGGCTTGGAGGACTTGGTGGGACTGGTAGACCCTGGTGACATTTGGGGTGACTTCAGGAGCCCTAGGTGGCCATGGGAGCCTTGAGGGATCATGGGAGAATCTTTGGTGCCTTGGGGGTCCTGGGGGTTTGGGGGGAACTTTGCGGGGTTTCTGAAGGCATGGGGATCTTGGGGAACCCTGGGGGGCCTGGTGGGTCTGGGACAACCCTGGGAAATCTGTGGGACCTTAGGGGGCAGTGTGGGGGTTTTGAGGGAAATTCACGGGCCTGGAGGTTTTGGGAAGCACAGGACCTTGAGGGCCTGGGAAGAGCGACACCGCCCCAGGGTCAAGGTCATGCTGGCAGCCGTGGCCCGGGCACGTCACCTCGCCTGGGACCCCTGGCCCCTCTGAGTTGTGGGAGGGTCGCAGGCCCACCCGAGTCCCGTCAGGGTGAAATGGCCCAGGTAACAGCCTGTTCCACTCGGTGCCCTTGCCTCTGCTCCACGCCACCCCCGCCCAGACTCACTGCTGACACTGAGGACTGTCCAGACGCTTTCCTGGGGAGGCGGCGTGGCAACAGCCCCGTCACACATCCCACCACGGGCGGTGTCCCCTTGTCCACTGGCGACCAGGTGAGGGGGAGGGTCCCTGAATTAACTCTGATTCCCTCTCCGGGGCTGTGGAGGTTTTCCGGCTGGGAGGTGATGTGGCCAGCAGGGGCTGGTCCTTCAGGGGCCGGCGCTGGCTGCGGGGGGCTGACGTGGCCAGGGCCTTAGTGGTGACTGGACGGTGGGGGCAGGCGGAGCTGAGCAGGACAGACAGGAGCCTGGGGCCGTGCTGCCCAGTCTCTCTGCTGGAAGCGAGCCGAGTGGGGCTGGTGCTGGCTGGGTGCCCAGTGCCCAGCACAAGGCCTGCAACCCAAGGGCCCTGTTCTCAGACACACAGAACCAGGGCCAGGAGGCCAGAGGAGGCGGGCTGCCGGCCCCAGGGGCTGCACTTGGACCTGCATGAGTAGGATGGGTTGGCTGTCTCTGGGGGGCACAAGGAACACTTTGAGGAGGGCCACTATCTTTGGGGGGTTATGGCTTCTACACTGAATGAGCCCCCCCCCCGGGGCAGGCTGCACCCCCAGTCTCCTCTCAGGTCCTCCCCCCAGTCTTCCCTCTGCAGGCAGGGTGAGGGGTCAGAGCCCTGCAGCTGGTGAGGACAGAGTGGCTTTCCTACTCTGACCTCGGACGGCACAGGTGGCGGGAAGGCCAGATGGGGCCAAAGAGAGAGCCCGCTGGGTCCGAGCTGACCTACACGTGTGACCCTGTGTCCTTTTCTTTTTTTTCAATTGACGTATAGTTAGTTACAATGTGTCAAGTTCTGGCGCACAGCATCACGTTTCAGTCATGTGTATACACACATGTATTCCTTTTCATATTCTTCTTCATTTTAGGTTACTGCAAGCTATTGAATATGGTTCCCTGTGCTGCACAGAAGACGTTTTTTTTAAACCTATTTTATATATAGTAATTAATATCTGCAAATCTCAAACTCCCAATTTATCCCTTCCTACCCTCTTTCCCCCCGGCAACCATAAGTTTGTTCTCTATGTCTGTGAGTCTATTTCTGTTTTGTCGCTATGTTTAACTAACCTTTTAACATGAAAAACAACAAACACAGACACAGGAGCGAGGGTGGTGTAGCCAACCCTGCTCCAACAACGGCCAGTCCTGTTCTGTTAATAAACCACCACTGCTGATTTCTGGATTTTTAGGGAGCAAATCCCAGACACCATATCATTCCATCCTTATGAAATAAAATCCATCTTTTATGGTAAGATGAGAAAAATTGAAACATAAAATCTTCCTTCGCCCGTTCAGGCCTCCTCCCTCCACCGCAGCGTGTCCAGACCTCCTTAGGAGATAACATTCCTTCTTAATCTCATCAAGGCTCACAGCTTCTTAGGAGATAAGCTTCCTTAATCTTGTAAGAGGCCACAGTGACCCATGACCCACTGCTCCCTTTGTACGTGGAGATCTGGATTGTATAAACTGTCAATACCATATCAATTGAGGGACATAACCCTGCGCCTCCAAATCTCACACAGCTGGGCAGGGCGGGTGGTGGAGGGCACAGCTCAGAGGCCAAGTATTAGCGTAGCATGCACAAGGTCCCCGGACCCTCCGTTAAAATACAGAAATAAGTAGATAAATAAACCTAATTACCTCCCCCCTCCAAAACACACACACACACACACACACACACACACACACACACACAAACCAAAAACTTACATAACTGTGCTTTGACCTCTAACAGGCAGAACTGTCCTCAGCTTTCTGGAAGACTGTCTCCCAGGTGATAATCCTCAGGTTGGCTCAAATAAAGTTTTCAAATTAAAATAAATTAAAATAAAACAGATAGACTATTGTTTAATTTTTTCCATGGACAATCTGTAAGCCGTCGAGTATGCAGCTCTAGAAGACAAGGGCTCCTTTCTTAATACGTAACCACAGTGCGATACTTGCACCCAAAGTGCGGGTGTAACCGCTTAATGTCAGTCGCACGTGGGCAGCCCTTCCATTTCCCCAGCTGCCTCCTGTCTCTCTTTTTTGGGGGGCAGTAACTAGGTTTATTTACTTATGTTAATGGAGGTGCTGGGGATCGCAGCCAGGACCTCGTGCCTGCCAGGCACGTGCTCTGCCCCAGCCAGACCCTCACCCCCGCCTCCGCCCAGTCTCTTTCAGCCTATGCGTTCCCTCTCCATCTCCGTTTGTCCAAACTTTGTTTTTAAGAACCTGAGCCCCATATTCTAGAAGCTTCCCACAGTTGACCCTTTCCGGCTGCAGGCCTGTGGTGATGCTGACCCCCCGTGTTCTGTCCGTTGGTTGCTTGTTCCGAAGCCGTGCTGACCACCAGAACTTCTCCAACGATGGAATGTTCTCGACTCACGAGGGTCGATGCCGTGGGCGCTGGTCCCCCGTGGCTGCAGTGCTTGGATTGTGGCTGGTTCAGCCCAGGAACTGAATTCTTCATCTCCCTTAATTTCAGTTTAAAGGCACACAGTCATGTGGGGGTAGTGGCCACCCTATTGGGCAAATCTAGAGGCTCGATCAGATCCTGCTCAATACTTTCTGACGCGACAACTTGGTGGGTGGTGGTGAGCCTTCCGTTAGTTAGGAGCTGCGGTCACGTCAGGTGTCTCCCTTTTGGTGGGTTGGGGTCCAGGAGCGCTCCAGCCTGCAGGAGGTGCAAAACGGTGACATTCAAATTCTAGCGCTGCTTCTCCATTCCTAGGCTGAAATTCTGTAAAAGGGAACTTCCTTCACAGGGTTAGGGTTAGGGTTAGGGTTAGGGTTAGGGTTAGGGTTAGCCTGTTTATTTCATTTCATTGTTTGCTTCTAGGATTAAAAAAATTAACTTTGTTTTACTCTTTAATCTCCCAAACAAGAGATTTTCAAAGAAGTACTTTCTACCCTGGTAATTCTTCCCTCTCAGAGGTAACTTCACATTTTTAAATGAGCTATCCTTTAATTTTTTTAAGAATATGAAAATGTTATTTGTATCCCTCATTTATTTTTAGATGAATGAGTTTCTTTCCCTAGGTGCCTTGTTTTATTTACTCTCTTTTCATTCTATCCTCACGTATGTTGTAGTCAGTACTTTGAGTATTAACACCTTTGTATGATACCCCTGGCCCACCGTCTTCCTCCCTCCCTCCCTCCCTCCCTCCTTTTTCACATCTTCCCTGTTCCCCAGCAAGAGCAACAATGAAATTAGCTGGTGATCCTTCACTCCTTCTCCCAGTGTCTGATATGAAGTCACATTTTTTATGTCCGGTTAACACCTCGGAGGTGAGCGGCCCCCGATCCTTCTCCTCCCACACTGTCCCGTCCTTCCCCCAGGGCCTCCACATCCCCACTTAATTGGATTACACTTAATTCCAAGGGTAAATGGTACCTGGGGGTCAGCATCAGGCCGATTCTCACTGCCTCTCCATCATTCCTGTTTCCTGAGCGTCTTCCTTCAGTAGATGACTTAGTGACGGCTCGTGGAAGCAGCTATCCTGCGCGAGAACAGTTTCTCTGCAGCCTACGCTTTAGGGCCGTGTCCGCAGGATGCCATATCCTGGGCGCACGATCTTCCCTCGAATGCATGGACCAGTCTTCTGGTCTAACACGCGGCTGTCACCAGTCCAGTGTTGATTTGATGTTCTTTCCTCGTAAGAGACACACTTTTTTTTTTAACCTGCGTGTCCAAAGGATTTTCTTTTCTTTTCTTTTCTTTAAAGTTTAGTTAGTCATTTGGGTCAGTATTTCCAGAATGGGATGTGTTCTTTCAACATGCAATTCAAGGTTATTCACTTTCTACATTTCAGGACCCGCTTCTTGAATTCTAGCCTTGGTATTTGCTCTGGGCCATGATCTGGTTTTCTCCTCCAACCTAATTAGTTCTCTCTTCCTTTCCCAGAATTATTTTTTCTTTTTATTTCTAATTTTCCCCCAAGCTCTTCAATTCTCAAATTTTCTTTTCCTCAAATCATTTATTTTCTGATTTTTAAAATTCTGAATTATGCTGTCCTTTCACGACTTCTACCATTTTTCTTAACTTGGGGGCCTCATTTTGAAACCCCAGGCTCGAGTTTTCATCTGCTCGGGGGAACGTCTTTCTGCTGCACTTTCCTGCCCTACCCTGTGCTGCCCAGCACTGCGCGGTCCTAGCCGGGTTTGGCTATTTACATCTGACTTGATTAAAATGAAATGTGGGACTTCAGGATTTGCAGATAAAACTACTATACATGAAAGAGATAAACAACAAGGCACTACTGTAGAGCACAGGGAACTCTATTCAACACCTGTAACAGCCTATAATGAAAAAGAATATATGTGTATAACTGAATGACTATGCTGTCCACCAGAAACTAACACAACACTGTAAACTGACTATACCTCAATTAAAACATGAAATGCAGCTATAAGCTCAGCTGCTCACTCACAGCAGGCACATGTGTGGCTACTGCATTGGGCTACACAGAGACAGGGGATTTCCATTATTCTGGAAAGTTCTGTTGGGCAGAGCTGATCCATAGGATCATAACTCTCTGCTATACTATTTTTCTTTAGTAACTTTGGGTCACTGTGACCCTCCTCTGAGAAGTCCCCAGCCCCCAGGATGTGGCAGGTGCTCCCTCTGCTCCCCTAGCTCCACTGACCACTCGGACTGGTGGCTCAGGCACCGGTCTCCCTCCGCAGCAAGAAGGTTTAGGAGGACCAGGGCTGCATGGCTGCAGAGTGAGGGATGAGAAGGAAGGAGGGCTGGCCACCACCACCCTGCAAAGTAAAGAAACCAAGGCACAGAGAGGTGGAGGGAGTTGCCAGGGTCACACGGCAGGCAAGACCCAGAGCCTAGATCCAGGCTGGCAAACCCAGTCTCCTCCCCAAGGGGACAGAAGGCAGGGCTCCCAAGGAGGGAGACCCTGCCCACGTGGCCCTAAGTGGTGCTCAAATCTGCAGGCTGGGCGAGGACTGGGCAGGGGGTGGGGGCTGGCCCCTGCACTTCCATCCATGGCCACGAGGCGGCGCACCCCGTCAGGTTCAGAAGGCAGGACCCCACATTTGTGCAGCAGGCTCCTATCCCAGGCCAGCAGGCCAGCAGGCTGGGGGTCCACGCTCTGCCGCCTCACGGGTGCCTGGCTCAGTTCTGCTGAGACGCCATGTAGTCCATCAGGACCACCCTCTGCCGGGAACCCAGTCCCCCCACGGGCATTTTAAAGTCAAGGAAGTATGTGAATTATGTTTCTGGGTGTCGTTTGGTCACGATTAACACTGCATTTGCTGAGGGCCTGCTATGTGTAAGGCCATCCCCAGTACCGGAGCATAAACACGTGCAGACTTACTCAGAATACAAGGAACTCTCAGAACCCCGGCCCTGGACGGGCAGGCAGGCACTGCACATCCTGGTCCAGACCCCACTCAGAGGCCTCACACGCCCTTGGCCTCCCCTGTCGGGTGCTGCGGGCCTGCTCGGTGGAGATCACGTGCGTACAGAACACGTCCTTGGGCTGGGGACGAGCATTTCATGTCTTCGCTTTGCAGACAGGAAACCAAGGCTTAGCAGCGGGTTAGGTGGTGCGTTCAGTGACACACAGCCAGCAAGAACCGGCCCAGCCGTGCCCTCCAGAGGCAAAGAGCATGTGCAGGTGGTCCCACCTGTCCCTGCCACAAGCCCTGAGTGGCAGCAGCCACAGTGGGGGGGGGGCCTCTATTCCCCGCGGCCACCCCCATCTGTGATCTGGACAGTGGACCAGTCCGTGGCTGGGGGAGGGCTCTATAAAAGCTGCTGGTGCCCTCCCTGCCCCCGCCACCCGCTTGTCACTCTGACGCCCTCCGGTCGATACATTCTGGAATCATCCTGGCGCCAGAAGACTTTCTCTACCAAAAGCACCCATGGGATCCTGTGGCCCCTGCTTAAAGCCCTCCCAGGGCTGCCTGCTGCTCCTGGGATTAGCCTGAGCTTGGTGGGCTGTCCTCCTGCTCTTCCAGCTAAACGGAACACGCGGGGCTCTCTCCCCGAGGCCTGAGTCCCTGCCCCCGCTTCCAGCCACTCAGGACCCAGGCTCCACCCCCCACCCCCGTCATCCTCCTGAGGAAAGGGGCTGCTCAGTGCCAGGTGCTGCCGATTCCTGGACAGGTGGCTCGGGCAAGGACCTGCACTCTGGACCTGGCAGGCCCTGGGCTTGGGGTCCCGTTCTCCCAGTCCTTGTTGCCCTGGGCAGGCGCCTGAGCCCCCAGTGTCCTCGTCCTCTGGGACATGGGGCTGTGTACAGGTGGAAGGAGGACCAATGTCAGTTCCACGACCCTGGGGCTCCACTGGGAGCTGGGCGGGTCACAGAGGGCGAGGGGGGACCTGACCTCTGCAGCCCATCTTTCATTTGGCCACTGACACTCCGGCTTCTGCTTGTCAGGTGGGTCCAGACCTCTCCCCTCCAGATGCTCTTTGGGACTCTAAGGCAGGGAGACAGGCTTCTGAGGGTCCAGCCACCCTGGGGTGTGTGCACATTCCAGGCCACCTTCCCAGAGCCAGCACCCTGGCTGGGAATTTGCCCTCCTGCACAGCCCTGCCCCAACTGCTCCCCTGTGTCCAGCTCAGCTTCAAGTACCGGGGTGGGGAGCCAGGGGTGGCCTTGCCACTCCCTCAGTGTGGCCCTGAGGGCTAGGGGCTGCCCTGAGCCCATGTCCTTGCAGCAGTCCGCAAGGTTTGGCATAACCAATACCGCAGAAGGGGCAGCCTGAACAGCAGAGATTTATTTCCTCACGGTCCGGGGGCTGGAGGTCAAAGATCAAAGCGTGGGCAGGGCTGGCTCCTCCTGAGCCTCTCTCCTTGGTGTGTAGACAGCCATCTTCTCCCTGCGGCTTCACGTGGTCACCCCTCCACGTGTGTGTCTGAGTCCAGGTCTCCTCTTCTTACCAGGACCCCAGTCCTGTGGGGTTAGGTCACACCCCAATGAACTTGGCTTAACTGTCACCTCTTTAAAGGCCCTGTCACTGCATACAGCCACATTCTGGGATATTGGGGGCTGAGTTCAACATACGAGTTTTGGGGGACAGAGTTCAGCCTATAACAGCCCTCCCGCTGAGCAGGGTGGTGTGGGTGCCTTGTAACATCAAGTGACCCACTCTGGGGGCTATCTGGTTTGTCTCGGTCCCCCAGGCAGGCCCAGTGCGAGCAGTGTCAGGCACAGAGTGGGCCACAGTGAATGTCGGTAGGGTGCGCTGAAAGTCAGGGACCCGAGGGCGGCTCCAGGAATCTGCTTCATCCACTTCCCTCCTCCCTGGTTCCTCTGGCTCCTGCCTGCTCCCCCTAGTCCTGGTCTCTCATTCTAGAACATTCCTTGGACATCCGGACTGTCCCTTGCTAGGGTGGAGGGCTGTCCTTTGTAGCTGGGCATGGTGAATAGTTCAGCCACGGCATTTGCCACCATCATGAGCAAAGAGGTTCCCTCTGGGCTTGTTGGAGATGGATTTCTGTCACCTGTGAGCAAAGAGGCCCTGACAATCACACAGAGACTGGTCAAGATCCGGGGGTGGGGGCAGGGACACACACGAGAAGAATCAGGGTCTTTCCCCAGCTGGGTTGACGGAAAAGACAAGGCCACAACCAACAACAAGGAAATAATCACGGAGGTGGGGGCGAGGGAGGCGGGGGCAGTTCCCAGGGCCCTGGCTGGCAGGGAGGCCGGGACTTCTGCAGGCTGGTCAAGGAGGCCTTTGGGGAGCTGGGCCTTGCTGCAGGCTGGTGGAGTTCAAGTAAAGAAGGTGGTCCTGGGAGGATGTGGCAGGAAGAGTAGCCCAGGCCAGGATGCGGAGGAACCAGTGGGGTCTGGTAGCCGGCCCAGTCCTGGCAGGGGAGCCGGGCACAAACGCAACACAGACCACCCGACAGAGCTCTCACCCCAGGGAAGAGACAGTCCTGTCAACAGCTCGCCCTGGTAGCGCTGCTGCCCCTGAAAGAGACCCCACATTTGTGCGTTACCTCCCTTAATCTGAAGTCACTTGTTCCCCCAGTTCTGCAGCCAGGAAACTGAGGCACAGAGAGGTACAGCCTTTTTCTTGGAACTCACCTGAATGCTTGCCTCTGACCCAGGCCCATCAAGGCTACGTTCCCAGCGTGGAACTCTGGGGGAGGACAAAAGAGGGGCCCCAAGTCTTGTGTGGACAAAGAGTGTCACCTGCCATCTCAGTACACAAAGGATGTTGCGGCCATCAAGCCATCAGCCACTGCAGCCGCCCTGATGGTGCACCTGAGGGGGTTCAGGATGCGGAAGAGCAGGACACCGGCCCTAGAAAGGCCGCACATCAAAGGGATGATTTCAATAAGCCCAGAATCTTGCATCTTCCCATACATAGCAAAGTACTAAAATCATTAACCTGGCTCCTCCCTCACCTCTTTGGAACAGGCCCTCAGAGTGATCTGAGAGGCTGTATCCCAGGCTAAAGTTCTCAATAAGTCTGCTGAATAAAACATAATTCTCAACTTTTAGGTTGTACAATTTTTCCCCCCAGTGGACACCTGCCCCAGGGACTGCTTCAGGGGTACTTGAGCCGGGAGCCCTGAGGACTGAGAGGAAGTTGCTCAGGGAAGTAGGGTGGGGCTGGGGGTAGCGCAATTCTGGATTCCTGGAGGTGCCTATAGGACTCTCAGGGTCACTGGGTTTGGGGCAGAGCAGGGAAGCTGTGTTGAAGACATGTGTGGCAGATGGGAGCATCAGGGGCAGAGCCCAGAGGACCCAGGAGGGAAGGAGTGGCTGAGAAGGGCAGCCTTTGAGTGGGCAAAGACAGCCTTCCAAGTTCTTTGTGTTCCCCTATCCTCCCACCCCAACCCCCAGCAGCCATCTTCCCGGTCAGACCTGGGTGGGGACTCATAGTGGGCCCCCCAACTCAGGATGAGGACCTGGGGTTTTGTTGTGTGGTTTCCTCTACCAGTGAGCTAGACAGATTCTGGTCCTGGAGCCAAGGAGTGGGCAGGGTTCTCCTGGGGTTGGGGGTGCCCAGACTCAGGGCAAGTGGGCTTAAAGCAGGCTCCCTCTACTAATGCGGTGCCTGGAGAGATACAGGAGTGGGGAAGGGCTCCCTTAAATGTCGAAGGTGAGATTTAGGTAAAGTGGGACGAGCCTAGAGGTCCATATCCTGAGGACAGGGACTGCCCCTAGGCATGGGGTCAGCCCCTGCTAGGTACTGTGAGTCTAGAGAGAGTGTGTGCCCCTCCCCTCCCCGTGCAGACTCCAGGTTCCCCCGTGGGTGGGCGGAACAGAAACATCAGGGGCAAGGTGCTTCCCTATGGCAACGTGGTCGCCTGTGGTAGCCAAGTGTTTGACCCCAAGTCTAAACCACAGCGGAGGCGGGGGAGGGGATCGTCCCAGTGCGGGCGCCCATGGGGTCTCCGGCGGTTGGAAGCAAAGTGACAGCAGCATGCGTGCTTGTGCGTGGCCGTGCCCGAGGCATCCGCCCCGAGAGGCGCGGGACCGCGTGGCCATAGGCGCCATCGGAGGGCGGCCGCGCGGACGAGCCGCTGCGCGTGCGCGTGGGTGCAGATGACGGGGACGCACGTGGGCCACCCAAACAAAGGTGGCGCCGCGTGACCGAGCTCAAGTTAGTTCTCGCGCGCGAACCCGCCACGGCAGGCGCGCCCCCGCGGGCCTCGGGCCTGTCGCACCGGGAGAGGTGGGGGGAGCGGAGGAGGCGCGAGGGGGGCGCGGCCCCTTTAAGGCGCGGCGTGGGGCGTGGCGTGGCGACGCGGGGCTCGCCAGCTCAGGTCATGGGGCGTGGTGTTGGGCGGGGCGGCGGCTGCGCAGGCAGGGCCGGGGGCGCGCAGACTCCGCCGAGCGGGACGCGAGCGCGCGACCTGGCGCCGCCGCCGCCGCCGCCGCCGCCGCCGCCGCCTCCGCGCTCGTGGCCCGGACCCGCGGGGCCGCCTCCTCCGGGCTCCACGGCGCCGCTGGGCTCCCGGGCGGGCGGCAGGTGCAGCGCGGCCGGGCAGCTGGCGAGGGGGGCGCCGCGGCGGCGAGTGGATGAGAGGTGGCCCCGATCTCCGTGCAGGGTAAGCGGCGTGCGCGCGCGGGCGCCCACTCGGACCTCGGCGGACATACGGACATGCTCCCGACACTGGCGTGCAGGGCCGCGCGGCCCGGTGCTCTCGGCCACGCTCACCCCGCTCCCGGAGCCAGCGGCCCTCTGAACAGGGCCCTGCGCGGGCGCGCCCCGCATACACGCCCCCGGGTCCCGCGCGGGCAGGAGCGCGCGTCACGGCCACCCCCCGCGCTCGCCGCGGCCACGGCATCTCCTGGTCCGCGTTGTGCCAGGCAGGCCAGGGAGAGGGGGACGTCCCGTGGGCGCCAGGCCTGAGATGGGGTGGTGGTGGGCGGGGCCGGGGGGAGTCACTGTGGTCAGGCTGTGGCACGGCCTGGTGGATGCGGTGAATGTCTTTTCCCCGACTCAGTGCTTGGGGACACAGGAGAGGAAGAGGGAGCCCCTGGCCCCTGCGACCCCAGAAACGACCCTGCCAGAAAGTTGTGGGCGCGCCCCCCCCACGCCCCTCTTTTTGCCCTGTCTCTTTTTCCTTTGTTTGGGACTCTGATCTGGGGGGACTCAGCGGGGGGCCCAGACCCAGCTGAGGCAGGCAGGCAAGGAGAAGAGTTGTGCAGCCACCCCCAGCCTGGGGCCCCCACCTGCTCAGAGCAGGCCCTGCACTCCTGTCCAGGCCTACCACCAGGGGAGGGAGGGGAGTCAGAGCCGGGTGGGCTGGTGTACCTGCCCTGGCTGGATGCTCTGTGGCAGCAGCTGCCCCCAGCCAGGGCCACAGACCTAGGGGGGTACCCCGAATCTGAGTCCACCCTTGGAGCTGTTGCCAGCCCTACATTTCCTGAGGCAGGGAAGGTTCTGTTCCTGTGACGCCTTTTGCAGGAGCGGGTTCCCTTTCTTGCCTTCCTAGTGCAGGTTGGGGAGGAAATACAGAGTTCTGAGCATCTCCCACACATAACAATGGAGGCTTCTGAGTCCCAGCCCGTGTGGCAGCCCAGCCCTGGCCTGGGCCTGGCAGGGTGGGCAAGGCTGTATGTAGTTAAGAGGGAAATTCAGAGTCTTGCCTCTGTTAGTGTCTGCTCTGTGACCTTGGGCAAGAAGACTCTGAGCCTTCCCATGCCTCAGTTTCCCCAGCAGTCACCGGGGAGGGGGGCTGACAGGATGAGATGATGCCCGCCATTCAGCTGAGCACACCCAGGGCAGAGGTCTGAACACCCTGGAGGGGCCAGCAGTGCCCTTTGCCCCCTGGGTGGCTGTTGTTTCCAACGTGTCCCAGGCCCATCTGGGGATGCAGTCCTGCTGGGTGAGTGTTCCAGTTGTGGCCCTGTCCCCTGCTGGGATGAGGCTACATCCCACAATGTCAGCCAGGGACTTCGTTAACGCTGCCCCTCCTTCCTGCTGCAGACCCCTCTGAAAACTCCCTGCCTGGCTCAGGTGAGGGGCCTGGCCTGCCTCCTACTGCCTTGGTCACGATGTCGATCTTTCTGCAGCACTGTGTGATCATGGGGCAGAGACCTTAAGCCCACGTAGTCTGGACAGTGCTGGACTCATGTGGGTGGCGCTGCCAGCTTGGTCCTGAGGTCTGGGAGGTAGGGTTCCTTGGGGCCTCTGGATAGGTGCCACCCCTCCTCTGTCCTTTTCTCCCCTGGGCTGTCTTGGCTGATGGGGTGTGGCCATCCCAGAAGTGGGGCCTGGGGATGGGCAGGGCCTGTCCGTGTGATGTCTGTCCGCCTGCACTCGGGAAAGGCATTTCCTGGAAACTGCACAGGAATGTCTCAAAGTGTGGTTTGCTTGGTCCTGGCCCTGTGTCTTACCCCAGGGTAGGTGGGCAGGTGGCGGGCGGGCCCGACTCTTCACAGGGAAGAACCTGGTGGTCTCTCCAAGCCGCCAGCCTGTGAGGCCCTCCTCTTATCTGTCCAGCCGGAGTGGGTGTCAGGAAACTGACCGTCACCAGCTCGGTGTGACCTCTGCTTCCCCTGCTCTCCCTGGGCCTCACCTCCACCAGCTGGAGACTAGGGGAGTCAGGCTCGTTTTTCCTGAATCACCGTTTTTGCTGTGTGATGGAACAGAATCCTGGTTCAGGCACAGTGCAGACAGTGTTACTAGATTCTAGGGAGGGTGCTGTTGCTGGGGAGGTTTTGAGCCTGAAGCCCGTTCTCTCTGTAACAGAGTATCTGAGTGATGTTACAGATGTGATGGAGATGCCCACACCCCGTCTACACCGCCCAGGAATCACTGTCATGAGAGAAATGAAGGGCTCCCCTGATGCTTCCACGGTGTGACCCACGTCAGTGGTTGTGCCATGGGGTACCCTGTCAATTTTGGGGGTCCAGGAGACCCCTTCCAGCTTCCCAAGCTTCGCGGTTTGGGAGTTCCCCTCCCAAAGTGGGTGTACTTGAGCTTTGTGTGGGAGTGGGGCTCCCATCCTGGAGTGGCGAGGCTCCAGCTGGGTCCTCATTTCTGGTGGCCACACCCTCTGGAGGACCCTGCTACCTCGTCTCTGATGTGTATCGGGATGGGAGGCCCCTGCCTAGTGGCGGTGCTGGGGACTTAATGAGCCTCTAAGCAGCTCAGGTCAGTGGAAGGTGTGTGGCAGCTGGGAAGGAAGACCCTGGTGCGGGCCGTGCGGCCTGCTCGCCCCCTTTCCTGCTGCGCCTGCTGTCAGGAGTCAAGGAGACCATTTTTGTCAAAAGCCAAGCACACACTTGCTTCCCAGTGCGGGCTGCGGACAGCGCTGGGGTGTGTAGCAGAGCATTCCTGCCCTTAAAGGATTTAAACATGACTTGGGGGAAATGAGGTGTGGGCTGAGAAAGTAATAGGAGGAACACGGATGCACTTGCGGGGGAGCAGCTCCTGTTCGCTTTGACCAGACATGGGCGTCTGTCTGCGGGAAGCTGCCAGACCGGGGTGTGACCACCAAGTGGCACTCGGAGGGCCTTTGGCTGGGGACCTGAGAGCCGGCTGGGGGCGTCTAGGCACTGCAGGGCGTTCAGGTCTGACTTCTCCTTCGCTTTGGGTGGCAGAGCTGTAGGGGCTCTCGCTGGGTCTCTTTCCCAGGCAGAATCTAGAAAGCACCCTTTTGTGAAGGGAATAAGAGTTCAGGTGCTGGCTGGGGGGTCAGGGAAGAGGCCTGGGTCCCTGAAGGTCACGGTCACTTTGTGAATAGAGTGGTTAAGGCACAGCCAGCCTTGGGTGGGGGCAGCCTGGCCACCTGCTTGGAGCTGGCTGCTGACGGAGAAAGGTAATCGGTTAACTTGAGAATTTAAAGGCAAATTGTTGGACTGCTCGTAGATTGAGATGGAGGGAGAAAGTGAAGATTCCCCTAATTAGAGCAAACTTTGTTCCTTGTGCCTCTGGTGTCTGCGTGTGGCCTGCACGGAGGGGTGGGGCGGGGACTTTGGACCGTAATTCACCACTAATGACTGTCGCCATCGAAGGGCTGTTGTTAAGACTGGCATTTGAGTTACAGCCAGAGCTGTGATTATGTTTAAGCCCTGTGATTAAAGTCCCCTGTGGTTACACTGGCAGAGAGGAAGTACTGGTCTGTCAAAAAAAATTAATAATAGTAATAGAAACCACTCAGCGTAGTGTCAGACGTTGTGCTAAATGCTTCTCACGCATTGTCCCATGTGGTCCCCACAACGTCCACGGTCACCCATTCTGCAGATGCAGAAGCCAGTGGAGAGGTGGGCGGCTTGCCTCAGTCCCTTAGTTACGTGCAGAGCTGGGATCAGAACTTGGGTTGTTTGGCTCCAGAGGCTGCGCTCTCAGCCTCACTGCCTCTCTGATAATCAGTGAAATTTCTAGGCGTTTGTGAAAGAAACAAACTAAGTAAATTCAAAGTCATGACGAGAAGCCTCTTTGCCATCAAATATGCACCGATAGCAGCAGTGCCTCTTTCCCCGGGCCTGACGGCGCCCTAAGCACTCTGTGTGATTGATTCTCGTAACAACTGGAGGTAGGTACTATTATTAGCTCCATCTCACAGATGAGGAGGCCCCGGCACAGAGAAATTAAGTAACTTCCCTGCAGCCACAAGCTGGGGAGTGGCAGGCCTGGGTTTGAATGCTGTGTTCTCCCTTCCTAACCTGGGCACCGTGTGCAGGGGGGTGAAGTGGTCTGTTGCTGTGTGTTCCTGGGCAAGACGCTTAACCTCTCTGGGCCTCAGTTTGGTCAGCAGGAAACAGGGGTCTTAGTGTGGAATACAGAAACCAGAGGCCTGAGGGCTGGCCCTAGCCCGAGCTGGCCGAGTCTGCATCACCTCCCACAGGAAGGCCCTGGGTGGGGCAGCCCAGCCACAGCTTCACCCCCCCCCCCGGAGGAGAGTCATGGTGACGGTGCCAGTGCACCCCCTCCCCAGCTGGTTGCCTGGGACTGCGGGCTCTGGCTCTCCTCGGAGCTCAGACCACACCCGGGGAGACAGACACCTGACACCTGGCGCTGCGTTGCTGGCTTTGTGACGTGGGGGCCCTCAGAAAGCACTGCTCTGCCCCTCGGGAGTCGGGGGGAAGGGCGGCCCTGCCCAGAACCTCTCTATGCCGCCCCACCCGTTGTGGCTGGGAGAACCAAGTACGCCTGCGCCGTCCACGGGCGCAGTGGTGGGGGGCGTCTCTCCTGTGGTCGGGTCCCCAGACCCATTGGTGGAAAGTGCTGCTGCCTCTGGCCCTCCCCCTGTGGGCGGGGGGGGTGCGTGGCACAAGGAGGTAGGAGTCCCTCCCCAGGCCTCCAGCTTGGTGTCAGGGGTGGGGCACACTTGACCCCTGCCCGAGCCTGAGGCACCCTCCCAGGTAGGAGCAGCCTCTGCCTGCCCTCCCCCTCCCCTCCCTCTCCTCTCCCTCTTCACCCCCTTCTGCTGGTGGTGCCTGCAGGGCTCTCTGGGATGGCAGACCCTCATGTCTGACCCCTCTCAGCTCTGTTCCCTTTTCCTGGGAGGCCTCCCCAAAGCACCCCATTTGTGGAGGCCCCCCGCACTTGCTGCTCACCCCCCCCGCCTCGTTCTCTCTGCAGTGGTTGTCCTCCCTGGGGCCGGGGCTCTCTCCCATCACGTTGTGTCCCGAGCAGCCCAGAGCAGGAGTGAATGGAGGCATTTCCTGGAGGGCATGGCCTTGCTCTACCCAGTGGGGTCACTCTGCAGCCTGGCCTCCAGGGTCCAGCGGCTTCAGGTCCTGGGAGCTTGGCTGTGGGGAGCCCACCCACAGCTGAGCCGGCTGGGGACTGGGGGCGGGGAAGCCTGGGCAGTGGGAGAGGGGTGCGTTGGTTTTTTTAAACATCTTTATAGAGGTACAGTTCACATACCGTGCAATCCACCCATTGAAAGTGCGATTCACTGGCTTTCAGCATATCCACAGAATTGTGCAACCCTCACCACAGTCTAATTTTAGAACACTTTCCTCAGCCCCTTGAGCAGTCACTCATTCCCTCTTTCCCTCCAGCCCCCGGCAACCGCTAATCTGCTTTCCGTCTCCCTGGACTGGACCTTTCCTATCGGGGGGATCACAAGCGCTGTGGCTGCATGGCCCTGTCTCCCTCACTTAGCCTGATGCATTTTTAATCCGCGGGGCAGTGTGTAGCGGCAGAACTGTGCCCAGGCCTCTTCTGAAACATGGCGTCTCTTCCCCAGCACCAGGTGTCCCTGGCCCACCTCTCTCACGAGTCTTGGTGGACTCGCCTTGCCTCACTGGCCCCCCGGGGTCAGAGTTCATAGCAGCCCCTCCTGTTGCCCCTGCCGTCTGAGAGCTCTCCCTGCTTACCCGCTCTGCGCAGGCTCCAGGAGCTGTTCCACGTGACTCATCTCATTTTCAGCGGCCTTTGGCACACTTAACCATTTATGTGAGCTGCACTCAAGTCACCTCCTCCAGGAAGCCTTCCTGGCCTTCCCATGCCTCCCAGGGTTAGGGCTCTTGTGCCTGTTGTCTGTGTATGGTCCTCTGTTTGCCTGCCTGCAGCAGGAGCCCAGCTTTTCATCTGACCCCTGGCTGGTCTTGTTGGAGACAGTCTCTGGGGATGAATGGTTGCAGATGGTGGGGGGGGGTGTTTGTGAGGGGATGGGCCCCGTGGGCTCTCTCACTGACTGCCCCGCTACTCCTTGATTATCCTTCTGTTATCGTGTGGTCACTTGGCTTTGAAACTCTGCTGTCTGTACTCCGGAGCACCTCCCGGGCAGCCTGGGTCTGGCCGTGGGCCTCCTGGATGTCCAGGTAGAGCTGCTGTGTGAGCCCTGCCTGGACCGCCTGCCCTGCCCGCCCCTCCTGCCCTCCCACCCCGCACTGGGTGGCAGGCTGCGTTTTTATTTTAATTTTTTTTATTTCACAATAGACCAGACATTTTAGAACAGTTTTAGGTCTACAGAAAAATTTCAAAGATAACAGAGTTCCCATATACCTGCCCTCCCCACCCCCCAGTTTCTCCTGTTACCTTCTTACTTTGTTTAGTGTGGAACATTGTTATAATTAATTAATGGACCAACATTGATATGTTACTCACTGAAGTCTGTAGTTTATCCAGATTTCCTGAGTTTTTACCTAATGTCCTTCTACCCCAGGACCCCGTCCAGGACCCTGCATTACATTTAGTGGTCATGTCACCTTCAGCTCCTTTGGGCTGGGACAGCTTCTCAGACTTTTCTTGTTGATGACCTGACAGGCTTGAGGAATATTAGGTTCATTGTAGGTCCCTCTTCGCTAGAGTTTGGACAGTTGGAAATCCTGTTGGAATCTGGATGTTTTTCTTGGGGTTAGACTGGGGTCGTGGGTTTTGGGAGGAAAGCCACTGCGGTGAAGTGCCCCGCCACATCACGTTGCATCGGGACAGTGCCGTCACGTGACTGGTCGCCGTGATGTGGGCCTTGCCCCCTGGCTAGTGTGAGCTTACTCTCCCTCTGTCCACGGTGCCCTCCCTGCAGGGAGGTCATAACGTGCAGCCCACACGTCAGGGGTGTGAGGGCGGAGTAACTGCATAAATGATTTGGAATCTTCTCAATGGGAGACTTGTCTCTTCTCCCACATTTATTAATTTATTCAGTCTTTTTTTTAATGTCAGCATAAATTCACGTCTACTTATTTTATACCTTGAGTTACAGGGTAATTCCACTCTATTTGTTTTGTTGGTCAGATTGTTCCAGCTTTGGCCACTGGGAGCTGTCAGGTGGCTCCTCGGGTCTGTTGACCATCATGGAGGGTGAAGTGAGCATGTCCTTGTTGGCCCGACTGGTGCTTCAAGTGCATCTTGCGTGATTCCTGTCCCAGCCCTAGAATCAGCCAGTTCTCTCAGGAGCCTGGCTCCTTTTACTGGAGAATGGTTTTAGAAACCAAGATCTGGGCACTGGGGGTGCTCGCTGCTGCTGGGGTTTCTTTGCTCTGGGCCCTCTCAGCTGACAGAACGGAAAATGTGCCCCCCATCTGTGGATGTGCACGCATCTGTGACTGTTTCTGTGGTGGCCACCCGTGTGTAGTAAATGAGATGTGGGTTCATCCTGACGGTGTAACCTGCAGTCTGGTCGTTACTGCGCGGATCCCTCTCCCTGGCCGATCAGTCAGTCTCCAGTCTCGCAGTGGGGAACCCGGCTCCCCACCGTTTGCCATCTGTGTACGTGATTGTTTGGTTCCAGTTGACCTGCAGAGCGGGGTCGGACTGTTACCCGGGCCGCTGGGAAGTGGCTTCCTTGGCGAGAGCGCTGCGTGCATGGGCAGCTCTTTCTTACTCCCCTGGGTTCCCGCTGTGCTGCTGGAATGCCGGCTGACAGGTGCATGGGCCCCCGCAGAGGTGGGGGGCTGGGGGGCACTGCCTCCCCAGGAAGGTCTGTGACCTGCAGGGAGAGAAAAAGGGAACTGGGGGCTTCCCTGCTGGGCCCGTGGGGAAGGGCGCGGTCATGGCATCCCTTTGAAATCTGAAGGCCCGGCTGGCTTTGAACACAAGCTGGAGGCCTGGCCTTGGCAGCAGGAGGAGAAGGCTGCCGGCGGGACCCCTGGAGCTCAGACGTATCACTGACTTAGATCCCTTTGGGCCCAGCTCCTCCCGCCTTGGGACTGCGCTGTAGCGGGAGTGGCCGCCTTTGAAGGAAGAGCAGCTGCCGTGCACTGAGGCCAGGCTCCTCTGGAGAGGAGAGAACCAGGGGGATTCTGCTCCAGTTGACTTGGGCCCCCCGCCTGCTCCCGTTTCCGTGCAGGGCTCCAGCCCCACGTGTGGGTCCTGCGGGCAGGGGAGGGCCAGCTGGAGGCTTCTAGCAGATTCTGAGCAGGTGGGAGTTGGGCAGGGGACTGGCAGGTGGTCCCAGGGCTGAGGGGGCCTGAGAGCAGCCCCAGGTAGAGGGTTTGCTGGGTTTGTGCTTTGGAAGAAGAGTTGGCCCCCAGGCGGGCTCAGAAGATGCCTGGAGTGGCGTTTGTTCCTTTGTGCTCCTGTCCCTTTCGAGATAGAACTAGAGGGAGGTGGGAAGGACACTGGGCCTCCGCGGGATGGCTCAGTGTCTGGGCTCCTGTGTGCCCGGGCCCCGGGCCGAGCTCCAGGTTTCTGAGGGTGGGACCCACAATGGCTGTTGGTTTGAGTCCACAGGTGACAGAGCGGTGGCGGGAGCTGCCGTGCTGTGTAGACCGTGCTGTCTGTACCACCTGTGTGTGTGTGGGCCTGCTGTGTGGACCGTGCGGTCTACACTGCTGGGGAGGTGCTGCTCACACAGTACCGCCTACATGTGTTGGTGGTGCTGTTTTCCATGCAGGGTTTGGGGGGGTCTGAGGGAGCTCGTCTTGTTTTCTCTTAAACTTCTGCTGTGGCCTGGGAGGGCTCCTGGCCACAGCACCCTGTCTGTTGCCCGGAAGACCTGGGCTCCAGCCTGCCTGCCCACCCATGGTTCTGCAGCCCCCTGCCCTGTGCCACTCAGCTCTTTAACTAGGCCCTGCCCTGTGCTGGGTGCCAGACGGTGGTGAGTGATGGAGGAGGCCACGGCCCCAGGGAGACTGGGCCGGTGGGAAGGAGGAGAGAGGTGGGGCTATGGGACAGAGGGGCCTGACCCCACCTGGGGGTCAAGGAGGGTGCCTCAAGGGCTGAAAGAAGGGGGCACAGGAACCCGCTGGGCAGAACTTAGGCGGTTTAGCTTCAGGAGAGGTGGGGAGGGGTAGCCAGGCCAGGCGAGGCCACGGGTCACCACGCCGCCCTCCCTGGGACCAGCTAGGGCTGGTGTGGGGTCAGTTTATAAAGGTCAGCTCCTATCCTAGGCTCCTAGAGACCCAGCCAGGGTGTGGCCTCTGCTGGGGCCAGCACTGGGCTCTGAGCACATCAGGGGGGCCTAAGAAAGTGGCTTGAGCTGGCTGGGGCACAGTGATCGGGGGCTGGGTGGGAGTGCCATCATCCCCAGCTGGCCCTTCCTGGGAGCCCTGATGGAGGCCACCTGCTGGCCGGGTCTCCCTGCCCCCATCACCGGGTGCTCCCCTTCCTGGTTCCTGCTGTGCTGCGCCCAGCTCTTCTGCTTTCTGGGTTGAGATTTGAGGTCCCCTGTGACAGCCACAGGCAGCTACAGGGAGATCCTGGCCTGGAGATGCATTTCCCCGATGGGTCCCAGAGCTCAGGGTAACTGGAATTGTTTGTGGGGTCACAGCTGCCCCTGGCGGCTGCATGGGGACCACTGTCTGGGGCAGCGTCTGCGAGGTGGAGCGTGAGCCAGATCTGACTGGTGATGGCCAAGGGGGCAGGGAGCGGAGGGCACCGCAGCCGGGGGGTACCTGGTGTGGCAGAGACAGGAAGAGGTGTCAGTGGTGGCTTCTGGCGAGAGTTTGGCATTCAAGATTGAAGCAGCTTGAGTGGTTGAAAACACACACAAGCCTTCAACGTCGCAGACCCAGAGTCTCACTCCTAGAAGAACCGGATTATGACACCCGCCCACGGGGTTGCCACAGAGCCCGCGCGCTGACGGCTCTGTCCTGTCTCCCGCCACCGAGAGGGCAGCAAGGTGTGTGGGTGGTCCCACGGGTGCTGCGTCCCTGGAGTGGAACTGTGAGGCTCGTGCGCAGGGCCGGGGGGGCCCCACTGTGCCGAGCGGTGCTGCCCTGCGCCTCTGCAGGTTGAGCCTTATGGTGTGCTCCTCCCAGACCCCTGTGGGCATGTCCTTGGAGTCCCATGCTGGCTTCAGCATCCAGGCTTGTGTCCAGGGGCTGGTGTCTGCAGCCCTTTCCCTATTCCATCCAGAGAGATAGGTCAGGGATGAGACCGGTAGGCTGGACTGGAGGCCACTCTGAGGACCTGTGGCTGAAGCTACCTCCCGGGGGTGGTCAGCGTGCCCCCAGGCCCCGCCCCACCCTGTCCTTGAGGGGTGGCCAGTGTGCCCCAGGCCCCGCCCCACCCTGTCCTCTGGGGGGTGGTCATCGTGCCCCCAAGCCCCACCCCATCCCCCCATCCTGTCTTTTGGCGGGTTGTCTACATGTCCCCCGGCCCTGCCCCATCCTGTCCTACTGGGTGAGCACATCCTGGATCAGGAAGAAAGCAGTATTTTGTTCCACAGTCACTGCTTGAGAAAGTGGGGAGCTGTGTGAATCACATCAGAAGTTAAATACGGTGTAAACATCTGGAGGGGGGTGGGGTAGGGTCGGGCTGGAGGGGACAGGGAGCAGCAGGGACCTAAGGATGCTGGACCCAGAGGCAGAATTTAAAGGAGTGGGATTCACTGGCAGTCTTCCTGCCCCTAGAGCCCAGCCCACTCAACAGTGGAGGCTGCAGATGTGTGACTTCGCGGTCGCCCAGCACGTTTTGGGGGAGAGGAAGTGGAATATGAGTCACGGGCCAGAGAGCCCTGGGCATGAGGGCAGGAGCACAGGCGGGGCTGCTAGCAGGGTGGGAGTGAGGACGGATGGTGGGCGGGGCTGGAGGGGCTGCCCTGCCCCTGCTGCTCCCTGCCCTGGCGGCCTGTGTCTGAGGATCATGCCCCTCCTGGGAGGGCCTGGGGGAGAGGCCAGTGCCTGTCTGCAGGGGCAGGGCTGTGGGCTCCCCCTGGGCTGCCCCAGCATCGCGTTCTAAGTTGGGCACCTGGAATTGTGACTCTCAGTGGGTGGGCCCTGGGAGACCTGCCCCATAACCCTCATCTGTGGCCAGCACAGGGCACCTGCCCTGCCCAGTGGGGAGCGGGGAGTCGGGGAAGGAGCTGGGCCAGGAATCCTCGTGACTGCCTTGTGTCACCACCCCCGTCTGACAGGTGAGGGCCCCTGGGCAGGCCTGCAGGCAGCATCAGGAAGGGGGATGCAGGCCTCCTGGGTGTCGAGGGTGTCGAGGGCCACTCCGTCCATGTTTGTGGGAGGTAGGCCCGATGCGCTCTCTGGAGGACCTGGGATTCATGCTGATGCCTGCAAGGTGGGCCAGGCCGAATGGTGGCAAGAAAAGGAGAGGCCTGACCTCTCGCCAGCGCCGCCTGAGCTTTTGAGAAGCCCCGCACCTGACCTTTCACAGTCAGGCAGCCGCCTCTGCATTTGGAGAATTGGCCACCTTAAGAAGAGCCCTGAATGTAGGGAACCCCGCCTCTCGTGGCCATGGTGACAGCATAGTGGGGACTGGGCTGGCTGGGGGGCACGGGAGGGCTGCCTGAGGATGCCCCAGGGAGGGATGGTTGGTGGTTGCTGGCGTCGGGACGCCGGCTGGGTGGCAGGGCATGTACGTGGATGGCTGCCGCTCCTACTGTAGCCACCCTGGAAGGGGCCATGTTGTCCCTGTTTCACAGATGAGTGAGGGTCAGAGGAGTCCTGGTAGATGGCTCGCTGCCCCCAGGGCCTCTGCCCTCGTCCGTGGCCCTCCTGCCACTTCCTGTTGGGTTTATTTCGGTATTTTCAAAGATCAAAGCTGTCCTCTCTGATATCCGCTTGTGGGCCTTACGTGGACCCTTAACTTCCCACTCAGCCCACTCCTCAGGGCTCTGGTGACCCACCCGCTCTGTGTGCGCCCGAGGGCCCCACCAGCTCCGCATGGACTGCGGACCTCCCCCCACCTCTCAGAGGGGCTGTCCTGTCAACCCCCTTGACCCCAGCTCCGGACTGGGAGCTCCCTGAGGGCAGGCCTGGGCCTGCGAGGCTGGGTGATTCCAGAGGCCACCATCACCCACCTGCTGTTGGCCTGGGTGGCTTGGCGGGGCGGGGCGGAGTGGGGTGGGGCGAAACCCGGTGCACGCCAACTGCAGGGGAGAGGCCCCGGGGCGGGGACAGGGGTCAGAAAGGTTGGGAGGGGGAGCACAGAGCGCTTGTCCCAGGACAGCTGAGTATGGTGGTGAGGCTTCTAGTTTAGAAAAGCAGCTGGAGCGGGGGGGCCTGGACCCAGAGCTGGTGCGCAGCGCTGCCGGCCGAGGCAGGTGCTGCTTCCCCGGCACGCCCGCCCTCACCTCGGTGCCGGGGCCAGTGTGACTGAAATCCCTCTTCCTCTTGCGTTCTCTGATCCTGGACTTAAATGAACGTGGCTGCTGCATCAAAACGGACTGTGGTAGGGCCCCCCTTTACCGAATCTAAACGGCCAATGCTGACATCTCAGGTCACGTCCCCCGGAGGGCTGTGTCCTGTGTCCTCCCCCAGTCAGCTGCAGGAGGGTGGGGAGGACCAGGTGGCATCAATGGGTTATTGCAGCTGCGGCTCCACGAGGGCTGACGGGGACCATCTCACTCATTCCGGGTCCCCAGCGCTTGGCCGAGGGCATCGGGGCACATTTTAGGGGAGCCTGCTGACGACTGTCCCGCAAGGCTGCCCAGGCCGGAGGCCCTCTGCCGCCACCCCCACCCAGCTGACTTGAGTTGACCATCAGGCTCCTTTTAAGTTAGGCAAGTGTGCGTCTTTGATAATTGACCACTTAACTGTGCGATTAAAACTGGTTCAGTGAGTTGTTCGCGCTGCATGTCGGTGAGGGAGCGTGGCCTTGAGCTCATTCAGTCGTTCACGCCTGGGGATGCGCTGGGTTCCATTTCTCTCCTGCATCTTTTCACCGTTCCAGTTGGATCAGACCTGGGAAGGACCACATCCTTCCACACCTGCAGGAGACGAGAGTTCAAAGCAGATTTCCACCCTGAGAGTCTTTGAGTTCTGTGGCTGACGTGTGTGTGGAGCAGCCCTGCTGCCGGCTTTTACAGGCCAGTTCGGGCCGATCCCGCAGCCGGGCTGGAACCCCGCACCTCCAGGGCGTGGACGGCATCGCGGAGGGTCTTGCTGGCCTCCTGCGTGATGCTGGCTCTGCGTATAGAAGCTGGCCCTGCTGCATCGAGTTGAAAAGTCTTGGCATTAAAAGAGCCTGTTATGACCTATTTGTAAAGTATTTCAGAATCACTTACATGGATATTTTGTCCTAAATTCTGTATAATTAGAAGATATAAACCCAACTCTGTGACTATTTCGGTGCACCAGCGTAACCTAGATGAGAGCTTCCCGTGTAGGTTTTTTCTTTTTTTCTTCAGAAGAAATCATTGTAACAAAAGCAAAAGGAATTGATTTCATCATCATGGTTCTCAAATGCTTGAAAATAATATTGCCTAACTTAACATGGAAACGTGTGGGCTGATTGGCAGACCCTTTCTCTTCGCCGAGAGCAGAAACAGAAATCTCAGGGAACGTTTAAAAGGCCCTCGTCAGTTCTGCCTTGGAGGCGGATGAGCCGTGGCTGGATTCCCGCCTGCCCAGCTCTCTCCCCTCACCTCGGGTCCAGGCGGAAGCTGGTTGCTGGTGTTCCCAGTTGTGGGCACCATTAACGTGCAGCCTTGTGGGTGTGGCTGGCTGCGGAGAAGGGACCTGTGGTCCTTGTCCGTTTGACAGCTGTCATCCGAGGCCTCGCTCCTCAGCCGGTGCACACACTCCCTCAGCCAGCGGCGCTCCCTCAGCCAGCGGCGCTCCCTCGGAGGAGTGTCCCTTCGTGGGGAGGCAGGTGTGGGGCCATCGCTGCCCCAAGTGGCCAGGATCCCAGAGCAGGATGGATTGTGTCGGGGGAGCCTTGGGGGCCAGAGCTTCCTCTTCTCATGCTTGTGGCCCTCAGGTGCTCGGGTCAGGATGTGCGGCCTTCCTTGGTCACGCAGGACCCTCTTTTCTGTCTGTTTAGTTATTCCTAATGTGATCGGTACCCTCAAGTTCACCACCAAAACAGAAGCTGGGGTCTTGCTGAGAACCCCTGTTGGCCAGCCTGAGATCTCAGCCTTGTGCTCCCATCCTCCCCAGCCGAGATTTCCAGCTCCCTTGTTTTACCGTCTGTTCCTTCCTGGGGGGGATCCCTGCTCCTTGCCCTGCTCCTTGGGATTGAGTCTTGAAGGACTGGTGGAGATGGCCTGGGCAGATGGGCGGGGTGAGGATTGAGTGCATCCTCGGCCAGGGCAGGTATGAGGGCACACAGGTGTGAGGGGCCAGGTGTGTTCAGGGACAAGTGGGTATAGGGCAGCGGCCAGGGGAGAGCAGGGGTGGTGGTGGTTCCTGGCCTCTCACAGGTAGAGGGTCCCCGTAGGATCAGGCCAGGAGGGCAGGTGTTTCCAGAAGTTTCAGGTGTAGAAATGGCCCTGGGAGGAGGTCCAGGCTGGTGGTGGAGGCTGGGGCTGCCCTGGTCCTGGGCGAGGGGCCCTCCTGGGAGAGAAGGGGAAGGTTGGAACCTGGGGGTGTTGTGGCAGCACAGGGGGCTGGGGCTGGGAGGGGTTGTCGTGAGGCCAAGCATCGAGGGAAGCAGGACCCCACCCCTCCCAGTGTGGGGCCCACGGACCAGGCCCAGAGGAACGTGCCCCTCTCCCAGAGACACACACACAGGCATCTCCTAGGCACCTAGGGAGCGTGGGGGCAGGTGCAGAGGGCGGGGTTTCAAGCATCCGGGATGGCTGGGAAACTGCTGAGAGAGAGACTGAGAGAAATGCAAGGCTTGTTGGAGACTTTGCTTCTGCTGGTCTCAGTCTCCGGTTTCCAGAACAGTCGGGGTGAGGGGTGACCTGGAGGGCTGACTACTGGGTCAGCTTTCCACGCAGTTGCCTTGGAGGGGGGTGCCTCTTCTGCCCCCAGAGCCCTGGGCTGTGGGTCTGTCTTTAATGCAGGGTTTCCCACCATGGACCTTGTCCTGTGGGGCTGGTCCAGACTGCCTTGTTTCTGGAAAAGGAGGTGATGTTCTAGGTCCTGGGTCTGGTAGAGGCGCTGGGGTCCCAGAGTGGAGACCTCCTTGTTCCCGCCCCGCAGTCCATCACCAGGCAGGCAGCTCTTCCAGCTAACGGTCCCCCGTATCACTGTGGGTCCCCTGTGGCTGTTGGGGGGCCAAGATGCGATGTGCAGAGAACCCCCGAGCCTGTGCTGCACAGAGACAGGTCCTCGGGTCCCCGGTGTTAAATCTGGCGCTCTCCTCCCCCCTCTGTTCCCGTCACCACCCGCCCGCCACCCAGGGAGCTGAGGAAGTGGGCGTCGTTGGGGAGGGAATGGACTGGGGGCTTTGTAGTGGGGAAGACAAGGCTGCTTCCTGGTGAGGGGGGCGGCCACCCCTGCTCCCCGTGCTGGGCCAGCACCCCGGATGGATGGCCCTCATGGAAAGGCTCTTCGTGGACACAGTGGGGATCAGGTGCGTGCAGGGCCAGCGCTCCGAGGGGAGGTCGGGGACGTGGGGCGCAGGCCCTCTCTGCCGCTTCTCCCTGGCCCGGCTTGGAGGGACGCTGCACTCTGGGCCAGCTCGCGTGGCGTCTTACCTGGTTGAACGGAATCTGTGAGGCCAGAGCTGTCAGTCTGTGCAGGGGTGGGTGTGGTGGGGTGACGAGGGCCAGGACAGCCCTTCCTGCAGGGTCATGGGCCACCTGCCACAGCACTGGGCTGATAGTTGAAGGTGCCCTCCCCTCTCCCGTGTGGGTGGAGCCGGCCTCCTGGGCGCCCTAGGGTGTGTGCTCTGCAGGGGCTTCGGGGGTCCTTCTCTCCTCAGCTGAACTAGTTATGGAATTCTGCTCCCTTTTGGAATTGGAGATTGGGCCCCGAAGGCGGCACGCTGTTGTCATCTTGGGGCCTCCTCCCCAGTCACTGAGGCCTCCTCCTTGCAGAACATTGATGCTGCAAGACCGACTCAGCTAGGTGGGACTGGAAACCACCCTTCTCAGCGTTGCCAACCTGTTAGTCTTGTTCAGCCAGGCCTGCGTGCTGGCTTTCAGCTTTTGGTGGGTCCTGCCTTCCCCTGGGAACCCAGAGCCAGACCTTTGACCCCTGGGCGGTGGACGGGCAGGGTGGAGGAGGGGCTCCGGTGGGTGAGCAGACAGGGAGGTTCCTTTGATGCCTACGGGCGGCCTGGCCGGGGCGGGCCGGGGCGCCAGCCTCGCGGAGCAGCCCTGGCTCAGGGCGGCGTCAGTGCGGCGTGCTTCCTGGCAGAAGTGTTTTGGTGGCATGCTGGGTTTTCCTGAAGAGAAAGGGTGTGGAGCCCCCACGGCGTGTGAGAATGAGGTGATGCCGTGAGCGGGCTCTTGCCTGGACCAGGAGGCGCCCCTCCGGGGGCTCTCGGGTGTCAGGGGTCCTGGCGGGTCTTAATTAGGACAAACAATGCGGCTTTCTTTGCAGGTCACTGTTCCGGGCAGGTTCGTGAGACGGGGAGGCTTTTACCGTTTTCTGTGCTCTCACAACCTGCCTTTCAGGCGCCGTGCAAGGCGGCACCTTCTGATTAGTTGCTTTTCAGCCTGTAAAGGGTTTAGCAGTGGCCGCCTGTTTTGGGTCAGACTTTGAAAATTCCGGCGAGATGTCTGGGTCTCCTCTGCTCTGGGGAGTGGAGTCCAGGGGTGGGGCCGTGCGGGAGGGACGGAGGGAAGGAGTCTGTCTTGCTGATTGGTTCCTTCTGCCTGCGGGTTCCAGTTACGGAAGCGACAGAACCTCGTCTTGGGCATCCTGACAGGAGACCCTCTAAGTGTCGCTCCCCAGCTTCTTAGGATGAAATGCTGGTTTGGGTCTGATTGGCTACGAGTTGCTGAGACTGGATTCAGGCTGCCCTGGGGCCCAGGTGGTGGGGTTCTCTGGGCTGAGCCAGGGAGGGGCATGGCCTGGGGCCAGGAGCCTGTGGGGTGGGAGAGGGTGGGGAGACCCTGCGGTCTGAAGTTGGGGGATGTGACTTAGCGGCGAGCTCCTGCCAGGGAAAGGTGTGCCTGACACGGGAAACAGGAGCTGCTGAACGCCGGTCCTCCCCCGCCCATCCGCCCCCTCGTGCGGGCACAGGAGGTGAGGACTGAGCAGGCCTTGTGTGGGCCAGGGGTCTTATCCTCCATGCCGACCATTCCAGGCCCCAGTGGAAAGGAGAGAAGTGAATGGGCCTGAGCCCTGAGCACAGGGAGGTGGTCCCAGGAAGGCAAGAACTGCCCTCCCTCAAAGGCCAGTGGGGAGGGCCACTGTGAGCTGGGCCGGGGGCACTGGTGGGGCTCACAGCTAGAGCTTTGCAGCCCCTGGAGATGGTCGGGGTGTCGGGTGGGAAGGGGGTCCCGGGGACTGTCACAGAGTCAGCATGGAAACAGGTGGGCTGAGGTGGGGGGGGTCAGGTCAGGACCTTCCTGACTTCGAGCGGATCCCTAACACACACGGAGATTTCTGGAACCCTTGACAACAGGTGAGGGCTGGGGCTGGACCCTTCCGCTGTGGAGCGGCCCGGGGCGTGGCTGGTGGGGCCTGCGTGTGTTAGTTGTTGCGTTGTTAATTATGTAGGACGCAGACGGCCACTGGCTTTTCAGACCTTGAGCCATTCTTTTCACAGTTGTGCTTTGAAATACTCCTTTTTTTTAGAGTGAGTATCACCTAGTTCCCTAACCTGCACTGTAGGTATCTGCTCGGTTCTCTGGAACAAGAGCCTCATTCTCGGTGGAGGATGGATGAAAACGTTTCCACAGATCAGCCCCCAACGCATCACAGCCACACAGGCCGATGGATTCTGCCACATCCGTGCTCCTGAAGCACGTGCCTCGTGTCTTAATTACCCTTGCAGGAGAGTGGCTGCCCGAGGGCTCTCGCCACGCGGGGAGCTTCTGGAGACTGATCTGGGAGAATCCCAGGTGCATCTTGCTATCAGCAGTGCTTTCTCCCCGTAGAATTGCCGATAAAGGGGGTGATTGCAAGTCCAGTCTTCCCTTAAAGGCATCGCGACAGCTTGCTGTTTACAGTTTGTCAGAGGGTCCTGCGGAGAGAGGGGTCCTTTAGTCACGCAGTCATTCTTTCTGGAATGTCTGTTTTGGGAAGGGGCTGTGTTACGCCTTTATTCCTCAAGGCTGGCGATGCCTGCGCCCCCGAGAACCCTGCCACCAGCTTATAACCGGGTCCCACCGGTGTCACCTGGGAGCTGGCACCCTCCTCTTGTTCTCCAAGTGGCAGGGTGCCAGGTCACTGTTGAGGGTCTCCCCGAAGTCAAGATGGCTCAGGCCCTCGCCCCCCATCGGCAGTGCCCTCTGCTGGTGCCCAGCCTCCAGTCCGTGGCCCGCCTCCCTTGCCCTTCACGCCCACGGGCGGGGCTGGGCCGGGTGTATGTGTGTCGGGTGCGCAAGAGCCCTGGGCTGTGCTCCAGGCTGTGCTGGGGGCTGGGCTGCTGCACACCCATGGCCAGCTCTCTGCACCGCAGTCCCCACTCGGGGTCTCAGGTTGTGCCCGTGGACACAGCCTGCCCCCTGGGGCCCAGCTGCAGCTGCCCACAGCCAGGGCCGGGGGCCTGGGGAGCCATGGGCTGACAAGGGCGCCCTCAGGGCATGTGTCCGAGCCTGTCCCTGCAGCCCTTCCCCGAACCACTGGGGTAGGCCAGGGGTTCTCAGACTCTGGTCTCGGAACCCCGTTAGTAGTGAGGTAGCCTCTTCACGTGGGACATAACTCTTGCTCTTTACTGGTTAGAAATTAAGAAACTTACACCCATTTGTTTATTGAAAACTGCCAACTCTAAACCCATCACGTGTTAACACGAATAGTGCATTTTTATTGTTTTAAAAAATCACTCTTTTCCCCCCAAAAAGTGGGGAAAATTAGTGCAGGGGGCACTGGCAGTTCTGCGGGCCTTGGCAGGGGCTGGTTAATTGAAGACAGGCGGGTTCTCCAGCCCCAGTCACCCCGCGGGGCCTCGAGAGACGGCACGTGTGGAACACAGACGGCGTCTAGGATGGCTGTTAAGTGGATCTGACCTCCCGGGTCCTCCGAAAGGGTCTTGGGGCCCCCAAGGGCTCCTGGACCACACTCTGAGGACCGGGAAAGATGTCCCTGCAGGGGTGAGGGCTTTTTTCAGTTTTTTCTGTTTTATTTGAGCCCATCCTGTTTCTTTATTTTTAATTAATTTTTAAAAACTGAAGTATGGTCAGTTGCAGTATGTCAGTTACCATGTGTCAGTTTCTCGTGTGCAGGGTAATGTTTCAGTCATACACATGGATATGTGTATTCGTTTTCATATTCTTTTTCCTTATAGATTACTACAAGATACTGAATACAGTTCCTGTGCTACACAGAAGAAATTTGCTTTTTATCTATTTTTATATATAGTAGTATTTACAAATCTTGAACTCTCAGTGTATCCCTTCCCACCCCCTTTCCCCACCCTCCTGTTTCTTTCATGTCCACCTTGAACTTGGTTGACATGACCTAGTCCACACATTCAGGACCCAGTGTTCAGAAGCGGTTGCAGCTGGTTCCCCGCTCCTGCCGGTCTCTCTCCCTCCCCACTTCTCCCCGGGACACGAGGGGCAGCCCACGTGGGCACAGCCTCGCTCAGGCAGGTAGCAGTGCGCACGCTGCAATGAAGCAACCTTGCCTGGACGTCACTTTGCAAGTGTGAGTAGGAGAGATTCTTGGAAATGGCAGTGTAATTTTACTGGATTTTGCGGAATTGCCCTGCGCTCCACTCTCAAGTAGGGGACCCCGGTCCCCTGTCCTGACACCCACACCCCGCGTCTGTGCGCGTCTGTCAGGGAAATCGTTTCTTGACGTAATTTTTGTGCTCTGTACTTCTCTCTCCGTACGCGAAGGGAGCCAGCCGTCCTTTCACATGCTTAGGAGCTGTGTGTTCTCCTCTGCTGCAGGCTGGGTCTTTTGCCCACTTTTCTACTGGGCGGCTTTTCAACATTAGACAAATTAATCCTTCGTAATACGCGTTGCAAGTGTTTTTTCCTGGGTTGCCATTTATCTGTGACTGTTGACAGAGGTTTTTGCCTGGCAGATGCATGTTTGTAGTGTAACCTGCCTTCTCCTTTACCGTGTGTCTGGTCTCGCTTGGAAAGGCCCCACCACGGCCCCCTCGGCTCCTCCCCTGTATTTTACCTTCAAGTCTTTGGTCCACTTTGAATTCGTGTTGGGAAGGAGTAAGGTGTGGCCCCAGTGTCATCTTTCTCCACCAAGCTCTCACCTGTTGAATGACGCGGGTCTCCCCTCCGACCGAGAAGGCCCCTCGCCCCAGTGGGTCTGGGTCTGTTTGCTACATTCTAGCGGGTTCCGTGGCTCTGCATCTGCTCATGTGCCACCGTCAAGCTTTTAACGTGACCACAGCTGCGTTGTGTTTTACCAAGTGGCAGGGCTGGTCGCCCCTCACACTGCTGGCTTTTCAGAATTTTCCTGGCTCTATGACTTATTTTTAACTCATAAGCCTTAGACTCAGTTTGTCTTGCTTCCTTTAAAACCTTTTCAGGGGAATCACACTGGATGTATAGATTATTTTAGAGTTTTGTCTTCCCTCTCCCCTCCTGTGTAAACATGGCCAAATACACGTGTGTGCAAATAACATACTGCGTACGTATTTGACGTATGCATAAGACTTAGTGTTTTAAAGTGTACAGTTCAGTGGCGTTAAGTACATTCACACTGTACTTAATGTGCAGTCAGTGGACACCCATCTCTAGAACTTTTCCATCTTCTCAAACTGAAACTGCCCCTCTCAGACCCCTGCTGCCCAGCCCTGGCCCCACCACCTGCTTTGTCTCTGGATTTGGCTCCTCTGGGTACCTCGTGCAGGTGGGGTCGTGCGGTATTTGACTGTTTGTGACCCACTTATTTCACTGAGTTTGGCATCCTCAAGGTCCACCTGTGCTGTAGCCCATGTTAGCACGTTCTTCCTTTTTAAGGCTGAATTCTCTTCCCTTGTGTGTAAGAGACCACGTTTTGTGTGTTCCAAATGGGCCTTGGGTTACTTCCGTGCTTCAGTGATTGCAACTTGTGCTGCTGTGAACATGGGTGTGCAGGTCTCCCTTCGAGTCCCTGCTTTCAGTTCGTTTGGACATACACGCAGACTTGGGATTGCTGGATCCCATGGTAGTCCTATTTTTA
Organism: Camelus bactrianus; assembly: GCF_048773025.1. NCBI lineage: Eukaryota > Metazoa > Chordata > Mammalia > Artiodactyla > Camelidae > Camelus > Camelus bactrianus. Next base: position 67,751,726 of record NC_133550.1, read on the forward strand.
ATTTTTTTGAGGAATTGTGCTGTTTTCCATGGTCCCCGTGGCTGTGATTTGTGCTTCTGGTCGTGCGTGCTGAACATCAGGCCGGAGCGCTGGCTGAGAATACAGTGCACCTGCAGCTCTGTGGCTGGCTGCGCCGGACCCCTGCGAGCCTGGTCCCTGGCGCCTGGGCCGCAGGGACGAGACTTCTGCCTCGGGTGGCTGTGACCTCCCTCACTGAACCTCAGTTTCCTCCTCTCATTGGAAGGGGAGGCACCGTAATAGTAGCAGCTGAGGCTCATTAAGTTCTTAGTGCATGTCAGGCCCAGAGACAGGCTTGGGTGCGAGGGTCCCCGGAGGCTGGCACGTGAGGATGAAGAGAGATGAGGCCTGGGAGCAGCAAACGCACTTGTTCTCTGTGCAGCGTGGCTACTAGTAAAGTGACCGTGGGTGGGTGCTCTGCCCTCGCCCCTCCCACCAGTGCATCGGTGTGTCCTGCAAGGTCCACATCTGCCGGCCTGGCCAGGCCGCCCTCCCTCCCCTGCCTGGCAGCCAACTCAAATGGACCCCAGCGCCCGGTCTGCTCCTGCCTGTCTCAGTCATTTCCTTCTGGCTTGTTCTGGTGTGAGGGCTCTGTCTGGGGTGCCTGCCTCTGCAGGGCACGGCCGGCTCTGTGGTACCACTGCCCGCGGTGTAGCCATCACCTCCTCAGAGCACCTGTCCTGGCCCGTCACCTCCTCTGCATCCTGTTCCCAACTGCACCTGTATGTAGTAGGTGCTCATTAAACGCTCGACTGGCTCGTTACTGTTACTCCTGGATGTGTGGTGCTCACTTCCATTCCGTTCCTGATCCCTGCCAGATGGTGAGCCGCTGCCACGGTCCCCGGCACCGACGTGCATTACAGGCGCTCATTGAGCTTGTCTCGTTTAGCCGCAGCCCACTCTGCCTCGGCCCCGCCGGGGGAGCTCATGTAAGAACCGTCTGCCACACTGGGCGGCTGCCTGGGTGGCTGCCTGGGCGGCAGGTGCAGAGAGGACCCAGAGGTTTGTTTGTTTTTGCTGGTTTTTCCTTTTCACTGGACGTGAGCTCTGCAGCGAGGGCGGCCAGCCGAGCCCCTCTGCTGGCAGGCCCCGGGCTCCCTCCTTCCTGGGCCAGCCCAGTGGGAAGTGTGGGTCGTGCCCTGTCTGCGCAGGGTGGAAAGCCTTCGTGGAGACAACCCGCACTGGGCTGGGAAACATCCCGGGGATCGGTCTGCGGGTGAGTCCAGGGGGCCCCGGGAGGGAGCCCTGGGCCTCGGCTGGGCCACGTTTAAGAAAAGAAGAAAGCTGCTGTAGGCAGGGCATTTGGAGGCAGCCCAGGGCTCTTTCCCCCGGGAGTTGATTAAGGCCACGTGGGTGACTTTGGTGCTAGATTTCCTCGGGGACAGGATGGTCTTCAAAACACGCCTCCCTCCCACTGCTTCCCTCCCAGGCCGCGTGCTGGGCCCAGACGCTGAGGCGGGGCGGGTGGGGTCCCTGTAGTTGAGCTGAGTGCTCTGGGGACAGGGAGGGGGTGGGGGAGCCTTCCTGGGGGGAGCGGCAGTGCACAGTCTTGCAGGGTGGATTGGGGTGTTCCAGGCGGAAGATGGTGCTTAGGGCAGGCTCCTGGCTTAGTGAGGTCCTTTTCAGTGTGCTGTTTGTCTCTGCAGAGCGGGGGCCCTGCCCGGGACCTCAGTGTGGGTGGGGGCCTCCAGTGATGGGTTACTCAGAGCTGGCAGCCGGCCCCTCTGCCTTGGGTGGGGTGCAGGAGGTGGAGGGCGGGGGAGGCCCCGGCACACGGCCCAGGTGGGACGGGCCAGAGTGGACTGCGGTGTGTGGGACTCCCTCACTGAACCGCTTCTGGCCTCAGGCTGCTGGCCTCGCCGTGGACGACTCTGTGCCCTCACCCCTTTCCTAGAGAAGACGGGACGGTGGCGAGGCCCTCGCCCGAGTGTGAGTGGCGAGGCCACTGGAAGGGGGTCCCGCGTGCTGAGCCTGTTAGGGGCCGGGGAGTGCTGGGACCTGCTTGAGAGTCCTTGTTCTGCCGGGCACTTACTGCCTTGAGGTGAGGGACAGTAAACCATGGCCCATGGCCCAAATGTAGCTCTCCGCTGCCTGTTTCTGTAAATAAGGTTTCACTGGCCCGGAGCCGCACCTGTTTCACAGCGCAGCAGAGCTGAGAAGTTATGACAGAGGCCGTGTGGCCTGCCATGCCCGAGACATTCACCGCCTGGCCCGTCACAGAGCAGGTTTGCCAAGCCTGGTGCCATGTCCTAGTGCATCTGGGGAACACCCTACTCTCAAACAGCTGCGAGCTGCAGCCCCGGTCTGCTTTCAGGGTCTGGGCCAGGGCGACGGCAGGAAGTCATGACTCTGGGAATCCAGAAGGTATTTCCTACCAGCTCTCTCCTGGCTGGATCCTCCAAGTCCTGAATGCTGAGAGTGATGGAGAGAGTTGAAAAAAAGAATGCCTTCGCCAGAAGTGAGTTCTTATGTTTCCTGTTGCTTAGTTTATTTGCTTAGACAGCAGTTGGGCTTTTATCTACCTGCTCCTCTACGGTAGGTTTTCCTGTTAGCTTTGTTTTGTTTAAATAAACATCTGTGGCCAGTCTGCCAGGCTCCCCACTCAGTCTCCTGGGCAGAGGGGTGTGTGAGCTGTCGTGCAGCGTGATGGATGTATCAACAGAGGCATGTGCTGGGGAGGGTGGGAGGCTGGGGCTGTCTGACGAGGCAAGTACAAGCTTGAGCCCAGTGAGGTTGGTTTATGTTCCTGATGGGGCCCTCCTCTCGCGCCCTGCCTCAGCGTCCCCGTCTGCCAAGCGGTGTAACAATAGCTGTCTCCTCTCTGCGCTGCAGCCAGGACGTGCGGCCCCCGGAGCGTGGAGGCGAGCTTGTTGCCCGTGCCTGAGATGCGGGCCCGGCAGGCTTCAGGGTGCGCGGGAGACCTGGGGGCGGTGAAAGCTCAGAGCTGGGGATCTCCTCGCCGTGAGGGGGCCCCGCGCTGCCGCCGTAGTAGCACGTGGCACAGCCCCGACGTTCCTGTCGGACCATGCTCGCTTGTGGGTTGCAGCCCTGGCTGACCGTGGAGGGAGGGTTTCAGCAGGAAGCAGTAGAGCGAGTGTGAGGGCCGCTTGGCTGAATGGAACGTACAGGGAAGAGCGAATGTGTTGCTGTTGTTTGTAAGCTCGCTGCACATCTTCATCACTGAGATTTTTATAAATGTTTGTACGTCTGTGCCCAGAGGTCTCGGGGTGTTGCTAGGTCGTGCACGGTCCCAGTTTGCAGAGGAGGGGAGGGCGGCTCAAACCGGACCCCCTCAGCTCTCCTCTTCCTGACCTGCGTTCCCGGGCCACCCTGGCCATTGGGGGGTCACGGAGCCCAAAGCACTCTGGGCAGCTTTCCTGTTACCGCGCAGGAAACTCAGCTCCTGGTACGGGGTGGGGGGGGCGGGAGGGGGCGAGGGAGTCTGGCCTGAACTGTGTAGGAGGGAAAGCCCCTGAGGAATGCAGGCCTCCTCCTGGGGAAACGTCCGGCTGCTGAAGCCTCGGAGTTAAGCTCTGTAGGTGTTTGTGGGTTCAGGGACGCTGCTTCCCCGGGGCTTGAGGGGCAAAGTCCGACACTGGCCCTTTGAGGCATCCGTGGCCGGGTGGCTCTGAGCAGATGTGGGCCTGGCCCTCCCGGCAGGGCACTCGGAGCCCAGCCCCGGGGACCCTGCCTTTGTGCACCGTCCCCTCCTTCCCCAGTGCCCCGAGCCCGCCGGCCCTTGGCCCTTGGCACTGCCGGCTGTGCCTGCCCCTGCCCTCGGCCGTGTGTGCTGACGGGTGGGGCCGGGGGCGCAAATCCCAAACGAGGGGTTAGCTGGGAGTTCCAGGACGCCAAACCAGAAGGACTAGTGGAGCTTGAGGGGTACTGGGAGGAGAAGGAGCCAGCATGGGATGCCCCAGAACCGGAAGTGCTAGGCACTCCTGCAGAGGAACAGTTGTGGTGGCCAAAGGACTCTGAGGGGCTCAGGAGGGCTGGAGCCCAGTGTCAGGGAGACCGGGAGCCCTGGGAGGGGTTCCAGCCGCCGAATCTGGTTTCCTGCCACCTGGAGGAGGGGCTCTGTGAGCTGCTGTGGCTGCCCGGACCTGGCCGGCCGGGCAGGAGGGTGGGGTGGGGGCGAGGAGCACAGGTGCGGGGCCTGGTGTGGAGACGGGGCCGACCGCCTGTAGGTGGCTGTGGGGGTGATCACCTGGGCACCGGCTCCTTCCAGGGTTCTGTTCGATGGTCACAGATACCATCCAGTGGGAGGGTCCGCTGAGGCTCCAGCTGTGGGTGGCAGAGTCGAGGTTTTACTGACGGGACATCCCACCGGCAGTGGACACTGGGGGAGGCTGGTGGGCACGGAGTCAGCAGAGCCTCTGAGCATTGGGGGTCCCCTTGACTGTGCCCAGCCCGGCAGGACCGAGGCGTCGATCCGGGGCGAGGGCGGGGCTCCCTGACAGGCCTTGAGCTTGGGGAGACCCATGGGTCATCGGGTGGAACCAGAATCTTGAGCCTGGCATGAATGGGGGGAGTAGTCTCATGTGCCTCCTGGGTCTCGGGCACCTGGACTGCTTCTGGGGGTCGCCCTCCATGGGGACCCCAGGCGGGCCTGGAGACATGTGTGTGTTGGGGTCCTTGGGGTTCATCTTGTAGGGCTATGGGCTTTGGGGTGTCAGTTAGGATCGGGCCTCTGAGGCTGTCTTCCCGGAGGACACAGACCTGGCAGAGGGCTGGGTGGTTGGCTGGGACTGGCTTGGGGTGCGGAGGAGGGAGGGGCTCAGTCCTCGCCCAACATGTGTGACTCCCCAGGAGTGTGATTTAGGATAAGCACTTCTTCTTTTGGGAAAACGGACATAGTTTATCCTGGGATCTGCAGAAGAGCCACCAGATAACCAGGGATGAAGCCAGGCCCTGGCTGGCCATCCGGGTGCACACGGCGGGTGGCGTGCACCGTGCATCGAGGGAGAATCCTGGGACCTGGGACGTGGCAGGCGCTGGACCGGGACCCACTGTTCTCTAAATCTTGGGCTGGGAGGGGAAGTAAAGTCCTTTGTGGTTTCCTAGTCCAGAATTCCCTGAACACTGCTGCCTTTGTGTGTCCAGGGGCCTTTCAGCGGGTTTCCAGAGCAGCGTGCTTTGTGTCCCGGGGCCAGAGCTGGCCTCAGTCCTGCGTCCCGAGGGCCTGGAGCCCAGTGGGCACTGCCTGGAGCCGGGGGCCGCTGCCTGGGCCTCCGCACAGGTGCCCCACGTGGTGCCTGCTCCGTCTCGCTGCCTCCCTGGCCCTCGGTTGCAGATTCCTTGCAGGTGCGGCGGCTCTGAGCAGGGCTCTGGAGTAGCCGCAGGGAGCGTGTCCCACGTGGAGGTACAGGGACGGGATCGGTCCCAGAGCTTCAGGCGCCAGGGCAGCAGATCCCACTCTGAGGGGCCGCTCCACCTTGAGGGGTGGGTGTGCAGGGCACCTTTGGGTGCACGTGGAGGGGCTGGTTCTGGGGAGGCAGGCTTTCTCCCCGTGGGCCGTGGGGCGTGGGGGCTGGCTGGGGAAGGGGAAGGCTGGGCGGGTGCTGGGGAGGGGGAGACGCATGGAAGCACCCAGAACGGGAGGCGCAAGTGAGATTTGTCGTGACGGCGTCCGCTGCCGCCGGCCCTGTGGGGACGGCCCCGCTCTGGGCCACACTTGGTGTCCCTTGCTGTCCGTGGACCACATCCATGTCGGTTCTCTGTCTTCATCTGAAAGCTGGGGGTGACAGGGTTGAACGGTGTCGCTGAGATGGTGTCGTCCTGGTGTGGGAGAGCCTGGCGTGGGGCTGTGATGGGGAGGGCTTCCCCCCCACCCCGGACCCACCTGGGAGGGGCGGTCGGGTGTCCTGGTGCCTGGTCCTTATTGGAGAACAGATGGACTGCTCGCCTTTCCAGGAGCCCAGGAGTCTGGGGCAGGATGGGGGTTGGTGGGGATGGGAGTAGGCCCTTGGCACCCCCTGGCTCGGGTGGGCTGTGTGTTCAGATGGCTTCACTGGGGGCTCACGTGAGCAGGCATGGGGAGGGGTGGGGTGAGCTGGGGGCTGTGAGCTGGGGCCCGCTGGGTAGGGCAGCGCGTGGGCCCCGTGCTGGGCGTGAGGAGCATTCTGATGGTAGCGGGTGGACACTCGGTGCTTTGTCCCCTCGCCCCTGGCGGCCTCCTTTGCTTGCTCGGCTGAATCGGGAAGGAAGACGGCCCCAGCCTGCAGGATCGTGAAAGCCCCAGACGGGGGACCTTCTGACCAGATCCCAGTGTCGGAGAGGAGTGTGGCTGCGTGACACGGGCAGCTCCCCTCCCGGGAAGGCAGCCCGCCCCGGGCCGCCCACCCTTCCACCGCCTTATGACGGATGCTGCGTGATGAGGGGCCCCTCAGGTCCTTTGGAAAATGGAAGGAAGTAGGTTTACATGCCAGCACTTTCTACCTGGTTTATTTTTATTTTTCAAGTTAGAAAAGCAATGGGAGCATGAGTAAAACAAAAATAGCAGTGGGGAAGCGTGACAGGACATTTGGAGAGAAGTTTACGGCCTCCCACGAGCCTCCCTCAGGGTCCTGTGTCACCTGAGGTCTCTTTAGATGCCCGTTGGCCACCACGGTGACCACGGGGCAGCAGCATTTTATAACTGCCTCTGTGACCCCAGGGACACCCCGTGAGTCCTTGCAGCGCTCAGAGCCCCCGCCCGGCCGCCGTGCTGCCAAGACGCTTGCCGTTGTTCAGCTTGCTCCTGGGACGCGTCCCGAGACGGGGCATCACTGTCCGAAGGGCGTCTGTGCCAGTGTTGGTGCTTCCCGCCGTCGCCGCCGCGTCCCTGGCTTCGGATTCCTTCCCAGGGAAGCTGCAGGGTTTTGCACGAGTGCTGGTAGCTTTCCTCCTGCCGGGACTCCTCTGCTCAGGGAGTCTGTGCGTCGTCTGTGTACCGAGGCCTCTAACTTTCATCACCCTGTTCAGGTTGTCCTACAGCAAATATGCTAGTTCTCATACACTCTTTTTGCTACAGGTGTCTTCTGTTTCATTGCATTTTTTTTTAAAACAAATGGTAGTTTACTTTTGTCCTGTTGACAGTTAGAGGTTTGTTTTTTTTTTTTTTACCTTTCATTAGTTTTTCAGTCTCTGAACGTAGACCGTCGCGCTCTCTCTAGGGACTTGATAAGCTCTCTCTCTTTTTTTTTTTAAAGTTTACTTAACCTTTTAGGCCCTCTGGAGTGCACAGCTCCTGTACTTGGATATCATTTCCAGGTGGCTGGCTGTGTGCCCCCTGCCCGCCACGCGAGCAGGGACACTGCCTCCCCCAGCCCCATGGCGTTGCGCAGGTTCCCCTGGGTTCCAGGGAGTGGTAGGTTTCGTGTGGCTTTTGCTCCAGGGCCACGTTGGGCCACCTTAGTGTTCCACGTGGGGCCCGAGAAGCGCCTGTCCCAGGGGCTCCTGCGCTCCTCCTCTGACGTGCCGCAACCTCCCTTGTCCTCGGAGACCAGAGCGAGCCCTGGGTCTTCCTGACCGGGTTTCCAGAGCCCCCTCTGTGAGCAAGCTTTCTTGCCCTGAGCAGTGGTGTGGGTGGAGTGGAGGCCCCTTGGGGGCTGCAGACGGGCACCCTTCCTTAGGCTGTGACTTAACATGATTTAACGGTCTGAGCACCTCTGAGCCTGCCCCGTCCAAAACAGGACGTGCTTCTCCCGCCTTCGCGGTTCTCCGTGAAGTACCCCAGCTGGGCGGCGAGGGCCGAGCTGATGGGTTCCACCCTGCTCACCCCGCTTCCTGCCCGCCTTGCGCGGACATCATCGTGCTGTGTACTGGGTCCAGGCTGGGTGTCGGGCGCTCGTGCGTCACGTTAAAATCTCGGGGTGCTTTGTCCTGATCCGTGTGCTGCCCGCTTCAGAGGGGGAAGCTGAGGCTCAGAAAGGTGGGGAGTGGCGGGACGGGCTGTGAGCCCTGGCGTGTCCAGCATCCCTGCCCTGCGGGGTCTCATGGAGATTGAGGGCCGGGGTTCGTGGGAGCTCCCTGACCTGCAGCCCCGGGCCGAGGGGCATGTGACTGGGGTCTTCGGAGTGAGGCCGACTGGACAAGCAGCAGGGCCTCTCACACCCTGCCCCTGAGCCTTCCTGGCTGAGTCGGGGCAGGGACACGGGGAACGGGGGCCCCACTGCATGTCCGTCCTGGTGTGCACGTGTGTGTGCACGTGTGTGTGAATGTATGTGTGCCCTCCACGCCAGCACAGCCGCCCCCTCTGCTGAGCCAGCACCAGGGTCCGGCTGCCCTCCTGCTCCAGGCTGGGCCCACCTCTATGCTGGGAGGGCCCACCCAGAGATGTGGCTTCCTTCTGCCCTGCGGGGTGCACGGGGGAGTTAGCCTGGGTAGGTGACAGAGGTCCGAGCTCAGCAGCCACCCTAGCCAGGTGGGGGTGACAGGGCCCGGGCCTGGTGGGCACAAGACGGGCACCTGTGGACCTTGGGTTCCCTGAGTAGTGGGACTGGCCGCTCCCCGAGGGCAGTGCTTGGTCCCAGCCCAGGGCTGCGGCCTGGAGCCGCGTGTGGGGGGCTTGTGGGTGCATGGGCAGGTAGGTGGCCAGCAGGCGACTGACCAGGTGACCATGCATCCCTCTTCTCCTCTTGCAGGGACCCCGACCGTCATGTTAAGGTAAAGCAGAGGGGCTCAGTGCTGAACATGCTAAGGAGACTGGACAAGATCAGGTTCAGAGGTCACAAGAGGGACGACTTCCTCGATCTGGCAGAGTCTCCAAACGCCTCGGACACCGAATGCGGAGACGAGGTGCCCCTGAAGACACCTCGGACCTCGCCCCGGGACGGCGAGGAGCTGAGGGACCCTGTGAGTACGCCGTGCGGGCCCTGGGACCAGAGCATCCCCCTCCTCCGTGTGGCCGCAGACCCTGGGTCCCTCGCTGCAGAATGGGACTGTCCCCATCCTCGGGGGCCAGTGGACTTGGGTGGACTGTGTCCTGCCTGGGCTGGTCTGACACCAGTGGGGCTTGCTCCCCCTCGGCCCCCGACCCTCTGCCCCCCAGTCTCTCGGGTGGGGGCTTGTCCACAGATCGGGGATAAAACAGCCTTTCCTTTACCCAGCATTTGTCCAGAGGCTGGATTTCTTTCCCTTCCTGGTTGGTTTTCTGGGTGGCTCGCAGACTTCTCATGCAGGAGTGAGGCTGCGGCCCCAGCCTGGCCCCTGGGAGGTTGACCCAGGGCGGCCGAGGGCACTGTCTGGGAGTCGCTGGGTCCTCAAGCCTCTGGCTGGTCTGTCCGGCCGTCCAGGGTGCACATCACCGATCCCGGCAGCTGGCTGAGCCCAGGCTGCATGTCCTCAGCCCACGAGGGAACAGTGGCTCCTGCAGGCCAGGCAGTGGCGCCCCTCGTTTGGACGGTGGGAACCCTCCACAGGGCCGGGCCAGCCCTGCCTCCTGGGAGCTTGTGTTTGGTCAGCAGGCGTGTGGTAGGGAGGGCGGGCTCCCTGTGGCCCACTCCTGGCCCGGCGTGACCGCTGGGCTCTCTGTGCTGAGCACAGCTCCCTGAGTCCCCCGCGTTGCCACCGAGGAAGCCTGGAGCCGCCCATCACCCGTGGTGGGCGACCTTGGAGTGGACACCGGGTTTGGTGACCTGTCGGTTCCTCCCCGAACACCTGAGCTAGGTTTTCTTTCCAGATGTGGCGGAGCGCTCACCCTCCTGGCTCCCTGCGTCGTTAACGCTGTCTAGCTCCTGCAGGAACGAGTGGTGACAGGCGGGGCTGGGCTGCAGAGCCTGGCGGGGACCCCCGCCTGGGCTTCCTCTGACCCCTGCAGCCGCAGGGCCCCGTGCTGGACCAGGGCCCCCTTGGTGTGACCCCCAGTGTAGTCTGGCAGCATCTACCTGCCCACTGGGACGTTGTGGGGGTCGCAGGCACTGTCCTAAGAAGAGGGGTGGGACCAGCTGTTCGGCAAGGGCCGAGGGCAGGACCTGAGGGTGGGGCGAGCTCAGGGTCATGTGTGTAAATGCCTGTCACACTGACTCACTGCACACCCGCCTCCACCCTTGCTTCCTCCTGACGCTTCCCTGGCTCGCTTCTATGATGGGGGATGGGCTCAGCATCCCACAGTGGAATGTGACGTCCTTCATTTAACCTCTGCTCCCAAGGGACACTTGGTGCCCCGAGCTCTTGGCATTCGTCACTCTCACAAGCCTTGTGCCCACGTGGCCCAGGTGGGTGGGCTGGGTCCAGGTGTCTGTCATCCTGGTGGCCGTCACCAGCCACCCTTCTGTGGTGTGCGCTGCGCCCTCGTGAGGGGCCCGTGGCCCACGCCCTTGCCACCAGCACGGGGTGTCTTGGGTGTTTCTGGTTTGCCAACCCAAGGGGTGGGGAGTGGCAGCTCCGAGTGCTTTTAACTTACATGGTTTTTACGAGGAGGGAGGTGGGTCATCTTTGCCTGTGTTGACATTTTTTTTTTTATTTCTTTTAAATTGTGGTAAAACACCCATAATGTAAAATCGAGCAGTTTAAATAGTTTTTAAGGGCACAGCCCGGTGGCGTTAAGCACATCCACAATGTTGTTCAGCTGTCACCACCATCCGTTTCTGGAACTTTTTCATCTTCCCAGAGTGAAGCTCTGTCCCCACCAGACACCAGCTCCCAGCCTCTGACCCCCACCACCTCCCTCCTGTCTCCGTGAATCGACTCCTCCAGGCCTATCACGAGGGAGCCTGGGTGCTTGTCCCCTGTGATGGGCCTGTCTCAGCACCGTGTCTTCGGGGGCGGTCCTGCTCTAGTGTCAGGATTCATTCTTATTTCCTTTTTTGTGGGCGATCAGTGTCCTGGGGCAAAGGCGGTGGGTGGACCCGGTGGTTGAGGGTAGAATCCAGCCCCCACGGTGAGAGGACAGAGGGAGGGAGGGGTCCCAGGAGGCGGGGTGTGCAGGGCTACAGTGGAGCAGGTGGAGTGATGTCCAGGTCAGCGTGTGGCTGGGCGGGGGGGGGCATGGAAGAGAAAGATGGGGAGCCCCAGGCCACGGTCCACCGAGTGGTCAGTGTCAGGCCAGTAAGATGAGGGGCGCAGCAAGGAGGGGGGGACTGGCGCCCTAGAGTTGGGGGCAGAGGCAGTGACCCCACGCACAGGGAGGCAGGGTGGCAGACGCCTCCAAGAGTCGGGGTGGGAGGGGCTGCCCTCCTCTGAGAAGCCGAGTTGAGACACGGTTCTTGGGAAGCTGGAGGACGGAGACGCGGCTGGACCCGCTCCCCAGTTCCATGGACGTGACCCTGCAGCCTTGGTGGGCTTGTTCATTCAGGTCCCTGTCCAGGCCCTTGACCCCCAGCTGGAGAGGGGTCTGAGAAGCGGTCAGCTGGAGAGACCCCGGGGCGCGCAGAGTGGTTCGGCCCCCAGAGTTTCAGAGCACCACCCCGGTGCCTGCTGTCCCCATCGGCGTCTCCGCCAGCTGGTCGGCTGCCCAGAGCCGGTCCTCACCATCCCAGCCGTCCCGTGGGTCCCCAGCCAAGCTGCTATGGCTTCGGCACCAGGTCCAACTGAAGCCATGAGCGTCCCAGGCCCTTGTGGACCCGGGGGCCCCTGTGAGGGGTCCTTAAAGCTCTGGGGCAAGTTCCAGAGGAGTTTAGTTCCAGCAGCTAAGAGGCTGATGTGAGTTACAGCCATCTGAAGACGTGGATTAATGTGTCCAGGCGGTGCCTGCAAACTGGGGGTCGCCCTCCTTGCTTTGGTGAGGAAGTTGCTAACAGCATGGAGCCCAGTGTCCTGTGACTGAATCAGTGCAGGCCCTCCTTTCTGGGCCAGCCTCTGCCCTCTGGTCTGGGGCCACCACCTTGGCCATTGTGGTAGGGGATGGGCAAAAGAGGGACAAACTCATCTGCTGGGGTGAGTGGACAAGTACGCGCCATCTTCCCTGCGGCAGGGCGGGGGGTACCCTGCCTTCCACCCACTGCCCCAGTCTCCCCTTACCTGTCCTGCCAGGCCTGGGGGGTTGCCCGGTAAACAGAGCCTGGCCCCTGCCCTCTGGGAACCAGAGCAGCTGGAAGTCCAAGAGGTCAAGTGTCAGGCAGGGCTGCTGTAGACTTACCAGCACCCATCGATTCCCCGGTGTCAGCTTCTCCTTCTTGGGCTGTGGCCTCAGAGCAGACGACATGTGTATGGAGAGGTCACCAGGGCTGTCACGGGCCCTGTCCAGGCTGCGTGTCCCCTTCCACCCTCACCCAGCCTTGGAGGGGCGTGGGGACCAAAACTAGGGAGTCAGACCCCCATCAGAGGGCGGGGCGCTTGGGCACTGCCCCTCACCCGCTCAGCAGCGGGAAGCGGTGTGGGGTGACCGTGGGGGTGTCGGCTGTGAGCTGGTGTGCCCTGGCTCCTTTCCAGGGTCAGTGGTGGCCTGTAACCAGAGCCTGCCCTGGGCCCGTCGGGACAGAGGGTGGTGGCTTTAATTAGCCCTCTGTGTGACAGGACAGGGCCCTGTTTGGAGTTTGCTCACCTCGGAGCCTGGCACGTGGCCACGTCCTCGCCCACCTCCTGGAGTCCTGGTGCTCCCAGGGCGTGAGGGCTCAGGCCCTGTGGCTGGGCCCACCCTCCTCCTGGGATGTGGCCATGTGGGCCCGCGCAGATCTCCGTGGTTTCCTGCCCTCCGCAGCCTGAGAGCCGTACTGTGACCATCTGGAAGCTCGGTGTCGCGCTTCCGGATTTAACTCATTATTTCTGAAAGCCGGGCTCGCCGGGGCTCTGGGAGGCCCACGTTGTGTGAGGTGTCCCTCCCACCGGCAGGTGGAGCCGAGGCAAACTGGTGCGGGTCTGAGGCAGAGCTGGCGCCCCTGGGCCAGGAGCCCTGTGGACCGGCCCTTCCGGACAGGGGGTCCCTGGGGTGCCCCTTAGAGACGCAGAATGTGGACGCAGAATGCGCCCAGGCAGCTCCTCTGAGCTGTTGGCGTTTTCCTTCTAGGCTGGTCCAGGGACCCTCATCATGGCTGCAGGAGTCCAGGACTTCAACCGGACGGAGTTTGATCGATTAAATGAGATCAAAGGTCACCTGGAAATCGCCTTATTGGAAAAACACTTCTTACGTGAGTACCAGTCGGGGAGGGAGGGGCAGGGGGCGCTGCTGGGTCGTGACTGCTGTCACTGGGCTCACGGTGGGGACGTCCCCACATGGCCTCTTGCCTCCTGCGTCTGAAGCCCTGCGCTCCTGTCGGCACAGCTGTGATGTCCTTACTCTCGAGGGGAGAGGAGCGTCCCGGGGAAGGAATGAAATGTCCCCTGGAAACTCTCGTTGCTTTAGTGAGTCTGGCGCGTTGCAGCGGCTAACTCGGGATGTACCAGAGCTGTTGGGGGGGTCTGAATTTCGCTGTCCTGTTCTGTTCAGTTTGCACATCAAGCAGGGAGCCGGCGGGTTTCTCTGCCTGTCGGCCGCAAGCATGGGGTCCCGACATGTGTGCTCTGACCATCGGCCCTGCTCCTGGCGTCTGGCCTCTGGGTGGTGGGGACAGTAGAGATTGTTCTGGAAGGGCTTTGGGGCTCCTCACAGAGACGGTCTCATCTGACGTGGTGTCTTTCTCCTCTCACCGCCCCCTGCGTCCTCCCGCTCTACAGCTGAGGAGGCGGAGGGGCCAGGGCTGAGGAGCGCGACCTGCTGTGAGGTTAAGTCGTCTGCCTTGTGGGGGCTTCCACCAGGCAGACCTGCCCTGAAGCCCGCGCACGTGGCCTGCTGCGTGACAGGGTTTCAGAGCTAACACGAGGGTGCGGGTGATGCTGTTAGGAAAAAAATACCAGGGGAAAGATGCAGCTTCGGCCCTGAGTGCCCGGAGCCACCGGGAGAGCTGCCTGGGCCCAGGAGGAAGGGCCCACGCGACTCACCTCCCTTCAGGTGCCATGCCCAGCTAGGGCGTCCCTCTGATGCTTGGGACCAAGCAGCCACACCCTTGCTTGCCCACAGGCCCCATCCTCTGTCCCTACCTGAGTCCTTTCCTCCTGTGCCTCCCCCTTTCGCATGACAAGTGTTGTCTGAGCTCTAGCCATGGGGACCAGCATTGCCGCCCCTGCCACCCGTGTGGCAGGTGGACCCTCGCCTGCAGACGGAGGCGGGTGTCTGAGCTGCGCGGGGAGACCGCAGGGGTGGGCCTGCCTTCTTCTCCCAGGCGGGGGGCAGCGCGGCTCTCACAGCATCTCTGCGCACCACCTGCTGCTCCGCCTTCCCCCAGATCCGTGCTTCCCTTGGCGAGTGTGCCTGGTCACGCACACGTGTCGGGGCATTGCCTGTGTGCATGCCCGTCTGTGCCTCACCAGCCAGCGCTCAGCCGCAGGGTCCCGGCCCCCATGGTTCTGAGGGTGGCGCAGTGGAGCGACTCAGTCCAAGGTGGCCACTGAGCTGGCTGGGGAGACAAGGCCAGGCTGGGTCTGCCCGGACTGCCCGGACTGCCCGGCGCTGTGGGTGGTGGGGGGCCTGGTACCTTTGACCTTGGCCTGTGCTGAGCTTCTGCAGGGAGGCTCACTGGTACTGCTGGGGCCGCTGTGTGGGGCAGCAGAGCTGGGCGGACCCTGCTTGAGGCATCCGTGTGTGCAGCCTCATGAAATTGCCTTTAGTGGGTCAAGCGGAGAATATTGGTGATTCGTGGGGCTCAAGGAACCAGCAGAGCCAGGTGCTCTCGTGGAAAGGGGAAGGGTCTGAGAGAGCATCTAGCAGGGACCCCTACCCGCCCACCCCCCCGGCTGGGGAGGGCCAGCGTGGGGTCTCCAGGAGAAGGGGTACCAGGCAGAGGTGGGCAGCGGGTGTGTCCACCAGTGAGGTGAGTGGGCAGGACAGCTGTGACCCGCAGGGACACTGTCTGGGGCGACCTGACTCGTGTTGAGAAAAGAAAAAGAGGCAAGAGGCCGTCTGTCCTTGGGTGGGCGGTGCTGGCGTCCCTGGGTGGGCGGTGCTGGCGTCCCTGGGCTGGTCCTCACGGTTTTACCAGAACAGTGTCCTGTTTCACTCCTGGGGAGCTCGTGTCGTACAAGTGCAGAGTTCCACTCTGACAGCCCAGGGGGTGGTAATGTTAGGCATTCTTTCTTAATTACGGGAAATTTCAAGTGGATCAGAGTGGAGGAAGTCGTGTAACGAGCCTTCGGATTCGGCAGGAGTCGCCGGCGGCCAGGCCGGTTTCCTCTGCGCTCCCACCCCGGCCCTTCCCCCGCAGGCCGTTTGAAGCAAATTCCAGGCAGCGTCCTGTGACTTGCTCTGTAAATACTGCAGTAGATGGCTCATCACGTTTATGAACGGAAGGCCAGCATCTAGTAGCACAACTGGAGGACAAAGAGCCCCACGGTTTTCAGGAATATCGCCGTACCCAGCTTAAGCCCCAGTTTCCCCAAACGTCTCATCATTTTTTGGCAGCTCCCTGGAGTCGCAGACAAGGCCCTACGCTGTGATGGGTGGGCGTGCCTCTTCTGTCTCCTACTCTGCCGGGTCTCCCCGCTTCTCCCTTTGCTCTTTGTGGAGGAAGCCAGGCCATCTGTGGGGGACGTCCCCACCCTGGGCCTTGCTCAGGGCGTCCCCGTGGCCCCAGCACGTGAGCCAGCATGTCCCCCTCCCTCGGTGCTGCTAGAGGGGTGGTCTGTGGGGGACGCCCTCCTTGGTGGTGGTGGCAGCTTCCCTGAGGTGGGCTCTCACTTCCGTGCCACCACCCCGGACGTGTGACCCCCATGCATCACCTCATTAGCAGCTGCAATGGCCGTTTTCTGCTATTCTTTCTCAATTTATTAACCAGTGTGTTTCTGAAAACCTAGCTGTTTGGTATAGTGCACATAGGGAAGGCAGGGGACACGCTTGTACCTCCCCTGTGTATCCCGCTTTCAAAACAATGGCTTGGGTCTGTACTTGGAGCCCCTCCCGGGGTGACCTGCGCGGGGCTCCGGCTTTTGTGGGGGGTTTTGGCGTCATCACGATGAGACTGTGGATTTAAACGTCGTTAACGAGTCTCAGTCGCTGTGGTCATGACCTCAGCGGGGCTCAGGGAGACCACCCGCGGGCTGTGACTGTCTCGCGTCTCCTAGTGGTGAGACGCAGGGCAGGTGGGATGCTGCATCCTCAGGGCGACTGACCAGGGGGTCTGGGGTGCCATGTTGTCCCCACCCGGGCTGTAGAGAGTTCTTTTAAAAACTAAATTTAGTTTTGTAGGTATCTAACATTGTTTTCAGGGTGTATGCGGAGAACTCGAGTTTCTCTTCCTGTCCACCCCCAGCCCCCTCCCCTGTTGAAAACCGGGTGTGTTTTCATTGTACAGTTTATCTTTCCATTGAGTTTTTGTAGAAGCAAATACAGATCTGTGGCTACCGTCCCGCTTGGATAAATATCAGCACGTTCTCACTTCCTGCACGCTGACGTGGCGGGGTCCTCGGTGTCCGGGGTTCCAGCTCCGCCTGCCGTGTGGCTGTGGCCGGGGCACCTGGCCGCCCCGCGCTCCCTGTTGCAGTCACGGGTTACAGTAGCTGCACTGCCTCCGACCTGTCACAGCTACCGGTGGCGCTTGCGCGGCCGCGCCTCGCGTGCTCGGACGGCCCTTGTTTCTATATGCTGAACGTCTGGCGTGATGCCCTGGACCTGATTAACAGGAAGTCAGTGCCCAGAGAGGAGTGAATTCCAGGAAAACCTGGTCAGAGTTGGAATTTGCATGGGAGAGCCTGTCTGTCCCTTCCTCCACTGTCTCTTCTGTCCCAGTACCCAGGGGAATACTGTGTGTCAGAAAGGACGCCGTCAGCCCCAGGGACCACCGAGGGGTGTGAGTTGTCGTTGAAGCTGCCCCGTGTCCCGAGGTGGCTGCCCGGCCCTGGTCTGCGGAGGGCGGGGCTGGCTTCTCGCTCCTGACCCGGCCCCAGTGCGCAGGTAACTGTGGGCACTGAACCGTTCAGGGCCGGCGCGCCCCCAGCTGTAAGACGCCTAAGTGGTCGGTGTTAAAATTCCATTCAGCTGTCTGTGGTACCTTCCCCCAGGAAAGCAGGCCATTACCCTTCACGGAGAAGCGGAAACAGCCCCAGTTCACAGCGGCTCTCTTCAGTCATTAAGTATTGAAGAGCACAAATGATCCCGACAGGCGACGGCGGAGCGCAGAGTGGGGGTTGAAAGGCGCCTGGCTCGGGACTGGAGGCAGGACCCTAAATCTGTTACAGCCGCCCGTAAAGAAGTGAAAGGCGTCGTACGTTTGCATTAGCCTGAAACACAGTCCAGCTGTCACTGCTTCTGGAGCACACGCACGCGCTGGTCCGGTTTCGGAGCGGGAGCGTGCGGCCCCCTCACCTGCTGGGCGCAGGCTCTGGGAAGGGAGATTCTCAGCGCCACCGGTTGCAGGCAGAGGCCTTCCCCAGAATGACCTGGCACAGTGTGGGTCACGGGGACGTGCGCAGGGGCCTGCTGGCCACTAGGCTAAGCCCCAGGCTCCGGGCCCATCTTCTCCCTGTGCTGACGTGAAGGCGTGGGCTTGTCCCCGGACACGCTGGAGGGGCCTCCCCTCAGCGCCCGCCCTCGGGTCTTGCTCCGTTGTGTCTGGGCCACCAGCACTGGTATGGGCACACTGATGGTGGTTCCTGGAGAGGGTGGCTCAGGGAGAGTGGCCCTTTGCTCCTGAGCCACGCCACACAGCGCAGGTCAGCAAGGCCGGCTGTGACCCCGTGCAAGGGCTTCCGGCAGCAGCTGGGCAGGGACACGAGTGGGAGGTGGCTGTCTGCCTCCAGCGGCCTGGAGGGCCTCGCTCTGGATGCTGAGACTGGACAGAGGGGCCCGGAGGAAGGAAGTTTCTGGGCGCCAGCTGGGTGACTCAGGCTCACCATTGAAGTCTTCTGGAAACAGAATGGGGCAGCCGCTCAGAGCTGGCTGGTGGCAGGTTTCAGGGTGGGGGTGATCAGAGATACCTGGAGACCTGGCCCTTCGGAGCTGGGCCTGCACATGCCCCTCGGTGGGAGGTGGGGAGGCGGCCTGGGTTTTTTTTTAAACTCTGCTCCTCCTGCTTATTCAGTCAGCGGCATCGAGCTGGGAAGATGCAGCCGCAGTGCCAGAGACGGGTCGGCGGTTCTGGCCCGGAGTGGTGTGCTTAGGAAGTGGTTTCTGGCCTTTCGTGAGGATGGCAAGTGGGTGGCCCCTAGACGGGAAGGGGGCAAACAGATCAGATAACTGGCCGATGAAGACAGAGATGACTGCGTGTCCGTGTCATGTAGAATTTATCTAGGAGAAAAAAGGAAGTTGGCCCTTCAGAAAATTTCGCGTCTGACCCACTGGGCTGGCTCAGAATTTCGTATTTCTAGGTCACTCCTGCTGCCTGGTGAGAACCTGTTATTCACTGTGGATGTCCGGCCCTGCCTCCTGGCTGGACTGAGGCGAGCTGACCCCACCAGCCCGGCCTGGCTCAGCACCCAGCCGAGCACCTCCCCAAGTGCTGGGCTGGAAGGAGGGGCAGGAGTGGGGTGGGGCGTGGTTCCTGGCTCAGCGCTGGCCGGGACCCCAGAGCCCAGACCTCAGCCGTCAGATCCGTGCTCCGTGGCTTGCTGAAAGGCAGTCAGCGGTTCCCGAAAACCAGCTGTTCTGCATGAAGACGCTGGCTGGGATCTTGTTTCTTCCTATTTTACACAGGAAGCATTTTAACGCCCTCCTCCACCACCGAACCCCCATTTGGTTTCCTAAAATGTATCTGAAACGCAGTGGTCGGCCAGCAGCCAGCCAGCAGCCTGGCCTGCTAGAAAGTAAGAGCTTAAGCAGCTCTGGGTCCAGTGACTGAGCCGTCGGTGTGGTGCTGGACAGCGTGTTCGTCGTCCCATAGACGTTTCCCCTGCACCCGGCGGCGGACAGCCCGCGGGGCGTCAGTGCTGTGGAGAGATGCAGCAGACGGCGACGGCAGAAGCCTGGCCTTTCCTGTAACAGACCGTTTTCCCCAGGGGTTGCTGCGAGTGAGGGCTCGCCCTGGGCTCAGGGCCTGATACCCCCATGTTGGGAGGGCGTGGCTCTGCCTTCTAGAGAGGTCCGAGGTGAGGGCAGGGCGGGGGGTGGACTGGACTGGGAGGCTGGGAGAGTCTGGGGAAGCTGTGCATGGAGGTGAAGCCACAGAGCCCGGGATCAGGGGGCCTCCGGGGGTGCAGCCCTCCCGCCCGGCCAGGAGGCAGCATGGGCTTTGCGGGTGGTCCCTGCGTTTGTGCACCTGGCCGGTGGGAGGCAGTTTTATTTAAGGATTACCACTTGATTTTTATTTTTGGCTGTGGCTGGGCCTGTTGAATTCTGTGCCAAGAGGACTCCTCCTTGAGAGTTCTACTTTTTCAGGTTTAAAAATAGCCTTGAAGCCTCTTCCTTTTCCCAGTGACTTCCCTGGGGCTGTGGCCCTGTGGCTCAGGCGTAGGTGGGCACCAGCCAAGGCGTCCCCTCTGTCTTTCCCGCAAGTCAGGGTGGCCGTGGGCTGATGGGGGTGCCTGATGCCACTGGTCAGCTTGAAGGCTGGGCCAGGCCGGGGGACCAGCCAGCCCTTCGTGGGCGAGTGCTTCCAGAAATGCTTGTGCTGCTTTCTTGGGGTCAGGGCTCCACGTCGGTAGCTCATTTTGCCTCGTCCCTCTGAAAGCAGTGGTTTGTGGAGCACCATTGTTGGGGTCCTTGGAAGCTCCTGTTAGAGGGTAACCTGGCTTGTTTGGATCCCAGGCTGCACAAAGGGGGCATTTTGGATGCAGAAACCAAACTTAGAAAGCCAAGACTGACAGCTGTGTGTCTGAGGGCCCCTCTGGGCTCACAAGCATCGCAGCCCTCCCCCACCTTGCCGTTACATCCTGTGGCCTGATGGCTCCTGTGGGAGGTGGGTGGGGACAGGCTGCATCTCCCGGAGCAGCCCTGGCTTCCGTTCCAGGCTGTGCACCCGGCTGCCGTGCTCAGCTCACACGGGGACCCTGCTGAGCTGGAGCCCAGGGAGGGATTCATGAATGACCATGCCAGCGTCTCTCTCCTGGGTGCACACTCCACTCTTGGAAGGTTTGGGGGTTCTGAGTCATATCTTGGGCAGGCATTCTGGGTCCCCTGGCCTCCCGTGGGCCTCCTTACCATCCCCCGGCCGGCCCCGGCCGTCTGCCAGGTCAGCAGATGCCACAGCCGGCACCAGGCCTTGAAAAGGAGAGAACCATCAGGCTGGGAGCTGCGCCACGTGACCCGGGCACAGCGGCCCCTCCCGCCCGGGGCTGTGACCCCTGGTCTGATGCGCTGGGGTGTGGCTCCCACTCCTGGGGACCCCCGCCCACGAGTTAGCCATCAGCAGGTATGAAACAGCCTGTGTCCAGCCCACCCGCGTGGCTGCAGAGGTGCAGAGAGGCTCAGGAGAGCAGCCGTGAGCGTGCTTCCATCAGGATGGCTTGTGGAAGGTCCCAGGCTCATGCACACCTGACTCCAGGATGTCCCCTCCACTGGGGCTTTTCACTGCCGAGAGTTTGGAGAAGTCAGAGGAAGCATCGATGGGGGATTTCATGAATCCTGCTTCAGGGTGTTTGGGGATCAGCCAGAGGTGGGGAGGAGAGAGAAGGGAGGCAGGGGGCTGGCAGGGGCCCCGCACTCCCCGGGGCCATTTGACCTGCTGAGGGAAGGCTCTCTGTTTCATGGCTTGTGGGTTCCCCCGCGAGTGGGAAGACCCTCTTCAGGCCATGTGGAAGGAGGGGGTGTCCCTCCCGCCCTCCCAGGGCCTGCTTGGCCCCCAGTCTTGTGCCAGGGGAAGTGTGGCGAGCAGTCATGGCTCCGCAGAATGCCTGCGTCCTGATCACCAGAACCTGTGACTGCGGCTCCTTGCACTGGTAGAAGCGGCTTTGCAGGTGTGATTAGGGGTCTGAGATGAGAATGAGCCTGGGTTATCCAGGTGGATCCGGTATCATCACGAGGTATCATCTCCCTCCGTGTGAGAGGGAGACAGACAGTCAGAAGTCAGAGCGATGAGGTCGCCGGCTGGGGTCACCAGCCAAGGAACGCGGGCACCTCTAGAAGCAGGAGAGGGCCGGGAAATGGATTCTCCCCACAGGGAGCCAGCCCTGCCCGCACCTGGACTTGGGCCCCCATTTCAAACTCTGACCCCTAGAACCGTGAGAGGGCACGCTCTCACACTGTGCCTGTGGTCATTCTTCGTAGGAAGTTAATAGGGGGGATGTTTGAGGTGCTTGCCGCCTGGCCCTGTGTGTGGCATTGCACCCCCACCCCCGCCCTTCGTGAGACCCTCTCAGCCCCCGACAGATGGAACAGGAGCACACGTGGTCCAAGGTCCTGGTTGGGGGGAGCACTGCTCTGTCGCCGTGGCGTCTGCAGCAGGTCGGAATAGAGGGTCCTGTGCTGAGGCCTGGAGGGGCCAGTTCTGCAGCAC
The DNA here is from genome assembly GCF_048773025.1 of Camelus bactrianus. Lineage (NCBI taxonomy): Eukaryota > Metazoa > Chordata > Mammalia > Artiodactyla > Camelidae > Camelus > Camelus bactrianus. Next base: position 67,773,058 of record NC_133550.1, read on the forward strand.
ACGGCGTCCAGGACCCGCAGCCGGAGGCCGGGTAACTGCCGAAGAGGCCACGATTTAGACTCTAAGGTTGGAGGGCGACCCAGGGGCAGGGGAGGCCTGCGTAGAGACCTGGGGGCCAGAAGCCAGCTGCCACTCGCCCTCACAGCCTCTGGACGCCCTGGGTCCTGCTGGAGGCTGGTCAGGATGCAGCCCCTTGAGTGAGCAGCTCGGCACTCTCCCCCCGGCAGGGACTCGGCCTCCTGTTCTTTGTCCGAGAAGAGGGTGAAGGTTGTGCAGAGTTGTGTTGTCTCTGCTCTGTGCAAGGAGCTGCCCGCGCTCTGCACTGTAGTGACCTAATGTGTCACCGAGGGAGCGGGCCCGTGGCACCCACTGTCATGGGGTCTCGTTGGTGTTTCAGGCCTAGGGAGAGTCGGGTGTCCTCGCGGGAGCTGCTGCTCAGGGAAGAGACTTGGAGGAGAGAAACAGTCAGAATGCCGGTCGGTTTCATTTATGGAGCTGTCTCTGTGTCACCAGGAAAGGAGGCAACTGGAAAAGGCGGGAAGTCTTCTTGTGGCTTTGCTGGGAGCTGGGACGAGTGGATTTGCCAGGCTGTGTCCAGAGGTCCTTGTCTGCGGGGTCACTGTCCCCTCACTGGCTTGGGTGCGGGGCGGTGCGAGGAGTGCGGAGAGCAGGGCTGTGGGTCTCCTGGGAGGAGGGAGGAGCCTGTTGGTCTGGGTTCCGCAGAGCTCCCACCCTGGGAAGGCCCAGGAGAGGGAGGGGCAGCTGGAGGGGTGAAGGTACCTGTGGGCAGGGCCGAGGAGGCTTTGTCAGGGAGCCCATGGTAAAAGGACGCGGCCTGAGACCCCCTGTGTTCACGTGATGGGACCCAGCTGCACCTGACCTTTCACAGGAGGGAGATGTGGGGAAAGGGGTTCAGGGGCGTTGTGGAAAATGTGGTTTCCTGCTGACGACGCTGAGGATGGAGGAGGCGTCTGGGGCTGACTTGACCTTGTGATGGAGCCGAGGTCCACAGAGGCAGCTGGGGTGCATGTGGGTGCTGGGGTTCAGAGGAGCAGACGGGAAAGCACCGAACACCCTGACTGCGGCGGTGTGGGATCCCTCACCTCTGTCCTCCCCACGTGAAGCTCCCTGGCCTGTGAGTCCAGCCAGGCTGGTCCTTGGGGGCGGCTGGCAGGGCTGCACGAGCCCCCCTCCGCCCCACAGCCGAGCCTGTGGCCACTCCCCCCGGGACACATCTCTGAGGAGGCTCCCTGGGACCTTCACGCACTTCTCACCTGCTAAGCCTTGACTGAGCACCTACTGTAAGCCAGGCCCTCTGTGGTGGCGGGGGGTGGGGTCAGAAATGGGTCCCACGGGAGGGGGTCTAGCCACACCCTGCAGGCACTCAGGAGGGCAGAGGGTCTCCACGTGGTGCCAGAGCCCCGGCTCTCCCACTGCCAGGGAGTGTGAGTCCTTTTGGAAGAAGGCCCAGGGCCCCACCTGCTGAGGCCAGCTCTGGCCCCAGGACAGGAGAGCTGCCTCCCCAGAGTCCAGGGTCCAGCAGGGAGCTGTGTCCCATCTGGCTCTGGGGCCAGTTCACCCATGTGAGGTGGCCGGGGGAAGCCCCGGACGCCCACTCTGGGCAGGGTGTAGCACTCGGTCACTCTCGCACTGCCACGTTTAGTGTGGGGCCGAGTGGAGGTCCCCGTGGAGGCTGGGGTTCCTGGGCTGATCAAATGTTAGGGCTCTGGACTCCTGATTGCAGAGTGGCTGCTGCCACCTTGAAGCAGGTGCTGTGTGTGCAAGGACGTCACAGGTGGGGACTCTGAATGCCTCGACTCCTCAGGTCCCTGGGAGCCCCAGTGTAAGGGGGGAGGCCGAGGCCCGAGCTGTGGGGCTGGCGTGCCTGCTGTCCAGATGACGATGTCCTTCAGGTGCTGATGACCTTGTCCTGGGCGGTGGTGCTGTTTGTTGAATCCCTGCCGTGGCCCTCCCCCACCCGGGTGTCCCCCCGCCCAGTCCTCCGCCAGCCTGGTGCGGGTGAGCTGCCAACAACCTGCTGTGCTGCTCACCGCATCTTTCCTGGCTGCCCCCGAGCCAGGCTGGGTCCTGTGCTGTCACAGACAGGGAAGCAGACGGGCCGTCCCTCTGGAGCCTGAGTCGGGGGTCCTGCAGGTGAACGTGGCTCAGGAGTGCGGCTTGTTTACCGGGGTCATGTTTGCTGAGCCCGCCTGTGGAGCTGGTCATCTCTAGGATTCTTCTCCCAGCACCCAGGGAGGCCCTCTGTTCCCAACAGGAAAGAGCAAGACCGTGAGAGAAGATGACAAAGGGCTTCATTAGCTTGGCTGGGGGAGGAGTGTCAGTGGGTCTCCCCGGGGAAACGGCATCCGAGTCTGCACTGAAGTCAAGGGGCACCAGCACGTGCAAAGGCCCTGGGGCAGGATCAGACTGGGGAGGCATTTGGAGACGTAAGAGGGTTCCTGTGGCTTGACCCCAAAGAGGCAAGGTGAGAGGAGGCGCAGAGGGAGTCGGAGCCGGGAGTAGGGTGGGGCCTCAGGCTGGATTTGGGAAGCCCCGGCCCAGTGTCAAGCAGGGAGGTGTCAGGTTCTGATGATGTGTGCCTCCGGAACCTCTGACTGCTGTTTGGAGGCCGACTGGGGTGAGAGCGGAGCTGGGAGCCAGTTAGGAACCAGGGTGGGGCTGGAAGTGAGCAGCACGTATGGATTTGGGGGGGCATGGAGGAAGAATCCGGATGTGTGTGGGGGTGAGGTCCTCCCATCTGCACCTGGCTCAGGTCCCCTCTGCTGTAAGTTGCCAGGCTGAGATGGGGGCGGGGCAGAGCCCCCTCTGTGGGCTTCCAGCAGCCCTGGAGCAGGGGTCCTCCCTCGCTGCTTGGTGTGGGTGGACTCTGCTTCTGAGTCTTAACTCAGAAGTGTCCCCAAGGCCCTAGGCAGGAGCCGGCCCCTCCTTCCTGATCGCCCTTTGTGTGGCCCCTTTACAGAGCCTGTTCTGTGCCCCCGGGAGGTGGGTGTGGAGGCCTTGTTCCTCAGGGAGGCAGCTCCACCTCGGGATTGAAGGGGTCTCTGGAGCCAGGCGGGAGGCTCCCTGTGGGGTTGGCATGGTGTCCACCCAGCCCCCCTGCCCGGAGGGTCTTCTCCCAGGGGGTCTGGGTGGGAGGGGCCCACAGGGCACTGAAAAATGCAGGGTGAGCAGGGAGATCCTGCAGGTGGCGGAGAAGGGCCCGGGCACTCAAATATTTACCCAGCAGATAGGCCCCTGTGTTCAGCAAACCTAAATAGTTTACACCAGTTCGTGGTGAAGCCTGGCGGGTCGCAAACTCCCAGGTGTGCGGTGGGTCTGGGGACACGCTGGAGCCCCCCTCCCCCCAGGCAGCAGGGTCTCCTGACCTTCGGCCTCTCCCGGTCTCCCCAAGGCCTGTCTGGGGCTGTGGCTGCCTACTGACCTTGGCCTAAATCTCAGGGTCTTGGGCTCAGCCCTACGTCCTCAAGTCTGGTAAGGCGTCCAGGACAGGAAAGGGAGCTGCTGGGTCCCACTGAGCCCCGTCCCACCCAGGAAGAAGGCGCCAGGCCTGTGAGGATCTCTCTCCCATGAGGACAGCGGAAGCCTGCCTGCAGCCCCGGGCACTTGTCAGACCCCCAGGGCGTCCCGGCCCCGGGGGCGCCAGTCCTCGCCTCTGATGCCGGCGGATTGATGGGGCACACTCCTAGGGCTCAGGGGTGCCTTCTGGGACTCGCACAGACGTGGCTGTTCCCCTACCTCCCGGACCACGGCCACAACAGGCCACGCTCAGGGCCGACTCCTGGGTAGAGGCAGTGCTGAGATGACCCTTGGTCCTGGAGCCCACTGCTGCCCTGAAGAGCAGCCTTGGTCCCATCTGGACAGGTTACCCCGGGCTGTCACGGTGCCAGCACGGCCGGCTGCCGGCCTCCGGGCCTGGCCAGCGTTGTCCTTCAGAGTTCACGTTGTTCTGTCCTGGGGCGGCTCAGCCTGCTCCCCTGTGGTTTCTCCACAGCTGTGGGAAAGACCCCCTTGGAAGCGGCCGGTGTGGGCCGGGGGCGGGGTTCTTGGGGCTCATCATGCCTCCTGGCCGTGGGCTGATGTTCCCCGGGGGTCCTGCACTATGGACGCCGCAGGCCAAGCCCAGAAGCAGGTCTGCAGCTCCTGGAGCCCGGGAGGAGGCTGTGGCATCTGCGGCAGGGGGGGCAGGCCCCTGTGCTCACAGGTGTGGTGGGGTTACACCCTGCAGAGCAGAGCTCGCACGAGTCCGCACCGCCCCAGTCTGTGCCACTGTCATCGTCACCGAGTGCCTCAGGGGAGCTGGGTCTGGGTGAGGAAGCTCTGTCTGAGGGCGGTGGGCTGAGCTGCAGATGGGAGAGCAAAATCCCGCCCTGTAGTGGCCTGAGCGGTCCCTTCCCTTGCTCATGACCATCTCAGGGACTCTGGCGGGCGCTGCCCCCCTTGCCCAGACGCGTCCCCTTTCAGTCCCCGGGGCTGGATCCTTCTCCGCCACAGCCCGCTCACTTTGTCCTCCGCTGAGGCTCACTGAGCAGTGCTGTTCTTGCTGCCCGACTCCCCCAGGGGGTGGCTCTCTGTCTTGCTCACCTCTTTATCACAAGTGTCCAGAGCGTGACTGGCACACGAGACTGCCCCGTGCTTGTGGGCGGAGGCTGACGTGGACTCTCAGCAGCTCAGGTTCAGCCTGGCCAGGACATCGGGTTTGTTTTACAACTTGAGATGTTTGCTGAAAAGGGGAAATGGGGTCGTCAGCCCAGAGCAGCTGCCCGTGGCGGGGCTGTCAGCCTGGGAGTGGGTGTCTGATGAGGTGTGACTCTCCACGTCCCCACTGCTCCTGTGTCCCATGTGCACCAGGGAGCCTCGCCCTAGGACGCTGGCAGGTCGAGGCGGCATCTGGGTCTGTGTCTCCGTCCGTGTCCATGGCCTGCCAGGTGGTGGCTCCTCTGGGTGCCATAGAGAGCCCTAGGAAGAGAGGGCTTACGTCCAGGGGATGCAGGAGTTGGGCAGCGAGGATGAGGACTGTGTCGTTGTGGGGTTGTGACGAGCCTGAGTCCACTCTGGACCCAGTTGAGAAACGAGAAAGTGATCCCTGGCAGGACTGGGGCCTCGTGTCTGCAGGCGCCATCGGGTGGCTTAAGGGCTTCAGGTGGGCTCGGTTCCAGCTTGCTGTGATTTCCCTGGTGCAGCGGACTCGGGGCAGAATCCCCAGGAGTCACAGGGTGCCCACCGCTGGCTGCCATCCCCTAAGTGCTTGTGGCATGACCGAGTGGGGAGGGGCTCTGCAGGATGGCAGAGGAGCTCCCTGCCTGGGGGACGGGGTCCCGGGTGCAGCCGGGCTGTGCTCACTCCTGTGGGGGAGACCGGAGCTCCTTCCCGCGCTCTTGAGTCAGTGGGTGACAGTTCCACTACCTGGGGCTCTGGTCTGGAGGTGCAGCAGGACCACGACTCCCTCCGCTGCCTCCGCTCGTGACCCTGGGCTTCCTGCGTGGCGGGTGCCACCCCGGCGTAGGTGTGGTAGGTGGTGCTCGCAAGCTTTCCTGTGGAGGGGGTGGTTCTCTCCCTGTGGGCACCTTGCTCCCATCGTCCCCGCAGCCTGGCCAGGCCTCCCTGCCCCCCGGCAGCATCCAGGTCGGAGGAAAGCTGGAATCTCCGCCCTGGATCGGAACTTAGCTCAGGAGCATCCACATCTCCCAGGAAGCTTTGCAGGACTTGCGTCAGGCTGGATTGGGCCCCTTCATTGGTTCATAACTCACTTCTTCAGCAAGGGGGGCTGGCGTGCTTGAAGGCACAGAAAGTGCAGGGTTAGATTATGGACAAAGCGGCTGCTGGCACCCTCTGGCGTGCCCTCGTCCCCTCCTGCTCCCTGCGCCCAGCTGCCGGAGCCATGGCCCTCTGCAGCCCTGACCACCTCCCATGCACAGCTCTCTCTCAGAAGTCCAGGCAGCCCTGGGGAGGGCAGAGCCCAGGCCTGACCCAGATGGTCTGCGTCCTCACTGCGGCCCTCGGCCTGGCCCTGGCTGCTCCCAGCCTGGAGTGGGAGGACTCCTGTCCTCAGGTGTGGGCGGGGTGGCTGCTCCCTGTCTCTGGTGACATGTGGCTGGTTCAGGCCATCTGGACACCCAGATCTTGCCCCGTCTGAGTAGGAGGAGCCCTGACGGAGAGACTCCTGTAGATGCTCCCCCCATCCCCGAAGGAGCAAGGGCGCTGCTGCCTAAGCACTTGGCAGACCAGCCCTCCCTCGGCCCCTCTACGGGGCGGCGGGGCGGCCCGCGGGACCCTCACCTGGCGCTGCCCTTCCCTCACAGAGGAGGAGCTCCGGAAGCTGCGCGAAGAAACCAACTCGGAGATGCTGCGGCAGGAGCTGGACCGGGAGCGGCAGCGGCGGATGGAGCTGGAGCAGAAGGTCCAGGAGGTGCTGAAGGCCAGGTGAGGAGGAGGGGAGGCCGGGCGAGGAGGAGGCGAGGCCAGGCAAGGAGATGCTCAGGGCCAGGTGAGGACCAAGTGAGGAGTGGAACCAGGTGAGGTGCCCAAGGTCAGGTGAGGAGGGAGTGAAGGCCAGGTGACACCATCGCCCAGGCAGTGTTGCCCTGTCTGTAGTGGGGGTTCCCTGAGTCAAGATCTTGCTCAACTCCGGAGGTGGCCGGCCCCGGGAGCAGACACACCTCCAGCCCCCTGTGCTGTGTGGCTCCTGCTGGCGCCCCGTCTCTGCCCTCCTCAATAGGACGGGGCTGTCGCAGTCTCTCCAGGAGTCCTGCTGCCCCTCCCCTCATCCTTTTGGTCTCAGCCGAGAACTCAGGTCCAGTCACCCTCCTGGCTCCTGGGCTGACAGGCCTGGTGACTGTGTGTACATGTGCCCCGGGCAGGGGGCCTGAGGTCTCTGCTGAGTGGGGGTGCCCCCCCAGGCCTCCTCAGCCCTCCCAGCCCCTCCTGGGCCCAGAGCATTATGAGGGTCAGAGGGTGAGTGGTGATTGTGGGCCTGGCCCAGACTCTCTGGGTCAAGTCCTGCCTGTGCCGGTCATGAGCTGTGATCCAGGAACAGTGGCTGCCTTCCTGTGCCTCGGGGCCTTTGTCTGGGGAAGAGGGGGCGGAGGAACCCTGTTCCACAGCAGGAGGGATGGAGGAGTCACGGAGCCTGCCACGAGCGGCCTGGCCGGGCAGGGCCGCCTCACGTCCCCCCAGTCTTGGCCAGCAGTCACCCCCCAGCTCCTGGCAGGGCCTTCCCAGGACCTGAGACCCTGCCCACCCTGCCTCTGCTTTCCCACACTCACCGCCCTCCCCTGCCCCCACCCGAGCCCCCCGACAGTACTCCAGGCACCGCACCCGTGTCACCCTGCTGTACCCGCGACCTCGGGGTCAGCCTGCCCTGGATGGCCACCTCTTTCCATTGGGGTCCTCCGTCCCCAGGCTGCCAGGTGACACCCCAGCTTCTGGAGGGGGTGACATGGACCGTGCTGCGGGATGGCACTCCTCTGGCATGCGGCCTCCTCCAGTGCCCCACACCTCTGCCTGCATGAACTTGGCCTCTGCTTCGGGGTGCCACCAGCAAGAGGCAGGTCATTCCAGAGGGGTGTTCCCGGATTCTAAGAGCTGTGCTCTTCCCGTCCTGATAAACCCTCATGAGAGTCTCTTCTGTGCGGCATCCCAGCCAGCAGCCTGGTGGATGAGGCCACCGAAGTCCCCCCCTCCCTTACGTCCCCTCCGGCCCCACACCACCTTTGTCCAGGCCCTCCGCGGCCTGAGTGGACAGCTCTCTCCAGCTTGGGGCAGCCCAGCCAGAGCCGGCTTCTCCGTGAAGAGGCCGAGTGTCACTGTCCTTCTTGACACTTGTAACCCCGCAGCTGAGGGTTCCAGGAGAGGAACACGCAGGCCAGGACCAGGAAGTAGGAGCTGCGGGTCCGGGGAGCGTGGAGGGGCCACTCCCCTGCTTTCAGGGCGGGGAGGTTAGGGTTTAGGAACCTTCTGGAAGCTGAGACCTGAAGGAGGAGGGGTGCAGGGAAAGCAAGTTCCGGGCAAGGCCTCCTCCTGCCTGGTCGACATCCTGGTGCCCGTCTGGGTGGGCACGCGCATGGGGACCCCCTTCACCGCGGGGCACACACACATGCGTCACACACACACAGGCTGGGAGTGGAGCATGGTGACTATGTTTACACAAACCTCTGTTTTGGTTTTTAAGAAAATTCTGGGAAAATCACCTTGGTTTAAGCTTACTTGTTAAGGTGAAGGCTGTCTCCAGTTAATGGGTTCAAAAGCACCATGGAGACATTGCCCTTTGACCTCCACCAGCCTGTGGTCTGGTCCTGCCCAGGGCCCTGTCCTGGGGTTTGCTCGCAGGGGGCACCTCCCATGGCTCCTGTGCCCTCCTGGCCACATCGTGGCCTTGGCCAGGGGCGCCAAGTGTGACCGTCCCGTGCGCCCAGCCCGCTCCCCCCTGACACGGGCCCCTGGCATCGCGCTCCGTGTCGGGCTCCGGCGTCTGCCCTAAGGCCTCAGGTCCTTGCCGGCAGGAAAACTAGATTTAGTAAAGCGATTCAGGACGCTCCACTCCAGGCTGTTCGGCTGATGATTGAACAGCAATGTAGGTGGCTCAGAGACGTCATGGAAGACCCCCAGTTGTCAGGAATGCAAGGGCCCTTTTCTCGTGGTGTTGTGTTGCTCCAAGGCCACCGGCTCACGTCCCGCTCACCCTGGTCACCCGGAGCTGTGGGCCGGCCCCCGCTGGGAGCGTTTGGGCTGCGGCTGGCCGTCTTCCTGTCCTCCTTTTAACCTGAAAACATTCACTGCTGCAGCTCTGTGCTCAGTCGACTTCCTAAGAGGCAGTCGAGTTTCCACACCTGGCATGACAGGAGGGAGGTGAAGTCCCTGCCCCTGGGAGCACCTGCACCCGAGTCTCCAGGCATCTTTCTCTGAAGGCAGCTTGCAGCCCATGAGTACCTAAACACCTGCTCGTCTCTAGCAGGTGATGATGTTGGAACGATCACACAGCCTTTGTGCAGGATCGGTGTCATCAGATGCAAACCCAACAGTAAAACAGTAACACGAAGGACACTCCAGGCAGCCCCAGCCTGCCTGTGGCTTAGCGAGCTGGTGTCCTCCAAGCCTGCAAGTCCTCAGTCGCATGCCTGGGCCTGGGCTTGGGTGGGAGCCTGTTGTTGGTGCTTCCTGGGTGAGCTGCCTCTTCTGGGAATGTCCTGGTGCAGAGGCCTGGATGCCTGCCCAGGAACGGAGGGCACCCAGCCAGGGCACGGGAGTTGCCTGCATGCCTGGCTCCCCTCCTGTTCCTAAAATATCCCCACTGGTCAGCAGCTCTGGACGTGGACGGTTATTTGGGCAGCCTGGCCACGGGGAGCAGGGGGTGTAGAGGCCCAGCGGCCTTCTCCTTGACCATGGCTCCTTTCTCTGGGACCCCCCCTCTGTCCACTGCTTCAGGAGGCTGTCAGTCCTGAGGGGAGGGTTTAGCTTAAGTGGTAGAGTGCATGCTTAGCACACATGAGGTCCTGGGCTCAATCCCCAGTACCTCCTCTAAGAATAAATGTAAGTAAACCTAATTACCTACGCCCACCAAAAAAGAAAAAAAAAAAGGAGGCTGCCGGCCTCACCCCCTGCTTTCCCTGCTCTGTCCTTTGTGCCTCCTGCACTAACACAACATGGCGGTGATGGGTTCCAGTCGCGGGTCACAAGCCCATGGACTGGGTGGGTTCATGGAGATGTTGGAGTGAAGTGACGCTGTGTACACAAAACAGAATGCTGAAGGTGTGCGCGTGGGGAGGGCCTTCCAGCCACGCTGTCTCTGCCCTGGGGGAGCCCTCTGTGCCCCCCAGCCCCCACAAAGGTTTGCCTGGGGTGCCGCTCTTCCCACGTCCCGGGGTCTGCTGGACGGGGGTCCGCAGGAGCAGTGCGGTGTATCAGCAGCCCAGGCCAGTGCCGGGTGAGGAGGGCAGGCGGACTGGCCAGTCAGTGACGGAGCACTGCCCAACGTATGGGGCCAGGCCTTTGGCTGGGGGCCAGTCTGTCAGGGCCTGTGGCTGGAAATCAGGCCCATGGTCAGCATCCAGCAGGTGGACAGGAATTCCAGGGAGGGCTCCGAGGCCAGGTGAGTCCTGTGGTCGGGGACGGCTGGGCTGCAGGGCAGGGAGCCGGGCAGGTGGCTGGCATGGACCGAGCTGGGCCGTGTGTGCAGGGGGCGGGGGTCACTCAGCCTGCGGCTTTGCATGGTGCTTGCTGAACATGCGTGTTGATAAATCTTTTTCGCTGGCAGGCTAGTTAATTAGTACAAGAGCTAGTTGTTCCGAGCTGAGTAATAAATAAAGACCCAAATGTGTTAAAAGTAACAGGAAGGAAAAGAGTCGTGTGCTAGAGACGCTGTTCATTTGGTCGGCAAGAGCCAGCAGGCGCGCCCGTTAGGTGTGCAGCTCTGCGCCTGCCCTCGCAGCTGGCGTCTGAGCCGTCAGGAGCCCAGGGGGCACCCGGCGGGTCGGAACAGGCACCGCTGTGTTCAGCTCCCATGAGAGCCTTGCAAAGCCCCAACACACCTTGAACTGACAGAAGTCTTGCTTCTTCTCTCCCCTCTTTAAGAACCGAGGAGCCGCCAGCTCAGCAGCCTGCGAGAGGCCAGGCCCAGGTCAATAACGGAGCAGGTAGGCCTGCAGGCGGCGGGTGGGCGGGCTCTGTCCCCGGGTGCCCCTGCTCACCTCCGGGGACCTCCTCCCTTGGGTACCGGGTTCGTGTCTCTAATTACCAGTTGGGGAGTCTTCATAGCAGTTGCAAGTTGTTCAAGCAAAACACGACTCTTTTTTCGTGGAAGTGCAAGGCAGCACCGGCCCGGCCCTTCCCCAAAGACAAGTCAGGTCGTGGTCACACTGGCTGCTTGGCCCCAGCCTGCTTGCTGGTTTCCAAAGGCTGGTTGTCCCGACAAGGGGGTGAGTGGGCAGTGGGAGTGCCCCAGCCCCCCAGTCGGAACCCAGAACCCCTTTCAGGGTCTTGTCTTCCCGCCCCAAACTCACGCCCTGTCTCACCCCACACTGCACGTTCTGAAGTCGTCATTCAGAGGATGGCGTGGGAGCAGACTGGGCTTCCATCCAGCTCTCGAGGGACCTGGTCCACAGTGGGCCCTGGGCCACGTGGCCTCACACTAGGGCCCCTGCAGGCTGACTGTGGGTGGGAAGCCCCCTGCCTGGGCCAGGGCTCAGAAAGCTACAGCAGAAGGGCCTTCGGTTAAACCCTGCCTGGCTGAAGATGTGGAAACCCAGGTCCCAGAGGGAAGGCCTCTCCCAGGGTGACCCGCCAGGGGGAGGCTGAGCTGGAACCAGAGCCGGATGCTCACCCTGTTCCCGCCCAGTTCAGGACCTTACCGCACCTGCCTTCCGGAGAGGAAGATGCCCTTCCTGGGGCCCCAGTGCTGGACATGCCACGGGCCAGGTTGCGTGCAGGATTGGCTGCTGCATCCAGTGGGGCAGAGTCCTCTCGGGTTCCCGGGGTTCATGACCACTGGCCCAGGTTCCAAGCCAGGAGCAGCACTAGGGAGCCCCCAGGACCCCTGCTATGGGTGGCAATCAGTGAGCATCCTCCATTTGTGGGAAGTGTCAGAGGAGAGTATTTCCACGCCAGCCCCATGGGTCCCCACAGCCACCTGCTCTGAGGGCCAATCCTTAAGCTGAGGTCCATTCTGATAGCCATGGTCACTGCGAAGTGGGCTCTGTGTGGAAGGCAGGGAGTGTGGTGAAGGGAGGGAAGGACCCAGCAAGTACAGCCCTGAGGATGTGGGGGGTGGGGATGGGGGTCTGCGTGGTGCTGGGACGGGATGGGGCTCAGGAGCGCCGTGAGACCTGTCCACTCGGGCAGTGCGCCTGGCCCCGACCCGGGGTTGGCAAACCACAGCTCCGCATCTGGTTTCACATTTTTAAAATGCTTTTAAATCCTTTTAAACGGTTGGGAAAAAAGCAAAAGAATCTTTGACAATTGAATGTTACACGAGAGTCAGGTTTCAGCGTCGTGAGTAGGGTTTCATGGGAGTGCAGCCGGGCCCGTCCACTGTCCACGGCTGCTCTCCAGGCCCTTGCAGTGCCGGCCCCTGCCTGGACTCTCACCCTAAAAACCCTGGCACGCTCCAGGCGGGCGGGGTGTGGGACCCCCCCCAGCCCTCCCCACCCGTCATCTTCTAAGCCTGAGTGGCCTCTGGGCATTTCTGAGCCTCGTGGCCTCTGTGGGTGCAAACCCTGGTCCCTTGGTGCCAGCAGCTCCTGAGCACCTCCACGCCACTGCCTCTAGTTGTGGTCAGACAGCGCCCCCTGCAGGTGACTCCGCCACCTGCCCTCTGCAGAGACAGACTTGTTCCTTGGGATTTCGGCTGGTTTTCTTGAGTCTGATGTGGGTGGCTTTCCAAAGGCCTTGGCCATAAGTAAGCAGAGACCACTTCACTCACTGGAGCCCCCACCAGGACACAGCCCTCGACACACAGGCCCACTGGCTGTCCCCTAGGGACACCTGGCCACTCCCCAGACAAACCAGTGTGCCCAGTTAGACATGGGGGGAGGCTGACACAGCCCCACGATGGGCTGAGAGCCTGCCTGGACGGCGCCTGTGCTGGGGACAGCCTCCAGTAAGCTGGGGGCCAGTGTGAGAAACACGGGGACCCCTGGGGTCTGCGTTGGTTGGTTTGCACCTCGTAGTGAGGTGGGCCAGGCTCTGTTTTCAGGGGCCCGAGCCCTTCAGAGGTCTGGCACGGATGGGTCCTCACCCAGCTCCGTGGGGAGCCCTGGCGCACAGCCCCTGACCCACCCCGCAGGCACCCCCACACCTGCCCCTGCCCTTCTGGGGTCCCTCTCAGCCCACCGCCCTCACCGAAACCCCCACCTCGTCCCACAGACCGGCGGGGCCAGGGGCTGTGCCCCCGCGTGCAGAAGTGGTTCTGTGAGAGGTTCGGGGAGTATGTGGAGGACTTCCGGTTCCAGCCCGAGGAGAGCACGGTGGAGGCGGACGAGCCCCTCAGCGCCCGGAGGTGAGACCCTCGTGGGACTGGGTGGGGGCACCCAGGGCGGGGAGCCTGGGGCTGGTGGGCCTGGTCCCTGCACCGAGGCTTGAGAGCCAGGCCGGGTCTCGGTACAGCAACGAAGTGGGACGGCTGTCGGGGCGCCCTGGGCCAGCCGTGCAGCTGCCCTGGCAGGAAGGGCCTCTTTGGGGCCAGCAAGCTAGGCTGGCAGGTTTCACAGGGGCAGCTGCACAGCCGTGTCCCCTACTCAGTGTTCGGACTCGTGCTTCTCGTGGGGTGGTGGGCTCACAGCCCTGGGCCTTGCTCGTGGGGACACACACCTGCTGGGTGAACCTCGGGCCCTAGGGACTCTGAGAGCCCCCTGCGGGCCTGGCCCCCCTCTCAGACACGGGTGGGGGCATGTGGACAGGAGACGAGGGACCTGCCCCAACCGAGGGAGCAGCAGTGGGGTCCCGGGTCAGCTCGGGCTCCCCTAGTGCTGTGGGGTCAGCAACGCCGTTCCAGGTGAGTCAGGGCTGGCGCTCACCTCTCCCTCTCTCCTAGGCTGACCGAGAACATGAGGAGGCTCAGTAAGTACCTGTTTGTCTCCGTGGGGCCGTGCAGTCCTTGGGGCTAAGCTGCCTGTGGGTGTGGGTGGCCTGAGGAGTGACTGCGGTCTTGTGCGGACCTGGACTGCCCTCCAGAGAGACATTTGTCAGGAATTCCCACCCAGCCTTCTTCCTAAGGCCTACCCATCTGTCCATCCGCCCTGGCCCACAGCTAGAAGCAGGTTCCCTCCAGGTCTGGAAGCCCTGGTGAGAAGTGGTTCTTCCCCAGACACTTGCCAGGCCCATGGTGTGTGAACAAAGCCCCCAGCCCCGCTGTTCCCGCCTAGGGGCACTGGCGGGCCACAGATGGTGTCTTCCTGTGGGGGCGAACGACAGCGGACAGCACCGGGATGGCCTGGGGTTGGGGCACCAGGGGCCTGCGACGGCTGGGGTTTGCTCTGCTCGTTTTGGTTCTGCATCCCCCCCGTCAGCTGGTGCAGCCGGCGGGGCTGGCCGGGTGTGTCCGAGGGCCGGGCGAGCCCTGGCCTGACTGGTCTGTCCTGTCCCCAGAGCGCGGCGCCAGGCCTGTCACCAGCTTTGTGAAGAATCTCTCTGCCTTATCCGACTGGTACTCCGTCTACACGTCGGCCATCGCCTTCACCGTGAGTGCTCCCCGCGGGGTGGGTGCCCTCCCCGCGGTTTCCCGGGGCCCAGCCCGGCTGCGTGGGCCAGCGCTCAGCATCCCCACCTGTGAGGTGGGTGTGCCAGTGCCACCCAGCCTCGGGGCTGGCCGGGGGTCTCCCTGCCTGCCCAGAGACAGCCCCACCACAGCGTCCTCAGGAGAGGGCCCTGTGGGGCTTGCGGCTGGATTTCCCCGGTGGGCTGGGGAGAGGGCTGTGGGGAGGCTTGTCTGCCTGTGCGGAAACCAGGGGTCCCTCCCATCAGGCACCAGGGGCTGGGGGTGGCTCCTGCCACTGGCCTAGGGACCAAGCTGGCCTCTGTGAAGCCACCAGTCGTGAGGAAGGTAGGAGGCGTCGGGCCAGCATCCCGGGGGTACTTTGGGGAAAACAGGCCCTGCCGCCCAGCCTGAGTTGTCCTGCTCCCAGTGGCTGCTCCCAGCCCCATGCAGGGAGACCCTGCCGTCCAGTGGGAGGAGGATGTAGGCTGCCCACTGGCCTGCTGGGCCCTGAGGCCAGAGAGGGACGGCCGCCACTTCGAAAGGCCCCATCTCTACAGAGACCCCTGCCCCCAGGTGACCTCAGCCAGGGAGGGTTCTGAGGACCACCCTGAAGCTCCAGGGGCCCACCGTCCATGGGAGAGATAAGCATTGCTCACGGTCACAGAGGACAGGCCTTGCTAGCAGGGGCCAGCCCCCTTCACTGGGAGGTCACCTTCCGCCACCGTTCACAAGCACTTTGCTGCTTCCGGTCCCCAGATCCTTACTTCCGCCTGTGTTTCGTGGCTGGGGCAGCCCTGCCCATTCAGACCCCCTGCCGGGCCTCCGCCTGAGCCCACTGCTTCCATCCCCTGCCTGCACAGGCAGCCTGGAGGCCTGGTGCAGGGTAGGATGTTGGGGTGCTGGCTCCGTGATGCCTTGAGCTCCCGCAGGTGTGGCCCCACCAACCTTGTGGGGTCAGCTCTCCGCCTGTGCTTACGGAGGCGGCCCGCCCTGCCCTGCCAGCAGCTGCCCCACCCCACCTCCTCCCCAGCTGGGTTCCATCTCCACTGGCAGCTCTTAGGGAGGAAGCAGCCCTTCTCTGGTTTCTCTGGGGTGCAGGGTTCTCAGGCCTCAGGAGAGCCTCTGGGCTTGGTCTCCCCGCCTCCTCCGAGCCTACACCCGGCAGGGAGGGAGGGGTCTGGCCCACCTTGAGCCACACTGTCAGGTCGCTGACGTCTCCCACCCGCTTCCTCTCCGAACCCGCAGGTGTACATGAATGCTGTGTGGCACGGCTGGGCCATCCCCATGTTCCTGTTTCTGGCGATCCTGAGGCTGTCCCTCAATTACCTCATAGCCAGGTGGGTGCTGTACATGCTGGCTGTGCCGTCTCCCCACGTCACACACATGTGGCTCGGGCCATCGTCCTGGGTGGCTGTCCTCTTGCAGGCTCCTGAACCCCCAGCAGGATGGTCCACTGGGGCCGGCAACTCTGACCTGCAGGTCCTGGCTGCAGGGTCATGCCAGCTCCCCCCCGCCATGTGCTGCTTTAGGGCAGGAAAGGCCCCCCCCAGACCTCGGCAGTGACCTCCCAGTGTCGGGTTGCTGGAGCTGCAGTGGCTCTGAGCCCGGGAAGTCCCGCTGGTGAGGGTGCAGGTGGCAGCAGGGTGGGGGCTCCGAGGGGCTGGTCAGGGGTCCCCAAGCCCAGGGTCAGGCTCTGCCTTTCCTTTGTGCTCTCCGAGCACCCTCTTTCCACCTCGAGGCTGGGGGCTCTGTTGGAAGCCAGCAGGCTGGGGTGGGAACCCCTTGTCCCCAGGCCCCTGGGTCTGTGTGGACCTGAGGGCGCCCCCCGGGGGGGGCCTCAAGCTCCCACCAGAACTCAGAGGCGGCCCCACCTGCCCCTGCTCAGCCGCCGGAAGCCGCCGGAAGTCACGCTCACACGCCCGCTCTCCTCCGTGCTCCTCCCTGCCCGCTTAGGCCGGTTCACTTGGAAACGTTTTCTGTAGAAAAGAAAACCTTTAAAGGCTTGCAAAGGGTCCTCCGGGCCCCGACTAGACATGCTTCACTGAAGTCCTCACCGCTGCAGCTTCGCTGACTTACTCTGAGAGGCCCAACCCCTCTGGGTACTTGAAGTCTGTCTCCCACCGAGGAGGGTCCCTGAGGGAGTGGCCGGTGGGGTGACTGGGACCGTCTGCTCTCAAGGCCCCAGGAGCGGCCCAGGCAGTCTCGGCAGGGGGCCGGGTGTTTCTGAAGCCCATGTCCCCAGGGCTGGCCGGCACTCCCTGGGGTGCCTCCCCGTGGGGAGCACAGGGCGGGTGATTTGATATTCTCTCTCTGACTCCATCACCTGCGGACGACGCTGTGTTGAAGGCCTGCTGTCTCTGTTTTCCAGGGGCTGGAGGATACAGTGGAGCATCGTGCCTGAAGTGTCTGAAGTGGTGGTGAGTCCCGGGAGGGGCGCCGTCTGCAGGGCTTAGGCCTTTGCCCACCAGCCCCGTTCGGAAGGCCGCTGATTCCCCAAGGCCTCCCGATGCAGCTGCGTGGACACCCTCGGGGAGCCCTGCCTGGCGAGGAGAGGTCGGGGAGGAGGCGGCCAGCTGCCCCGAGCCTGGAGCCCCGTGCAGCTGCACCCTGACCCCTCGCCAGCTGATGCCCAAGTGCCCCTCACTGGCCTGGGCTTGGCCTGACCCGACCCTCCTCAGCTGGGATGTGACGTAAGGGGGGGGGGGGCAGTGAGGGGGCCACCTCAGCCCCTCACAGACTCCTGTGTGGGGAGGTGAACCAGGGGCTGGACCAGTGGACGTGTGGAGCAGGGGTCAGCAGGCTACCTGTGGCCTGCTGCCTGATCTTGTAAATAACGTTATATTAGCACACACCGTGCCCGTTCGGTTACGCCTGGCAGTCACGTTGAGTTGCTGAGACACTGTCAGGCCTGCAGAGGCGCGTGTGCTGGCTGTGGGCCCGTGACAGAGAAGTTGGCTCACGGGGCAGAGCCGCTGGGTGTGGCCAGGAGCGAGGCCATGGTGCCTCTGTGACCCGTGTCAGATGTTTGAGTACCTACTGTGTGCATGGAACATGCAGTAGGGGTGGGGGATGTCCGTGGTGTCTGCAGGGGCCCCTTTAGGCAGGGCTTGGGGAGGGCGTCTCAGGGGAAACAAGCCTGTGCCCGTTTGGACCTGGTACCTGGAATAAACTCAGGCAAGCAGGGCGAGGTCAGGCCCCTTCCTGCTGGGGCTTCAGTTTCTCTGTTGTAACGTGAGACATGGGGGGCTGCGGGGTCCCAGGTGCACCTCTGATCTGTCTAAACGTGAATCGGAGCCTCAGCGCTGCCTGCAGGGGGGACCAGAGGGGTGCTGCTGGAGCAGCTGCCTGTGCTGTCCGCTGGGCCTGCAGGGATGGCCGTCCCACTGGCTGCGTCTGAGCAGCCAAGACCCTGGTGCTGGGGCCGGGAGGCCTCCTTGCTGTTTTTGTCAGTGATTTCTCTGACCTGTTGAATTTCAGTGGAAATTCTCTTTCCCCTTTGACTGAAGGAGCCTCCAAAGGAAGACCTGACCGTGTCCGAGAAGTTCCAGCTCGTGCTGGACGTCGCCCAGAAAGCCCAGGTACTGCTGCGGGCTCTGGCCGGGTGCCTCCGGGTGAGCCTGTCCAGTGGGGGGACCCCAGCACCCCAGAACTCCAGGCCCGGCTCGTCCACTGTCAGCTCAGCAGTCAGCCTGTCCACTGGTCCCTCGCTGACACCCAAGACCACCTGGTTGGTGGAGAGGGTCCCCCTGGCTTCGAGTGGCGGCCAGCACCCCAGCTGGTGGAGCCCCTCCCGACCAGAGCCAGACAGGCTCCCGAGAGAGTGTGGGCCTGGGGCCCCCGTGGTGATCAGCCTGTTAATCTGAGATTCAGACCAGACCGGGCACTCAGCCCTGAGGCTGAAGCAGCTGGGTGGGGCCACAGGGCTCTGGGCTCCGGCTGCGGCCTCCCAGGTGCTGTGCGCCCCCCCGGCATGGCCGCGCGGCCCTGGGGGTCTGTCGTGACGCAGCCGCTGCCCCCACAGAACCTCTTTGGCAAGATGGCCGACGTCCTGGAGAAGATCAAGAAGTAAGTGGGCCCTCCGGCCCTCCCGCCACGCCGTGGGTGCGGCCCCGCCCGGCTGACCGGCCCTCTCCCTTGCAGCCTGTTTATGTGGGTCCAGCCCGAGATCACGCAGAAGCTGTACATCGCACTGTGGGCCGCCTTCCTCGCCTCCTGCTTCTTCCCCTACCGCCTGGTGGGGCTGGCCGTGGGTAAGGAGATGCCCGCCTGGCCAGACCTGCCGCTCCACGGTGCAGCCCAGGGCCCAGGCGCCTGCCGATCCCACACACCTGCCCCAGGCCTTGGCCACCAGGAAGGAGGCATTCCTCCCTCCATGCCTCTTCCAGGGGCTTTTTATCAAAACGTCTGAATTTGGGAGGAACAAAGGCCACGGCGTGTGGAGGCACTGCTACGGTTTCTTAGGTCAAACTTGTTTTCTGCCAGCTGAGGGGGAGGCGCTGGTGGACCCGAGGCCCTGGGTGGGTGCCACGGTCACCTCTGAGCACTCGGGGGCTCGTGGGCTCTCAGGGGACGGCGTCAGGGACGTGAGAGGTCAGGCGTGAAGGCAGGAGAGACCTGGGGTGGGAGATGGCGTTGGGGGGGGGGCCTGCAGCATGGGGAGCCTCAGAGTGTGTGCCAGGTGTGGGGGGCTCGAGGGGGTCAGGGACAGTCGTGGGCCGGGGCAGAGGGCGTGTGCGGTGGGCCCTGGGGGTGGGCGGGTCCTGGGGGTTTAGGAAGCGGAGACGGCAGGGTTTGTGGTGGATGGGGGGGGGCAGGGAGCCGGGTCGGGGTTTGCCCTGAGCTGCTGGGCAGGTGGTATGGCTGCTGCTCAGTGTCACCAGGGAGGTGGCAGGAGCACTCGGGTGGAACGGCGCCTCGTCTGCTCCTCCAGGGCTCTACGCTGGAGTCAAGTTTTTTCTCATCGATTTCATCTTCAAGCGCTGCCCGAGGCTGCGGGCCAAGTACGACACCCCCTACATCATCTGGAAGAGCCTCCCCACCGACCCCCAGCTCAAGGAGCGCTCCAGCGCCGCCATGTCGCGCAGGGTAGGCCCCGCGCGGGCGGGGAGGGACCAGGCCCAGCCCCGCCCCCTCACACCCGGCCCGCAAGGGTGCTGGGGTCTCCCGATTCTCTGGGACCCTTGAGACAGATGACTGAGGGGCTCTGCTGCTCCCAAGGTCCCTGACGGACGTCTGGGGGCCCAGCCACCTGAAGGCCCCTCAGGGACCCGCCCACAGACTGGCTGGGGAGTAGACCCTGCTGAGCCAGGCTGACCCCAGGCCAAAGGCAGGAAGGGGAGGGGCATTGGCCTTGACTGTCAAGGACCTGGGGGCCTTGGGACCAGGGAGCCCTGGGAGTGACCACTCCGTGGGTAGGTGCTGGGTCCCTGCTGTCCCCGGCTCTGAGGCTCTGGCAACAGGGCCAAGGTGGGCATGTTTTATGCTCACAGGCTGGGACTGGGGCCCTGTTTCATTCATAGTGGAAGGCCAGGTGGGCGTTGGCACTGTGTCCAGAGCCGGGACGTGGTGGGCAGGCTGGCCTTGGTCCTCTTCTTGGGGTCTCAGACGAGTGGGGAGGTTCTGGGCTCAGTAGGACTCCCAGGGTGGTGTAGGAGGGCTTCCTGGAGGAAGTGGCATTGGCTTTCAGTCTGGTGTGTAAGTGATCCCTAAGGATAGAGTGTCCAGTGACCCATCGATGCTTCTATCAGTGGAAGGGAAGCTCTGGGTCAAGTGTAGTTTCTTGGACAACAAAGCTTGTTGAGGACCCAAACTCATAAGCCAGGTGTGCAGGTGGGCAGGCCGGAGCAGCCCGCACCTTGGTGAGCCGGTGGATGGCTCTGGTCATACAGGCGGAGGTGGACCTGAGGGGTGAGGCACAGGAGCAGCCAGTCT
This sequence comes from Camelus bactrianus, assembly GCF_048773025.1. NCBI lineage: Eukaryota > Metazoa > Chordata > Mammalia > Artiodactyla > Camelidae > Camelus > Camelus bactrianus. Next base: position 67,793,195 of record NC_133550.1, read on the forward strand.
GGCTCTCCCTAACAGTCACAGACTGGAGGGGGCTGGGCAGTGGGCTTCCCGGGGCGGAGGGCGCCCCGCCAGGGTGTCGCAGGGCCCTGTGTCAGCACGTACAGCTCACTCAGCTGGTGTTTATGACCTCATGTCACGTGGACCCCCGCCTTTTCTTTTGTCTCGGTCATACGTGTCTGTTGACCTTTCCGGCCAGCTGTCAGCGCACGACAAGGTACGGTGTCCGTGTGGGACCGCCTCTTCCCGCTGTGCCCTGATGCTGTGAGGTGCAGTGCCTTGACTCTGTTTGACTTACTATTGCTGCTTTTGGCGGCCTGTCCCATGGCCGGTTCTGGTTTCTGAAATTTTGGCATGAGCTGCTGGACCACATGTGCTGGGCTGGGCTCAGCACAGCGTCTGGGGGCAGTGACTTCACCGGGGGAGAGGGGCAGCCCCCTCCCCAGCAGCTGGGCTTCTCTGCCCAGAAGGAGGGCTTGTGGGACGAGGACCAGGCACCAACGGGCCTTTTGGGGGGTGTGCACCCCACACCTGGGTGCCCCCTGCCTCTCGCCTCGTCCACGCTTGCAGCTGGCCCCGGGGAGGCCGCGCGCACCCCGGCCCCCCTGCCCGCCGTCGGGCCGCGGGGCTGACGGGCCTGTGCGCTCTCGGCAGCCACAGACCGCTGCCTCGCGGACCTACGCCTCCAGCGCACCCGCCGGCCTGAGCAGGGACGAGGACCCCGGCCGCGTCCACGGCACCAGGAAGGGCAACTTCCATGAGATCTTCAACCTGACGGAGAGCGAGCGCCCGCTGGCAGGTGCGTGCGGGACACGTCCGCGTTCAGGCCAGGTGGGGCTGCCCTGCCCCAGGGCCGGGGGCCTGGCGGCGGGGACCCAGGAGAGCTGCCTGCCATCTTCTTCCTGAACTTGCTGGGTGGGCGGGTTGGAGGGGCAGGTAGGCCTGCGGTGAGTGGTTTGACAGCAGAAAGGCAGGCAGCCTGCCCCCGAGCAGAGCCCACCAAGCGGGCATCCCAGCCTCAGGGTCACGCGTGCCGGTGCTGCCCAGTCCTGCCCTGGATAAGCTGGTGCACACTGGGGCTACCTGGAGAGCCGGGTGGTGACAGGCAGGTTGGAGCCCAGGGCCCTGGCCATCCTGTCCTCCCTGAAGTGCCCACCTTGCTGGGCTCTCGCCGAAGGGGCCTTCAGTGTTTTGGCACCTGCCGTGTGTGATACCAGCTACAGAAAGCAAACTTGGGAGAATTCCAGTCTTGACCTCCTGAACCCTCGTCCTGCGGACCTGGACCACGAACCATGTGCTCTGAGAGCCAGGGCTGCAGTTTGATTTAAATCAAGCTGTTCTTTAAAAACCACACAAAGTCCTGTGCGTTCCTGGGGGAGGGGCAGCGCCTGCTGCCCAGGTGCTCTCAGTCGCCACTTTGTCTGTGATCCCCCTTTCCTCCCACCCTGGGTGGAGGATGAACGTCGGTCCTTGAAAAGCCAGCACTGATGGTTCCAAGGTCAAACCAGAGGGAGGCTCTTTCCAGCGGGGAAGTCACGGCCATGTTGTCCCCTTCAGTGTGTGAGAACGGCTGGCGCTGCTGCTTGATCAACAGGGACCGGAAGATGCCGACCGACTACATCAGAAACGGGGTCCTGTACGTGACGGAGAAGTGAGTGAGGCGGGCGCATCCCCGGGGTGGGCTGCGGGTGCTGTGACCCCCACGGTTAGAGGTCCAGGGCGGCCCGGGGCTGGGGCCCCCGAGTCCTGTGACCGGCCTGAGCCGGCAGTGCCGTCCCTTCCCCAGGCCCCGGGATGGCCCTGGTCTGGGCTGCTCAAGCCGCGTGGCTGGAGCTGTGCGGTCCCGCCCACAGGGGTCCCAGCCCCGGGGCAGCAGGCAGGATCTTAGTTAGTTTCCTTCTGGGGCGTGGCAGCCAGGCGTGGGAGGTGGGGGAGCAGGTCCAGGGTGGGCTCTGTTCTCAGCATTGGGGGCCCTCGGCCACCTCATCCCCTACCCTCAGCCAAGGAGCCACCCCTCCCCCTCTACCCTTTCTTGGGGGGAACTGGCTGAGTAGACCCCTGGCTGGGCCTACGGGACACTCGCATCTCTGGTCGGGGTCTCAGTGATGTGCCTGTCATAGGAACGTGAGTCAGGGCCAGCACAGAGCAGTGGGTTTTTAACTCGAAAAGCCCTGAGACCTTTGTAAAAGTAAAATCTTTTGTGAGAGGCCAGCACACTGTGGCAGGTTGGGGGGGCCTCCGTCTGGGGCTGGGGTGGCAGCGGCCGGCAGGGTCCCCTCTGGTTCACGTGCTGGGTTGGGCTCTGTCCTCCCTCCTCTCCTGCCCCGGGTAGTTACTTGTGCTTTGAAAGCTCCAAGTCCGGCTCCTCCAAGAGAAACAAAGTCATCAAGCTGGTGGACATCACAGACATCCAGAAGGTGGGTGCAGCCCCTGCCCTGCCATGCCCCCCCCCCAGGCTTAGGAACACATGGTTGAGTTGGAGGTCGGGTGCGTTGAGAATGGGGGTGCCCTCTGGAGACTCCGGCGGCATCGCCCCTGCCCGCATCAGGGCTCCCCTTCCAGAAGGTGTTTCTGCAGAACCCTGCGGCGCCGCCAGGCAGTGTCCCTGCACCGCGGGCTTCCTCTCCTTTGCTGGCCCTCCCCGGGGACCAGCACCGGCATTCTCGCAGACAGGAGGGGAGGCGCGGTGAGGTGGGCCCAGGCCCTGAGCCCGCTCCAACCGCTGTGCAGTCTGCCCCTGTCCCTGACCCGGTGCCTCAGGGCAGGCTGCCCCTGCTCCAGTGTCTTCTAGCACTGTCCGTCCTGTCTGGGGCAGGCACAGGTGTGTGCAGTGCCCGGAGGAGGGGCCGACACACAGACTTGGCAGGGGAGCCGGGCCCACCCGTGCCCCTCTGAGCACCGTGGGGGGGCCCTGTGGTCAGCTTGGTGGCAGCTGCTTCCCTCTAGTGGTGTGTCAGGGGCACCCGCGCCGTGGCTACGACAGATCCCTCCCACTCTCCGTCCGTCCCTCCGTCCCAGAGAGAAGGCGTGTGGACGGCAGGGTCTGAGGAGCAAGACCGGGCAGGGGCCTGTTGCTCACACGCGGTGCTCCCCCGGGGCGGCCCTGCCGTTAGTGCCAGGGCGGGATGGGGCGCTTGCAGGCCTGGTTTCTGACTCACAGTCCGTCCTTGTCCTCTTGTGGCTGGGAAGGCCCGGGCCCGCATGGGCCTTGCCATCTGGGGCTCCATGGAGAATACCCTGGGGCGTGGGGGGGTGGGGGGTGGCTGGGCAACGTCCCTGTCCCCAGGTGACGCCCGTGCTGTTGGCTTTCAGTACAAGGTCCTCTCTGTCCTCCCGGGGTCGGGCATGGGGATTGCCGTGTCGACGCCATCAACCCAGAAAGTAAGTTCTGGGCGAGGCAGGGCGGGGCAAGGAGGGGGTGGGTGGGCGCGGGGACATTCTTGGGGCGAGCTCAGAGCCCCAGGCTGGCCAGGTTTGCAGCTGGATGGAGCAGCCTGGGAAGCCCCTCCCTCCTGGGCAGCAGGGACCCTGAGGCTGAGCCCAGCGCAGGTGCCCAGGGAGGGAGGGGTGGTGCTGGGAGCCGGGCTTCGGGGCCGCGTGGACCTGGCCGAGGGCGGGCTCACCGACAGTGCGCCCTCCTGCCAGCCGCTGGTGTTCGGGGCCATGGTGCACAGAGACGAGGCCTTCGAGACCATCTTCAGCCAGTACATGAAGATTACGGCGGCGGCGGCGGCCGGCAGTGACAGCTAGTGTCGGGTCCCGGACGTGGCTGGAAGCTTTTCTTTTTTCAGCAGTTTGGTAGTGGAGAAAAATTGGACATCCTCGTGATTTTTTGCAATAATCCCCCGATCTGTGGTTTCTCTTGTGTTGACCCTGCGTTTCACAGACCCCTCGCACAGGGGTGGGGCTCTCAAGGGAGGCCCGTCTCGTGGACGTCTGTGGACACAGAGGGCAGAGGGGCCTCGGAGGCCACCGGGAAGGACGACACACGGGACAGAGTGCGCGCGCCAAGCACAGCTGCTCCTCTGTTCCCGCCTGGGCGGGGCTGGCCGCACAGCCAGGCCTCGGGGCCAGCAGCTCTTCCGCACCAAAGCCATACTGAGGAGCACGCGCGGCCCCTCCCTGGGTGAAGGACGTTGGCGACGAGGGGTGCAGAGGGCCCTTAGCAGCCACCGTGAGCAGCCAGCCCTCAGGGGAGACCCCGTGCGTGTCCCAGCCAGGAGGCCTGTCCTGGGCATCCGACCAGGACACTGGTGTGTGGGGCAGCGCACCCGTTCAACACGCCGCGCTTCGCAGGGGCCCAGGAGGGCAGCCGCGTCGGGGGCACCGGGCTTCGGGGCTCGCGCTGGCCTCCAGGCCGGGTCGGGGAGGGAGGGGCTCGGGGTGGGAGCGGACAGCCTGCCCCTGCGGGCTGCACGGGGGTCCTTAGGAGCCGCCGGCTTCGGGGCACAGCCGTGAGCAGGGACCAGGGCTTTGGAGCCGCAGCCCCGGCGCCCACACACGCAATGAAGCCCCAGCCCTCTTGGAGGCCGGAGCAGGTGTCTCCCAGGCCCGGTTCTTACCGGTCAGCCCTTTAAGGTGGCGGGGCGTGGGGACAGCACAATGGCCTCAGAGAGGGACACGGGAGGAGCCCGCCAGGCCAGTGAGGCCGCCTTCCCGCTCAGCACATGTTCAGTGCGGGCCCCTCTGGTTCCTTGGCTTGTCCTGAGTCCTCTGGGTGTCGCTGAGGTGGATTTTTGAAGAAACAGAAGATTATATTTTTTACAGAGAGCAAGCTGTTTTTCTTATTTTTGTATCATTTTTCAGATGTAATTTTTACCTTTGCTCTGATCCTCATTTGCTGGTGGCATCGCTCTTGTCACCCCGTCACAGGGGGGACCTGCCCACCAGCCAGACGAAGCACACGCCCCAGCCCCTGGGTGAGATCTTGGAGCCCCAGGGCCCGCCCGGCTCTCAGTCACACGGCCCTTGGCATTCGGGTGATTCTGCAGGTTGATCTTTAGTAGATGAAGGCAGAGCCCACCCTGACCCTGGCTTTGGCCCCATGGTCAGCGCCGGTGGACCGGTCTTCCTGGGCCCCTGAGGCCCTGGGGACACACCCAGCCTGTGCCTGAGGCAAAGCAGGGGGGCTGAACTGGCCCAGGAACGGCTGCAGTGGACAGGGAGTCCGGGATGCTGTTTAAATCCTCTCCCTCGGGGCTGCCGTGGGGCCAGCGCGTGTCCCTGTAAGGCCCCTGTCCCCAGGTGGGGCGGGCGGGCCCTGCAGCGCGGCCTGCCCTCTTCAGAGCGGCGTGGTTGGCGGGAGTCCCTTCTGAAGACGGAGGGAGATGAAGGCTGACCACGTGCTGGGGGTGCTGCCCCCAGCTGTGCGGGGCCGCTGGCAGGCCCTTCCCGGGAGCCCAGGACCTTTGTCAGGAAGAGGGCACACCTGTGCAGGCTCGGGGCTCCCCGACAGAGGGGACCTGCAGCTTTTATTGAATTGTGTGAATCTGGGCAGATACTTAATTTCTGCAACTAATCACTGAACTAGAATGAATGTTAAATTTTTTATGTCTGAAGCTTGAGTCTATTTTGAATCTGTACATAATCGTTACCTGTGTAACTTTTGTTCAACAAAGGATTGTACTGTATGAACTGATGAAAAAAAACGCTGTAACTTTTTTTTTTTAAAAGAAAACCTTGTTTAAAGAAAAAGTCTTGTATAAATTATAATTTTTATTTAAATAAACCTGAAATGCTTTGTGCTCAGGGGCGGGGGGGCAGCTCGGTTTTGCTGGTAGGGTCCCCATGCACTGTGGGCGGCTGGACTGGGACAGGCTGACACCACTGGCCCCTTGGGGTGGCCCAGGGCCCCTGTGGCCACTAGCACTGAGGGGCAGTAGGGATTTCGGCAACAAGGCCAAGGAGTGAGGTGGGTGTCCAGGGGGATGGCGAGAAGCTGGGAGGCTGGTGGCTGGTGGCCGGCAGGGAGGGGCATGCAGGGGCCAGTGCTCGGGGCAGCGGGGAGTGGCGGTGGGGGTGCCCAGAGATGGGGCAGAAGCAGCACCTTCAGTTTGGGGTCCAGGTCCTGGCCCCACCCAGAGGTGCCTTCCCTGGGGGCCGTGGGCATCTCTGGGACCAGGTGCTGCCCTTGGCCCTCCCCCTGAGGTCTCAGGCTGAGGGGCCCTGCTCAGAGGTGGCCTTAATGGCACTTGTGGCTCAGCTGTCTGGTCACTGACATTGGACACAGAAGGATGCAGGAACCCACCTGGCTACTGCAGCCACTGGGCTTGCACACAGACACCCGAGGGCACCCAGCTTCCTGCACCCTGAACCCCTGAGAGGCAGAGGACTGCCTGGGTCCCAGGGAGTGGCCAGAGCTGGATGGAAACCAGGTCCGGTGGGCCAGCTCCACTCTCAGAGCTGTGGCCTCGCACACCACACCTGTTCATCTGTCCACCTATCCTTTCATCCATCCATCCATCCACCACCAGGGCTGTTCCAGGGGCTGGGATGCAGCAGCGACGAACAATCCCTGGGGCCTGGCACACACCCAGCATCCCGGGAGGCTGCCCCTGCCTGGTGAATCCTGACAACACAGGAACGTACTATTTACAGCAGCGTCGGTGAGTGGATCTGATGAACGTAGGGTAAATAGAGAAGGTCCCACATTGACGAAAGAGGGGTGTTCGTGGTGAGCCAAGGGTTGTGGTTAATACCGTTCACCTCACGGTAACCAGCAGGCAGAGCCGACTCCACAGTTGTTGGCTGTAACAGGGACTGGAGCGAGGGGGTGGCTACCAAGGTGTAGACCCTGGAGACCACAGGAGGCACGGGGAGCAGCCACTGCCCGTAGGCCAGGGCTGCGCATGAGCGGAAGGATCCAAGACCCTGTCGTGTGCAGGAGAGCCGCCCAGCTGGCTGCGACCTGCCCCCAGAAGCCCTGCAACCAGAAGCCCAGCTCCTCCCTCTGGGGCCCCGTGGCCCTCACTGTCCCAGGCTGGCCTCACACCAACAACAAAACCATAGAGAAGAGCCTCAGAGATTCGTGATTACAGAAGCCCCAAATCTACAAACCATTTAAGAGGCACGTGTTCTGGACACAATCTGACAAATAAAAAACAACTGCATTTCTGTGCAAAAACACATTTTAAAGGATAACAGATTGCAAACAGGAAGTTTTTAAGAACAAATCTAAACAGAGTAAAGAGACTGACGGGAAGATTGTCGACCTCTACTGAAGACACACAGCTTCGTACACATGGAAACACACATGATGTTCACAGACATAGGAAACTCAGTTTTATGATAACAAGGTCTTCTCAGAACACACAGAATGACAGTTACAGGAAATGACACGCAGTACAATGCCTTTAAATAAAGGGCAAAACCTGCAAAACTGAATACACCATCTGAGAATAAACACATAGGGCAGGGAAAAACCTTTCTCCTACCCTCTTAGATTCAGGAACTGAGGCCTGTGAATCAAACTGACAAAAGGCAAACTAGAAGAAAAGGCATACAATTTTTTAAATACTAATGTGTAAATTTATTTTTATGTGCCTGGAGGCTTTTTAGAGAAACAGTGGAGACCCAAAGAGGTGGTTAGGCCCAGAGCCTTATGTACCATTTTAATAAAGGGCCATACCCAGGCAAATATCTGGGGGGAACGCTAATTGGAAAAGACACACACACCCCAGTGTTTATAGCAGCACTACTTAACAACAGCCAAAGAATGGAAGCAACCTAAATGTCCATCAACATATGACTGGAGAAAGAAGATGTGGTTATATGTAGAATGGAATACTACTCAGCCATGAAAAAGAATAAAATTCACAGCAACATGGATGGACCTGGGGACTGTCATACTAAGTGAAGTAAGCCAGAAAGAAAAAGAAAAATACCATATGATATCACTCATATATGGAATAAAAATAAAAAGCACAAATGAACTCATTCACAAAATAGAAACAGGCTCACAGACAGAGAAAACAAACTCATGGTTACCGGGGGGAAAGGGGGTGGGAAGGGATAAATTGAGAGTTCAAGATTTGCAGATACTAACTACTATATATAAAATAGATAAACAACAAGCTTCTACTGTGCAGCACAGGGAACTATATTCAATACCTTGCAGTAACCTATGATGAAAAAGAACACGAGAAGGAATACATGTGTGTATGTGTATGACTGAAACATCATACTGTACACCAGCAATTGATGCAACACTGTAAACGGAATGTACTTCAATTAAAAAAACAAAACCCAACAACAACAAAAAATGAAGGGCCGTAAATTAATCAGGAAGAGACAAGACAAAGGAAAGGCAGCTTGGGCTTCTGGGGTAAAAGTAACCGCTGGGGAACTGCGAGCGGGGGAGGCTAAGGGCACAGGAGCGCGGTCTCACTGAGGCCCGTCTGCACGGACCCGCCTCAGTGTGGACGGTCTCCAGTGCTGAAAGTGGTTCCGGAGAGCGGGGGCGCCCCTCCCCGGGGAAGGGCTGTCCTTCCCCGCAGGCGGGGGAGGGCAGAGGGCTCCTTTTGCACTTGCTGCTTAACTGCCTTCTGCTCTAAGCAGTCCTTGTGCCCAAGTGGCATATTTGGTGCCATGGTCTGGCTGTCTTGCACAAAAAAGTAAGGGAATGATACACTCAGCTTTCAAAATGGTCACCTTTCGGGAGGAGGCCGGGGAGGCTCGGTCCACGTGGGACCGCGGGGAGCTCTGGGCTGAAGTCCGGTTTCCTGGCGCTGGGCCAGGTGTGGGGGGCAGGGACACACACCATCATTCCCCGTGTCTCGTTCTTTAACTTGTACGTGTTTTCACAGAAAACACTGCTTTGAAAATAACAGGAACTTGTAAGAGGGAAAAAAAGCCAAATTCTGCCCAAAGTAACTTTATTTCTCTTCTCGAACACATCAGAGTGAATATGCCATTTTCTAACCTTGAATCCAGCAAGATTAGAAGGGAAATTAAGATACCCCCCCACACACACCGCCCAGGGACAGGAGACGGGAGAGACAGAGTCAGACGCCCACCGACGCCCTCACCTCGGAATCCGGGCGACCAGGAAGAGGGCCTGGGCGTAGCTGCTGCCCCTTTCGCACCGAGCCACGAAGGAAGTTAGAACCTAGACTAGTGCCTCTCCGTGATCCTGAGAGCTCACTCTCCAGCCATTGGTTCTGATTTTTCTCTTAAAAAATCAAGACTGCAGGCGATGTAGTCGCTGGGCCAGAGTCCTGGCGTGCAGGGAGGTCTGAAAGGTCTACGGTCCCGTGATGTGTCCTCCGCAACTCTGGGGGATGAGGGGGACGGGCCCCAACAGTCACACGACCCCCAGGAACAGTTCCAAGGTTCACAATGTCCAAGGTCAGCACGTGGTCACTGATTCTCGCCAAAGCCACCCGGGAGCCACGTAGTGCGGCTTGGTTTCTCGCAGAACGTAAAGTCCTGACCCTCCAGCCTGGATGGCTTTTCTAGAATTGGCAGTGGATTCCAGGGCGGGCCAGCGACCGGGAACATTCACCAGGATGAGAAAGATGGAGACTCCCGGGGGTCCCTCGCGCCCCCGTGCGGAGCAGCGGGCCTGGAGCGTCTCTTTGCTCCCCACCCCCACCATCATCGGCCCCTCTGACGTTCGTGATCACTCAACATGCTCTATCAAAACCGCTGTTGAAGCTGCCCTCGCATCCGGCCTGGGCGGGACTGAGGGAAGAAGTGGGGGCTCTCACGTGAACTGCAAAGCAGAAATCATTCCCAGCGATTCTGAGAATGCACCGCGTGCGCAGGCGGCCCGCGCCACCGCCTGGCCCCGCGCCACCGCTGGTCTCCGCCGCAGCCTCTCACGCTTCCAGTGAAGGGCTTCAGGAGTTCACCCTTCCACGCACACGGGGAGCACAGACCAAACGAGGCCCGGAGGGAGCGCCCCGCCCCCGAGCGGGGAGCAAACCGAAACATCGACAGTCAGGACCCCGCAGGCAGCCTTCTGGCTTAAAGGACAAAACTTGCAATAAATACAAAGAAGTTAAGTGTGAAGATGAGAAAAGAACAAACCTGGCCCACGGACACAGCCTCGGGGCTGCACCAAAGTCAGCCCGGAGGGTGGGGCCCTCGCCCCAGGGGTGGGCCCTCGGCGTGAAGCTCACCCACCGCGCAGCTGCCCTCTGCCATCCACCCTGCGCCTCCAGGGAGCACGGGTTTTCTATATTTAAAGCAGTAAGACACGTGCGAGGGCTTTACAAGCTGCCAGTCCCAGAGCTCCTGCCTTGGTCCTGCTCCCAGCTGGATTGTCTCAGAAACAGCCCTAGGATGAAAGCCAGAACCGAGGGCGTAAAGACACAGCGCCATCACTGTCAGCGCCCTCCTCGCGCTAAATCGGGCTGCTCTGCAAGTGTGACCTGAAGCAGGACTAGTGTTGCCTTGCTGTTGCAGGGACAGGGAGGGCCCGGTAACGACGCCCGGCCATGAGCCAGGACGCAGGCAAAGACCACCAACTGCTCTCCAGGCCTGGCTCACAGCCACCAGAACGAGCCGGCGAATCCCACCTGCGGCCCTGCAGACGCCGCGCCCCCCCCCCCCCCCCAATGCACAGCACTCACATGGTCAGATCTGCACAGCGGCACGGCTGCAGTCGCGAAGCTGGCGCCCCAAGCCCGCCAGTGCCGCCTGCTGACAGTACGTTACAGCACATGCAGCCCTGGGATTCACACAGAACTGAAAATGCCAAACGTGGCCCCAGAACTGGTGACAGAAGGTATTTTTTCTAAAATCAAGATTTAACTATCAAAAATAAATTTCTAAATTTAAAGGTATATCAACATAATTGGTCTGCAGTAACTTCCTTAAGTAAGCGTCACACTTCCCGAGCACAGCAGGAAGGCGGGCGTCGCGAGGTGGTGTCTCAGCTGCCTGGTTCCTCGATTCCTCGTGCAAAGAGCCGGACCAGCTGGCAGTGGACCCTGCAGAGACCAAGGGCCGCACTCACACCCCGCGCATCCCCCGGCCCTCGGCCCCACAGCCGGCCCAGGGCGGAGGTGGGCCTCGTTCACCATGGACAGTGGGTCTCACCGCGGCCGTCGGGTCCCACCCGGCAGTGACAGGTCAGGGGTGCAGAGTGATTCAGCTACACCCCTGAGAGGCCCATCTTCAAAGGGCAGCTGGTGGCCAAGCGGAAACCCAGAGATCTAGAGACCCGGTTCTAATTCCAGCACCACACTTGCCAGCGAGTGACAAAGCCACAGGCCTCCACTGCCCCGACCTCATCAGCACCGACCGCACAGGCCCCAGGGAGGGTCCCACGAAGGGCAGCCCCACGCATGCAGGAGACGCAGGAAATTTTCAGTCATGGAAGACAAGCAGCCCCATGATGGCCAGAGAGGAGGGCTGGGCCGAGGTCCCCGGGGACCCCCCTGCCTGCCACACCAGCTCCGGGACGTGATGGGTGAGGGGCTCGGAGGTCAGCGTGGGCTCTTGGGCCCCCTGCTGGCAGGGCGACCTTCCCATTTCATTAATGATGTCACAGCCTCCTTGGATCTTTAGCAACAAAAACCCCGTAATTGACTCACTCTTCAAGGCACCGTAGTATTTATCAAGTTAAGATATTTTTCACAAAAGAATGCCTTGCCTAATTTTCAAAAATTCATAAGCCAGTAGGAAAAATAATTCCATTTCTTTAACTCGTAAAATGAGTCTACAGAAGCCGAATCCCTGCACGTACGACTGGCATGGTGGGGTTTCCTGTCAGCTCGTAGCCCCTGGTCCCCAGACGTGAGCTGGGCAGCCACTGCCACACTAACCACATCCTGGTCACAAGAACAGGGAGCAGGCGGGCGTGGGACTCAGGCCCCTGATGGCTTCGTTTGGACGCTGATGGTAAGACGACAAAGCTGGGACCAGCAGCTGGTCAGCTGAGAAGCCAAAAAGTGGGGACTTATCAACAGGGACACAAGTCACCTTCCACACTGTAACTGGACACGTGGAAAGGGACACCCACCACATCACTCATCCTTCCACGTGGCAGGCAGGCGGGCCTCCAGCTGCCCCTCACCTTCCTCATGTGACGCCCGCGCCGCTGCCATCAGCGAGTGTCCAGCTTGGTCTCCTTCAAGCGGACCAAGATCCTGAAGACATCCATCCGGGGGCAGGGTCCTTCTGCAAGCCTACCATTCTCCCTAATCTCATCTAAGTTTTACACCCACACCTCAACCAATAGCCTACTGCAAAAGCCAGCTTCCTTCACTGTACCTGTCCACGGGGAAGAAACTCGCCTTGCACTCGTATGGTTGTGTGATACGTGTAGTCAGACTACAGATTTCCAAGTCCAAGCGCAATGGGCCCAGCAGGCCCGGGACCAGGGCGTGAGCCTGGTGCCAGGCCCTCGGCAGGGCTGCAGCTGGGCTCCAGAACCACCTCCTGGGGTCCAGTGAACCCAGGACTCGGAAGTGCCCACGAAGGCGGCTTGTCTGCTTAATTAGGAGATGGGAGCAAGAATGCCAGGGCTGGGGTGCAGGGCATGGAAGAGAAAAACAAAGTGGGGGGCTTCCGAACCGGCGAACCCCCCAGCATCTTCCCGAGGCCCCCACGCCGTGTGGCGCCGGAGATGGCGCGGCGGCGGCCTCCGAGCCCCGCTCACCTGACGTCCACGGCGGGGCTGCGCAGGACCTCGCCGTCGCAGTTCCAGGAGCTGCTGGGCGCGGCGCAGCAGCAGGGCGGCTGGTCGCTGCAGATCTGCCCGAACCGCTTCTTCCCACGGCCCCGGACGCTGCCGTCCTCGTCCTCCGCCGCCTGGGACACAAACTGGAACCTCTTGACGCGGTAAACTTCAACGAAAGTGAAGTCGAACTACCAAGAGACAGCGAGACGGGCCGTGTTCCTGGAGGCCGGGGCCGGGACCGCCTCCAAGCTGCCGTCCCACAGCTGGAGACGAGGAGTCCCCCAGGCCCGCGTCCCAGACTCTTAAAACCCGGCTCACTCGCAGGGACAGAGGCTTCTTAAAGAATTCTGTGGGGGGGGGGTGCAGCGCAAGTGGGAGAGCACGCGTTTAATCAGCACACAGGTCCTCGGTCAGTCCCCAGCACCTCCTCCAAAAACAAGTAAAACAAGGAAACCTAGCTACCTCCTCCCCTAACAAGATTAAAAATGGAAAGAAAGAGAATTCTGTGCTTCCCGAGCACTGACTTGTACCATTGTTTATCTCCTCAACCACCTCTACTTAAAAAGCCACATAAAAACACCACCGCGGGGAGGGTGCAGCTCAGCGCAGAGCGCGCTTAGCACGCAGAGGTCCTGGATTCAACCCCCAGTGCCTCCATTAAAAAACAACAAAAACCATTATCAGACTAGATCTTACAAACAATTTAAGTAAATAAACCCACAAATCTTACTGAAACCAGAGGCTGACCAGCAGCTGCACTTGTCCGGGCACTGTCAGACCCGGGGTCTCCCCTGGGTCACCACAAGGGTGCCGGGGACTAAGGAAAGGTTTGCTGGAAGGGTCTCCACAGAGCTCCTTTCTGGGAGGCAAGATTTTGTAAGTGACCCGCCAGGGCAACATAAAATGTCACCGCATCGCTTTGCTCTGTTAATAGCAAGAGAAAGGACAGGAAAACATGTCAACATTCCCACCTCCTAGTTCCTGTGCTCAAGGACTTTACCTTCTTAGATGAGACTTTATAAGAAGTAGCTACGAAGGAGAATTTAAAACAGGTGAAATGCAAACAAAAATCTCTCGCCCCGCCCCCTGACCTCACAGTGGCTCTCCTACAGCACAGACGGGGTCACCCAGGCGGAAGCCGCCCGCCAGCCCGGCCCACGTGAGGGAAACGCAGCCCTCACCTGGTCGCCCTGGTTGGTGTGCCTGACCAGGAACCTCAGGAAGTTGAACCTGGAGCATTTCCGGATGAGGATGAGGTCAGAAGAGCCGTCCCCCAGGTGGGCGGACGGGGAGAGGCCCCTGGGGCACCGGGGACAGGCGCAGGACATGTTGGTGGCGTTGATGGCCAGGAACTGCCCGCAGACGACCTTCCACTCCTCCACCTCCTCTGAAGCAGAAAGAATTGCAGACACTGCATGGAACCTGAGCTGGTGGGTGGGGGTCCTGAGCTGACAGGGACGGGATCACTGCCATGAACGCTCCCCGCAATCAGCCATCAACACAGAGAAAACCGTGCGGCTGCTGGGCTCTGAGGTCGCTCCCGAAAGGCAGAGCTGGTTCTTGGGTCCTCATCTGGGACTTTTGGACGATGATTTTAAAGCAGGGCTCACCAAATCTGGCTCACCACCTGGTTTTGTGAGGCCTGTGAGCTGAGAATGATTTGCACATTTTTAAATGGTGGGGGAAAAAGATCAAAAGAAGAAAAGCATTTTGTGACATATGAAAAATGACACAAAATCCAAATTTCAGCGTCCGTAAGGAGTTGCTGGAGCAGCGCCGAGCCTACTCCCTTCCAAGTGGCTAGCAAAGCCTGAAAACTTTACTCGAGCCCGGAGCACAACCACTGACCCCGTTCCAGAACATTCTAGAGACTGGCACCACAATGGTATTTCAGAGGAACCTGGCAGGATGGGCACGACCACAATATCTGGCAAAGGCCACCGCATGCCCTGCCTGGAGCTAAAGCGGGAGCAGGCACAGAGCCGTGGGGCGGACGGGGCAGGTGGGGGAACCCGGGCTGGACTGGGGTCCCGGCCGGGCCGCAGCCGGCCCGGGCCTTACCGCCGCTCTCCAAGCCGTACAGCGACCGCTTCTGCTCCTCCTCCAGCTGCTGCCTGCTCTGCCTGCAAACGAAGCACCTGGGGGACGAGAGCCCTGCCTTCAACGCGTGGACACACGCCTGAGTGTTCCAGCTCTCTTCACGCGACAGAAAGTTCAAAAAGCTTTCCTTAAAAATACTTTGCTCGCATGTTGGGTTTTCAAAATTAGATCCACTTTAAAAAACTGCAGACATCAGGCCTTCCTCTGACATTTATAAACACGGCAAAGAGCAGAACACCTGTACGTCCATCTAGTCACACACAGTCCACGATGCCAAGTCCGCACAGATGTGCGGAGGGGCTCCCACTGGCTGGCCCACTCCCCTCACTCAGCCCCCGGGGCTCAGGGTCTGGACTGGCCCCTCCTGACCACAGGGTGGGCCCCTCAACTGGCGGGGGCACAGGAGGCCCGTATAGTCAGTTCCATGGCCGCCTGTAGCAGGACCCCGACCTCTGGACGCGCTGAACCAGCACCCACCCTCCTCCCCCCGGTCTACACTGCGAGGACTGCGCACCCACTTCACAGCAGGAGCCCGAAGCCCGTTGGGCTCATATCGCATCATCTGAACAAAAACACACAAGGGAGGTGCTTACCCTGCCCGGCAGGGCTTCCCGTCCCGCGGAGAGCCCACCGTGTGCTGCGCCGGGAGGAAAGACACCGTCCCTTCGTAGCAGTGATGGGAGAGGAAGGTCTTCAAACCTAAAAACAGAGCAAGATGGAGAAACACATCCACACGCGTCACTTCTCAGGGAGGAGGCCTCACCGTCGGCTGCCGCAGGGCAGGGGGCATGGGTGACCCGAGACACCCGGTGACAGGGCGTCCGCAGGAGGCAGGGCCCGCCCGCTTGTCTCAGCTGCCGCCACCACCCCGGGGACTGCAGGCTCCCGGCCACCACACTGCCTTCCACACTGGCAAAGGGGACATCTCTGCCACCAGCGACCCCTTGTGGCCTCGACGACGTGGCACCGCTCAGTAACTGAGACTCCTGGCTTTCCTAAGTTCTTCATCATTCCGTTCCCAAGATTAAGGTTTTAATAAATATGTAGCTTTGCACTTCTTATGTTTTAATTTTAAAACCATGCTAGTTTTATTAAGTAGACATTTTTAATGGATAAAGTTCACCAAGGTACCATTCCTTTCTCTCCCAAAGGGTTTAGATTTTAATGTTTGGAATTATTCAACTTAACACAGGCAGACCTGGCTTTGGGGTGCTTCGCAGAGACAGCATTTTTTCTTAAAACAAGTTGAACGTTTGCGGCAACCCTGCGCCACTCTCCCCACAGCCTTTGCTCACGTTGTTTCTGTCATATTTTGGTAATTCTTGTAATACTTCTGACTTTTTCATTACTATCATATTTGTTGCAGTCGTCTGTGATCAGTGACCTTTGATGTTACTACGGTCACTGTTTTGGGGCGTGACTAACCGTGCGTGTGTAAGACAGCAAACTTAATTGATACACATCCCGTGTTCTGACTCCCCCGACTGCTGTTCCCCGGTCCCGCCCTCTCCTCAGGCCTCCCTAGTCCCTGAGACACAACAATATTGAAGGTGGGCCAATTAACAACCCCCAATGGCCCCTAAGCATTCAAGTGAGAGTCCCGCGTCTCTCATTTTAAATCAAAATCTAGAAATGACTAAGCTTCGTGAGGAAGGCAGGTCGAAAGACAGAAGAGGCTGAAAGCCAGGCGTCTTGTGCCAGAGAGTCACCCAGGCTGTGGATGCAAAGGAAAAGCTCCGGAGGGAAACTGAACGTGCTGCCCCAGCGAACACACGATGAGAAACGATAAGAAAGCGAAACAGCCTAATTGCTGACACGGAGAAAGTCTGAGTGGTCTGGACAGGAGATCAAAGCAGCCCAACGTCCCCCTAAGCCAAAGCCAAATCCGGGCGAGGCCCGAACTCCCTACAACTGTGTACAGGCTGAGAAGCGAGGACACTGCGGAGGAAAAGTGTGAAGCCGGCAGAGGTGGGTTCACGAGGGTTCGGGGAAGAAGTCTCTCTCGCAACTCAGCGCAGGAGCAGCAGGTTCTCCACAGGATGCAGCGCAGACCCCTCGTGAAGGCGGCCGCGCTCAGCCTCGCGTTTTCAACGCAGACAGAGCGGCCTTGTATTGGAAGACGCCGCTGAGGACTTCGATAGCCGGAGAGAAGTCAGCGCCTGGCTTCGAAGCTTCGAAGGACGGGCCGGCTCTCTCGTGAGGGGCTCACGCAGCTGGCGGCTTCCAGCTGAAGCCACTGCTCGGCGCCCATTCCGAAATCCCTAGGCCCTTACGATTCACGCCAGATCCACTCTGCCTGAGCTCTAGAAAAGCACCGTCAAGGCTCGTTTGTAAATACTCGTTAGCAACACGGTTTACTGAGTATCTGAAGCCCACTGTTGAGACCTACTGCTCAGTAAAAAAGATTCCTGTCAGATACGGCTGCTCGCTGGCAGCGCCTGGTCACCCAGGAGCTGATGGGCACGGCCAGTGAGATCCGTGTTCTCATGCCTGCAACACGACAGCCGTTCCGCGGTGACGTCAACTTTCGAGTCTTATTCTTTAAGAAATACCTTTCGTGAGGCTGTGGCTGCCACAGACAGTGGCTCCTTTGATGGATCTGAGCAACGTCCACTGAGAACTTTCTGGAAAGCCGCCCATTCCAGATGCGGCTAAAAACATTTGTGATTCATGGAAAAGGTAAAAATACCAACATTCACAGGAAGTTTGGAAGAAGTTGGTCCCCACCCGCACGGACGACTTTGAGGGGCTTAAGACGTCGGTGGAGGAAGTGACTGCAGACGTGGCGGAAACGGCAGGAGACCAGAACTAGACGTGGAGCCGGAGACGGGACTGAGCCGCCGCAGCCTCGGGAAGAGACTTGAACGGAGGAGGAGCTGCTGCTGACGGGTAAGGAAAGAGAGCGGCTTCTTGAGGCGGATTCTGTCCCTGGTGAAGACGCTGTGAAGACTGTTGAAATGACCGAGAACTGTGCGTAAACTTAGCAGAGGAAGCAGCGGCCGGGTCTGAGAGGACTGACTCCAAATTTGAAAGAAGTTCCACTGAGGGTAACATGCTGTCAAACAGCACTGCCTGCTACAGAGAAACTGTTCACGGAAGTTACTCGAGGTGGCAAACTTCACTGCTGTCTTATTTTAAGACATTGACATAGCCTCGCCAGCCTTCAGAAGCAGCACCCTGACCGGGCAGCAGCCTTCCCCATCGGGGCCAGACCCGCCAGCAGCAAAGATGACCACTTCCTGAAGGCTCAGGTGGTGGCCAGCATTTTTAAACCAAGCTGGGTACCTTTTTTACACACAATGCCACGCACACTTACTACATGACAGTACGGTGTGAATGTTGCTTTATTTTGCTAATTGCTTTCTCGAGGAGATCTGAAACGGAACCCGAAGTATCTCCCCAGTGTGTCTAATAAATTTACCCAAAAGCAAACCACAGAGGGCAGTGACCAGGTAAATGACACTCATTAAATACAGCCAAGGAGTTCACCTGAGCAACAAGTGTGGAACTTTGAACCCTACACCCTTTCAAACTTCTTTTTTGCACTTAAATGCTGCAAGGGTGACGCTGCACGCGACCTGAAACGTGCAGCCTGTCTCTTTTTTGTACCATCTGGATCGACTTCCATTTCTTCTTCGCTGCAGGTCTGGTCACATATGAGAGCTGCCTGTGACCGAGGGCGGTGGTGGTCAGGGCGGCCGGCCCTGCCCCGTCGGCACCCAGGGACCCGTCGGCCCCACACGGCTTTGGTGCCCATCCATGAGCGGGGCCCAATCGCGAGCAGAGAGAGCACAGAAGCCCCCGGCCCGCGTTTCTGAGTTACCTGAGAAGTCGTATCTGACGAGCCCCATCCAGCGCTTCCTCTCGCTGTCCCTGATGATGTCCCCGTAGAAGCCGTACCCCAGCAAGGACACTGAGTACCGCAGCAGCGCGCCGTCATGGTGCACGGAGGAGACGTCCATGGCCAGCGAGTCCCCTGCGGGAGAGAGGCCTCGGGCTGGAAACCGCACCCCTCCGCCCTCCTGCCGGCACGGAGGCAGTCACTTTAAACTCAAGTGTAAAATACGCAGAAGGCCGTCCCAGCAACAGTCTGTTCTCCTGGCGCCGGGGCTCCCGCTCGACTGAAATTCCCAGAACAGGCTTGGAAGAGCTGTTCTGTTGAGGCCGGAAAAACAACGTGTCTGTGAAGCTTGCTAAATGCCACTAACTGCAAGGAAGGTGGACTTGACGATGAAGAAAAGGCACATGGCAGCTAACATGTAAAATCGTACACACCATCTGTAAACACAGCCTTTCCGGGAGTGTGGGTGACAGGTGAGCAGCACCGCCAGCAGGGACGAGGGACGGGAGGGGAGCCACAGATCTGTCCCGCAGGCACCTGGACAGCTCTGAGCAGTGTGGCCCGCAGTGTAATAGAGGGGCAGCGAGGTAGGGGTCTGGCTAGGAAGGTCTGAGTGGGGAGGAGGGCAGAGTGCAGGGATCCTCCCCATGCACAGGGGACATCTGGCCAGCGCATGGGGACGCCGAGGACAGCTGGCCTGGGTGGGGGGTGCTGGCACCCCCGGACTCAGGGAGGGGGCTCTGGAGGGCTCTGAGCAGCGCCTGTATTTCTGGAGGACCCACTGCTGGCTGTGGGAGGACAGGATGAGATGGGAGGCGGCAGCAAAGTGCTCAGACAGAGTCCTGCTGGCAGACGGGCCGCGGGCACCGGCCCAGAGACGGCCGCCCGCGTGTCCCCGGGCTGAGCGAGCCGACAGCAGGGCTGAAAGGTGCGTACCCACGATGATGTGCAGGGCGGACGTTTCCGCGTCGTTCGTGCCGACGGTGGAGTAGCACACACAGTCTGTCGACCCTACAGAGGGGGAGAGAGTCCTGAGCACCGCTGAGTCGCTAAGGTGGTAACCTGTTTCCAGTTCAGTGTGGGAGGGGGTGCTCTGCTGTCTCGTCCACGGCCCAGAGCGAGAAGGAACGAGTACGGCTTGCTACAGAAGCAACCGCTGAGGCCGACCCCGCGGAGACGGCAGCTGGCTCCGCGCACAGCTTCGGGAGATGGTGCCCCGGCTCGGGGAGCGGAGCCGCGGGCACACAGCTTGGCGCTCCGCATGGCGGCCCCACTCCCAGCCGCGACACGGGGCCCAGACCACAAGACCGAAGGGACTCAGCACAGAGATGCGGCCGGGGGGGAGGGGGAAGCGCACACAGCAAGGGCACCCGTGGGGGGCCTGCCGTGTGCTGGTGGGAGCCACTGCTGGGCACTGGGGCGCGGCGGCCGCCAGTCGTGAGGGGCCGGCAGGGCCCTCCCTGAACCCCATGGGCTGGGCCCAGGGCTCAGCCTCCGCCTGCCTGCACCCTCATCTGTAACGCAGGGGTGACCCCAGAGCGCCCAGCTGGTGCCGGGCCTCCCTAGGCCTGTCCTGTTCTAACTGCGTCAGCGCCGGGTCCCCACCTGAGGGGCAGACTCTTCTGGGCACTTACTCACGGCAGACCCCTGAGTCCCGCCCCGCCCGGACGTGCCGACTCAGGAGGCCCGGGACGGGGCCGAGCAACCAGAACTGCGACACGCCTGCTGAGCAGCTGAGCACCTCAGTCTAGGCTTCCCACGAATAAGCCGCACGACGGCGCCCAGAGCTGCACAGCAAGCCTCCAGCGCACGAGCAGCGCGGCCCGAGATCCCCCAGGAAACCCCGTGGCATCGACAGGCGAGGCCGCGCGGCCGCAGGCCCCACAACCTTCCACAAGTCCCTTGTCCTAGTGACATCTGAAAGCCCGTGGTTCTGAACAGACTGATGCAGGCCTGGCCAGGCGAGGGGTGGAGAGGGCCCTGGGTCCCCAGAGGTGGCAGAGGGGAGAGAGCTGGGCCGCGAGTCTGAGACCCCCGGGCCTGCCGTCTGCCAGCTCGGGCCCTGCAGCGGGCTATGCTCTGAGCTGGTTTTCATCAGAGCCGAGGGCACGGCACCCCTGCGGCAGGCAGGGGCTCAGACGAAGCACGTGGGCCCGAGGCAGGAGACACAAAGGATGGTGTCTTCCCAGAGACTTGCTAACACTGCTGAGTTGACACCCAATGGGCAGAGAGTTGAATTTATAAAACATCAGAATCGACTCTGAGCATCTGAAGTGGTGCCTTCAGGACGTGGGTTCAGCCCATTTCGGTCTCCAGTCACGCTCTGTCCAGAGGCACCACGGTCACCCCGAGGCCATCAAACACCGTCTATACCCCACAATCCTAACCTGTCGCGGACTGCTCCTCCTGGTGCCAGGGACCCCCTTCCACCCACTGGCTTCAGGGCCCCCAAGCCACACCTCTGGGGTCTGCACTGGGACTCTCGGCCCCCACACTGATTCCTCGCCTTGACCCCACGGGCTGTCAAGGCCAAGGTCACTGGGCCGCCCTTGAGGCCCCTCCCCCTCACACCCCCATCAGATTCGCCAGAAAGTCCTGTTGACCCTGCCCCTGAAACCATGCCCGAGCCACAGCCAGCCACACGCCCAGCGTCCACAGCACAGCATGCCCCCAAGGCTTGGGCAGCACCCCCACCCCCAGCTGCTCTAGAGCAGACAGCAGGGGTGGCCTTCCAGGGCAGTCAGACGTCCCCTCTGCCGACCAGCCTCTGAGACTTCCTCCCGCTGTGGCTCACCCGTGACCCAGGGCTTCCCTCCCGCCCCCCGGCCCCCACCCTGAACTCACAGCTGGTGCGATGGCTGCCCTCTGCCCCAGCTGACCCTAGGCCCGGCCTCACTCTGCCTGGGCCCTCACCCATTACCTCTCAGAGGGGCCCTGGACTCCATATCGGAAGAGGCCCCTCCCGGCCCCTCACCCAAACCCACCTCCAGCGGCGTCTTTCCGGCAGCACGGCCACTATCGGAGACCCCTTTGTGCCATGCTGGTCTGTGTGTCTGCTGAGCCTCAAGGCCCAGAACACACAAAGAACGAGTCAGTCCACCCCAGGGCACGGAGAAGAGGGCGTCTGCCCGAGAGCACCCCCAGTGCGGGGTCTGTGTGAGCTCTTGCAGTCTTTAACCACTTCAACAGCTTAGGGTTTTAGGTATCAGTGCTACGTGGGCAAATGGTAGTAAGAGGCACAAAGGAAAAACAGATTAGAACATAGAAAACTTCACGTAGCCCAGAAACCCTACGTACAAGCTTCACAAAGCGCAAAACCCTGACTCAGAGGAAAAGCTGGGAAACATGTGAGCCGCTTAGGGGACCATCCTCAGTCACACAGACGACACCCGGTCGGTCAAGTGGAGACAGACTTCCTGATGGGGAAGCAGCACGGCCTCTGAGCCCCACTGTCCACGCCCTTGCGGGCAAACCTGCAGCCTTGCCCCGGCGCCCTGTAGCTTCACCCAGATGACAGGGCAGAAGCACCATTCACAGCTGTCAGGACTCGGATGTTTGCCCGAGCGGCACCCACCAGGGCTCCTGCAGCTGCGGCCCTGACCTGGGGACGTGGAAGGCGCTCCCTCCTGCTGAGTTGTTTGCAAAGCCCCAGCCTCACCCTCTACCTGGCTTAACACTGCGATTCTTCAAAGAACTAGGTGCTGCCCGGAGACACACGAAACACGCCGAGCCAGCCACCCCCTCGGACACGGCCAGCCCCCCGCCTCACTTACACCCCAGGCCCTCCTGCCCCAACCCCAGCTCCAGGTACGGTCAGTCCCAGGATGCCACCTGCTCCCCGGGCCCCCTTCTCCTCTGTGACAATTTACTGCCCCCACCACCGCAAAGGGCCGGTTCCCAGAGAGCAGGGACCGTCCCCCAGGGGCTGGCCTGAGCGGCTGGTGGGGCGCAGGCGTTCAGGGAGGACTGGCTCCTTCACACAGGCAGCAGGGGTCCTCTAACTGGTCCAGAACTGGCCCTCAACAGAATCTGCGACAGGTGTGCGGCGAGACAAGTACGCTTGATAAAGGGATGACCCTGAAGGGCTAGTGGAGAATGGCCCCCCGAGCCCGCCCCTCCTCGGGCCGCCCAGCAAGCACCCGCCTGCGCCTCCGCACCCGCGGGGATGATGCCGATCCTCAGCGGGCTGGGTGCCAGTGCCGCGCGGGGCTGGTTCTGGTCCACGCCGGCGTCCCGCTGCGTCCTGCCCACCAGGCCGTGCAGGACCTCGCTGAACATGCCGTCGCCGCCCACACAGACGATGCTGCAGAGGAACACAGGGTCAGGCCTGGCGCCGTGCCCTCGGGGGCCCCTCGGCCGGCACGGCCCCCCTCCCGCCTCCGCTCACACCCCCTCCCTCGTCAGAGCTCTTCAGACCCTCCGTGTCTGTGCCCAAGCCCTGCAGGGAGAACCCAACGATTCTGTGTGGTCCAGGATCCCTGCTTTAAGGAAATACTGGGACAACAGGAGGAACCTGAGTAAGCACCCAGGTCGGTAACAGCGGGTGCCGGTGTTCACTTCCCGGGTTTGATCGCTGCGTTTAGTCCCGTAGGAGAATAGCCTCGCTTTTTTAGGAAATGCACACTGAAATACTCAGGGGCAAAGGCGATCATGTCTGTCACGTATTTTCAAGTGATGGGGGAAAAATCCATAGGTAGGTAGTAAGAATGAAAAGGAAAACACGTGACTCTGAACTTCTCGGCCTTTCCTGAGTTTCAAGCAGAAGCACGTTTACTTTCACAGCGCGGGGAAGAAATGTAAGCAAAGGGAGTGAAGGAAACAAGGACAGATGAGTAAAGCTTGATCCGCATTTACCGTTTATCAGCCAAGATGGAAGGACACGCACTCACCCGTCAAACTTGTCTATACTGAGCTCATACAAGCTCTCCTTGGCATGGTTGGCACGTTCGGTAACTATGGAGGAAAAAACAACACTGCGTTGTGCAGTTTACGTTCAAAGCTGTAAATCCCACTTGAAATAAGAGGCAAATAAACCACGCTTCTAAAGCGAGGTCCTATAAAATCTCCAGGAGGGTTTCCTGCAAGAAACGCCTTCTTCGGTCTTACCCAGATCCTTTCCACGGAAAGGCTCCCTCACCCAGAGGGCCACGACCCTCAGAACGTTCTACTGGTAAGACGTCACGTTCCTGGCATTTAACTGCCCAAAAGTGACTTTCTGGAGATAGATTACGTCTTTTATCTTACAGTTTTCCCTTCTTATCCAAGTCACTTTGAGAGTTTCAGACTACACCAAAACGTAGGAATAAGAGAACGCCAGCACATGGCCTCAGTGCTCCGTGACAAACCCCCGAACTTCCCCCGCACACAGTTCTGCGTCCCTGTGTCCCCAGCGTTTTACTGTGTCACCGTCACCGTTTTATCATCACAGGGTCCTGTAAAGGCCATTTTAAAGAGCTGCCGCTGTTCGTCCAGGTTCACTGTGGGTTTATCTTTATGCTTCCCGTCTGGAGGGGCGAGTGATCCCCAGCGTTTTGCTTTCACACAGTGTGACCGTGCACACCTGTGCACACTGCTCTCTGCACGCAGCTGACTGCTTTTCTAGGGAAGTTTAGAAAGCTCTGAAGCCTGGGCAAAGCCCTCTCCGCTCCGAGGCTCTTGACCCGCATGGCCAAGCAGCTCTTCGGTGAGTTGACATGAAACCCTCAAAGCTCTGAGTGGGGGAGGCCCTCTCCCAGCTGCCTCCCAGCACCAAGAACCTGCTCTGAGACTCGGCGCTGCCGTGGCACCGCGCCGTGTTCCTAAAGGCGTTACTCCTGAGCCCTGCTCATCGCTGGTAACTCCTGCATGAACTCCCTGCCCGTGGCCTGAGGCCTCTGTCCTCCCGTGTTTCTCCAGCACCTTGTACGCTGAGCCTTGGCTAGAGAAGTCTGCACTCTTTATCTTGTGTTCTTCTCATTCTGGTGTGCAAAAAAAATCCTATTTTAAAATGATCTTATCTGTCAGGCTCTTCCCTGGCGCCCCTCTCCGAGGGGCTCAGGCAGGAGCGCGCGCCCAGCTCACCGATGATCTCGGTGGAGACGGAGGCCAGCGTGAACAGCGGCGCCACCTTCCGGTCGTAGATGCGCTTGCCTTGCCCCTTCCCGCCAAACGGGTTGATGAACACCAGCAAGTGCTTCGGTCTCGAGGCTGCAAGACAGCAGGGGTACATCACAGTGCACGTGAGGGGCAGTCAACACGAAGACCTGAGCGACTGAACAGGGCCCCAGCCCTAGTGCTCCCAGAATTCGGCTCAGTGTCGTGTGGTGAAAGGCATTCTTAAGTTAAAGAACAGAGCGCGGAGCTTCCTTATCTATGAAGAGACAACAGCAGCAGGCAGCGCAGGCTGCCGGCCAGGGGCCTGGCCCCCCGGGAGGGGTGACGAGGGCCCCGGGAACACAGGATGCCGCCTGGGACAGACTCCAGACGAGGAGCCGGCAAGACGCATCTTCCGGAAGGCAGCAGCCTCGTTCTGCTCCATGTCAAGGGACTGGACCGCAGAGAACGAGAGAAACAGACGTACAGCATTAAGAGGGCAAGACAGACGGACAGGCACAGAGAGAGCTCGGCATGGAGACACAGAGAGACAGAAGGACAGTGGGACAGCAGGCGGCCTCCCCGGCCCCGGTTCCCCTCCCACACCCGGGTCTCCTGAATTAGCTCTGTTCCTCGTAAGTTCCATGTTTCTGTCTGGGTCAGTTCAAGTAGATTCTGACACTTAAAAACCAAATTTAACTAACACATCGATAAGAGTAGCAAAAAGGTACAGACCCAAGAAAACAGACACCTAGGTCCACGCAAAGTCCTGCACACCAACACTCACCGCGGCACGACTCACAGCAGCCAGAACAGGCCCACCACCCGACAACCGGGTACACGGATGTGACCAAAGGAATATTACTCAGCAGTACAAAGGAATGAGCCACTGACACGCTTGCCAATGAGAAAAACTATCAGGGCAGTGGTGCTGACAGAGGGGGGCTGACGCAGGACAGCTCCTCTTACTTGATTTCGTGCATGTGGCGGAACTAACACGTGGCAACAGGGACAAAAGGAAAGAGGAGAGAGAGAATCAGACTGGTGCTTGTCTCCGGACTGGCTGGGAAGGGTCATGGGTGATGCCAGGCTCGCAGGGGTTGGGCCACACAGGGACACGTGTGCTTCAAAATTCATTGATTTAAACCTACGATCTGTCCACGTCATCCCAACCATGTACACAAGTCAATTCCAAATGGACTGCAGCTCTGAACATGAAAGTAAAACAGAGCTTGGAGGCGAACACATCTTCATGGCCTTGGCATAACTAGGACACAAACCAACCACACAGTTAAAAGAAAAAAGACAAACACAACTGCATCAAAATTAACACTATCCGTTCATCAGTAGAATGAAGAGTGTGTGGAAGCACAAGCCACACAACGGGAGACGTTCAAAAATCCAAGACAAGATTCAGATCCACAACATGTAAAGAGTTCTATGCGTCATTAAGGCAACCCAAGGGAAAATCGGACAGAAGACTTGGACAGACACCTCACAGGAGGATTTCCAAACGGCTCACGAACACAGCAGCGTATTTCTCAACTCGACCAGCCGTTGGGGAAACGCAAATTAAAGCCACACCGCGAGACTGCCAGCACCCACCAGAGCTCTGGCCCCTGCTGGGGGGCGTGGCCCGGGACTCCCGGCGCGGGGGCAGTGTGGCCGCGTCCAGTGAGGCTGAACACGCGCCACTGGCCCGGCAACTCCCTCCCCAGGCGCCGCACCATGAAACATGGGCTAGAATGTTTGGAATGGCCACGTCAGGAAGCTGTCCAAATGCCCGTCAACAATACAATGGCTGAGTAAGTGGCCAGACACTCCGCCCTTGGGACATGATGCAGCCACGAGAGCAAGACACCGACACCATGTGTGACCATGTGGACGAGCTTCATGCAAACCAGAATGAGAGTGTCTGCTGTGTGAGTGATTCACATGCGGAACTGAGTGAGCCCAGGGGCTCAGTCAGGGGACGGTCACCTTTGGGTGACTCCAGGGGGCCAGGGGCCACGGGGGGGGGCTGGCAGTATTATCCCTGGACTTGGGGCTCAGTGTGTGAGCCGCACACCCCGGGTCCGAGGACTTTCAGTAACTACGTTACCCCTCAATTAAACACGAAATAGTCACACATGAAATAGTCTGGACTTAAAATGGCAGCGTGACTGGAAAAGCAGAATCGCACAGTGTTTCTAGACACAGGCAGACTGCGGCAGGAGTACAACCGCACAGGTTTCCCTATGAATTACACAGAAAAAGTAATGCTGCCATCGGCAGGAAGCAGCGCAGAGGACTCTCTCTTGGAGCCTGAACGGACGGCATCAGGCCACGTCTACAGGCTCAGAGTCTTGTGAAAACCACGCGAGGGCAGAGTGGGAGAGAGCTGGTGAGGATGAGCAGGAAGGGTCTAGAGAAAGTGGGGGAGGAGGTGGCAGGGGAACTGGGGCACCTCCTGTCCAGACCCGGTCAGAAGTCCAGGAAGGCCAGCAGAGGCCGGGCGACCGCGGCTCAGGGCGTGAGCGAACAGCAGGACGCGCCGGGGAGGCAGTGCGCAGTGAGCGCCCGGCCCGGCCCGCAGGAACCGGGCCCCGACGCCCGGGTGCAACCCCAAAGACGGGCTTTTCCCAGCAAGGGAGTCTCACTGAAGCTGCGCGGGAAATGCGTGGGAACGTGGGAAATTAATTTAAAAAGATATAAAGCCAACCTAAATACACGCGCGCTCCCTCCTCTGGGTGAAGCCGGCACCGAGCTGCCGAGACCGTGTGTTAGGGCTATCCCCAGACACGAGCCGGCGCTGCAGTGCAGCCTGAGGGACAGACGCCACCTCATTACGCAGCAGGAACCCGCAGCCCAGACGTCCAGGCACACCCGGCCCCCTGGTTTAATCCCCACAATCGCCCGGGGGGGGCAGGTACCCCACCCCACCTCCCGGGGGAGACACCCAGCCTCGCGGCCCAGGCCTGGGGCGCCTCACACGTACTCAGTTTCGCCAGCAGCTCCCTGAGGGTCTGCAGCCACAGGTGGAGCAGCTGCTCGTCGGCACAGCAGAAGGTCACCTGCGCCCGCCTCCAGCGGTGCCTCCGGGCCCTCCTCACACGATGCACTGCGCGGAGAGAACACGTGTGGGCTGGGCGCCCCGCGCTGCAGCGATCCCCAGGCCCACCCCCCGAAAATGCCCCGAGGGTCCCTCTTCTTCTGACTGGTTAGTAACTTCCCAAGTACACAGGAAAAGGATCCTACTTCTCAATTCTTTTAAGTCATGTGAAAAAAAAAACCAAGAAAAAAAGATGAACAAAACACTAAAGTAGAACTTAAAAAAAAAAGATACAAGGAAGTTTCCATAAAGATAAACCAAGGACCCAACAAGTTTGTTAAACAAGTCACCGCGAAGCCCCCTTCCCCGTCACCTGCACGGGGTCACTGACGAGCATCTAGGCCCCATCACCTGTGAAGGCGTAAGGCTTTTCCATCTTCTGCCACTTCCCGCTGCTGTAGTGCTTCCCGTTAACGTCGGTTTCCTCCACGGTGATGATCTCGGAGATGGGCACAGAGCACACATCTGCAAAGACACCACACCCTCGTGTCAGGCGGGTCACAGAGTCCACACCAGCACGAGCACGGCAACTCCAAAGTGCCTGGACATTCTGCTTTGAGAATCTCACTAGAAATCCAAAAGGAAGAGGGAAGGTTAGATGCAATTTTAAAACTCAGAGCTAAGTAAGTTTGGGAAACTCAACGTTACCAGAAGACGGGCTATTGTGTCCATAGTCACCAAATGTAGGCTGCGACTTTCCCAGGCCAGCTGTGCTGAATTTGGGGAAAGACGCCAGTAAGAGTCTGGCTCAGAAATCAAGTGTGAAAAAGGCATGTAACAGACCTGGGGACGACCAGGACCCGGGGCCCCTGCGTGTGCACGGCTCACGCCAGGGCAGGGCGGGGGTGGCAGGGGGTCTGGGAAGGCCTGAGTGGGTCCAAACACCCGATCAGATACAGGAGGAGAGAGGGGAGTCTTGCGTGGACCTAGGGATGACGGCACAGGGCATCCTCTGCTACAGGAAACCAGGAGGTCAGCTCCACCGAGAGCCGCAGGACGGGGACAGCCCTCACGGCAGGACGCCGGCAGTCAGGCCTCCAGGTCAAGCTGGACATAAACGCAGCCATGGGAAACATGGGACGACAGCTTGGAGCTGAGGCGGGGGCTGGAGAGAACTCCCCGGGGTGAACAGACTACCTTCCTTGGCCCACCGGAGAGCCCGGCGGAGTCGGCGCCTGCTTTTACGCGGGACAGCCTAGCTCGCGGTCAGGCCCCAGGTTGGCTGCGAAACCTGCAATACGGTAAAGTTCTGTATTTTTAACAGCAGAACAGAAAAATAAATGTTGCCGTAACACTTGAGGTAACCTTACATCATCTTTAAAGTCGTTGCCTATGGAAACCAACTTATGAGAACCCCCTCCGAGGGCCTGGAAGGCTGAGAGCAGGGCCAACCCACCCCCGCCCCCCTACTCGACGTGCTGGGGAGGGGCGAGGAGGAGGAGGAGTCGGCCTCAAAGGGTGAGTGGGCGGGGCTGCCAGGGCCCCACCCTCAGGCACGTCTGTCCCGGTAGAGCCTCAGGCCCAGGTCTGCACCCACCCCCGCTGATTCTCCCCTCCCTCAGGCCCGCTACCCAAGCAGCCGGCTGCTGCGCCTTTGTCTCGCCCCTTCTCCCTGTGGTCAGCGTGGACGCAGGATAGCCCCGGGTTCAGCGGGGCACCTGGACACCCACACGCCAGCTCTGGGACCCTGGACAGAGACCTGAAGGAGGCATGGCCAGTGGCCAGAGGCTGCGGGAGAGAAGCAGGGGACCAGGGGAGGGCGATCGGAAACGGGGTGGGGGGGCCCAGGGAGGGGACGTGATGACATCGCAGGTGGAAGGCGTGGAGTGGAGGGCAGTCCGACCCTCCTCCATCAGACACCACTGTCCGCTGGGCCTCAACTTCAGACCACACGTGGGGCCGGTCGCGTTGAAAACGTGAAGATCAGGGTGAGGAGGGCTCCAGCAGGAAACGCTGGTAACGGCGGTGGCTTCCTTCCTGCCTCCCGGGGGCTCCCGCCTGCTGACCCGAGGCCACATTCCTGCTCTAGGCCACTTGGAGCTTCCTCATCTCGGTGTTCCACCCTAGTCTGCAAAACCTTCATCTCTAGTTAGGAGGCACCAGGAGTCCGAGCGAGTCACTGAGAAGCTCTGAATGACGCAGACTGTCCCACTAAGAGAGGCTGCAAATTAGCCATCTCTAGTCCCACTAATTCAGCCTGACCCGAAGAATCAATCACAGGCCACAGTGGAGGCCCTGACACCGGCTGAGGGGAAATGACACACGGCCCGTTGTCATCCCACATGTGCCGGACGGGGAGGCGCCCAAGCACAGGAGCGCGCCTCGCGTGGCCCCCCAAGCACCACGCTCGTGAACGGGGGGCAGGCCCTGGGGGAGGAGCTCACCAGGAGCCGTGGTGGGGCTTCGGGGCCACTCCCACCCTCTGCGTGTTATTAGCGTCTCTCCAGCTCTGCCTGCAGTTTGCACAAGCTTGCAGAGCATCTGAGATCAGGTCAAAAGGAAAGGTCTTCTGTAAAATACCGTGCCACAAGGTGAGGGGCAGCAGGGGTCTCAGAGAAAGACATACGGAATCTGGCAGGTGGACAAGTCCACGCCGGCCACATATTGGGACAGAACTCCCAGAGCTCGCACTGGCCACCTCACAGCCTGGCTGCCTTGTCCCGCGGCAGCCGACCCCTCCCCAGGGGCAGTGCCCCACCTGGTGTGGGCCAGTGTCTGCACACAGACGGCACCCCCTTGCTGACCCAGCTGCTTCCACCGTGGCTGGAGCCCCCGTGGGCCCTAACCATCCATCTGTGCACTGATCATGGCCCCACCGTGGAGGGCTCAGCGGCCAAGGCTTCGGGTGTCACTTCTCTCCTTATAAAGTAACAACCCAAACCCCTCTGAAGCAAACTTCTGAGTGAAACTTGCTTCTGGAACAGACAGCACCCCTGAGGGAGAGGAGGACACCGAAAGCCTCAGCTCCCCAGGCGTTTCCCAGCACCAGGGCTTCTCCCCACCGGCCCCTCCTTGTGGTGCAGCCATCCTGGGTGCCGCAGGATTTGGGCAGCATCCCTGGGCTCCAGCCACGAATGCTGGGGGCGCCTACCCCCACACTGCCAGAGGTTGGCCAGTGTCTCCCGAAGGCAACGTCCCTGATTGAGAACCAGGGCCTCACGAGGTGTGTTTAGCAACCCTTCTTTAAACAGAAAGCAGGGAAGCAAACCACGGCCAGCCCCGGGGACACGGGACCGGCTGACGTGGCTGTCCTGCTCCCCCGGAACACTCCCACATCACAGACCCCAGGAGTGTCCCCGGAGAGCGTGTGTGTCCCACACCCGGCCTTCTAAACCCACACCCGTCTTCTCCGCTCCTCGCCCCTCCTGCACCCCGGCCTGGTGAAGGCAGCTCTGTCCACGCGCTCCTGCGCCCACAAGCCAGGCCCCTCCCTGACTCCTCCCTGTCCCCGGGCGGCAGCCCGCTTTGCTGCTGGGGTTCACCCCCCACCAAGCGCCTTAGACACAAATGTGAACCTGGCTCCGTCCTACCCGGAACTTTCCGTGGCTCCCCGGCCGCTCAGCGTGCAGGTTAATTCAACACCCCAGGCCGGGAGTGTGGCGCCCGTCCACCTTCCTGGCAAAGCCTGTGGGGAAGGGGGTGGCCGCCCGGCCCCAGCACGTGCAGCATGTAGGGCCGCTGCTGGGCCTGATCGCATGCCGATCCCAGCGCCTGCACCTGCCGTGATAAACATTAAAACAAAACAACTGTCGGGATAATCAGCCACCACGTGTGCCCACAGCAGAGCTCGAAGATTTTCAACCAAAGTTCAGCAAATCATAGAACATCCCTGTAGGAACGGCACAGCTCTACCGGCAGCATTTGTAAGGTCTACTACCCTAAAGTACTAAACCAAACGACCTTTCTGGGGCAATTTTTTAACATTCCTGAGATGGAAAAGGGCATGCAACTGGGGCAACAGCCACCCCGGGACCAGACCTGGTGACGGTGGCCGACCCCCACTAGGAGCCAGTCCTCCCGTGCTCCCCCCCCGGGGTCCCCACGGCCACCCTGAGTGGGCACTGAGCCAGGGGAAGATGACTGCGCCCCCCCAAACCTCCCTTCATGCTTGGGCAGCGTCACACAAAAGGTGGAGACCCCCAGGCCCCCCACACCCCGGTAGAAGCCAGGGCCCGAGCCCGGGGCGGTGGAAGCGCCAGCAGCCGGGCTCTGGGTGCTGATTCAGTGACGCCTCCCAGGCCAGCAGGGCCCCCGTGCTGCGCCCACGGAGGGTCTCCAGCTTGAAAGCCGAGCCACCGTGGGGTCACCTAATGAGGTGAGAGAACAACAAACGCACCGAACGTCCTGAGTGCCGCTGGTACCAAGCCTGGCTCCTCCTGCCAGACGCGCAGCGAGCCGGGGAGCCGAGGTCTGCTGCGGGGACGGCTCGCTCGCGAGGCAGCCACGCGAGGGGACGGAGAGCCTCAGGTGCCCCAGGCAATGCAGGGGCGTTGGTGCGGGGAGCGTGGGGAGGTGCCTTGTCGTCATGCACAGGTGTGCCCAGGCTGCAGGCTCTGCACGTGCCCAAACGGGGCCCTGGCGCCACCTGAGGGGGCAGTTTTCGGCCCTATGATGCCCAGAGGTCACCACGCAGGCCCAGTGGAGGGTCGGTGGGCCTGTGCGGGCTCCGCCAGCCCAGCTGACTCCAAGTGCATTGGAAAACAGCTCGGGCAAGCAGCTCGCTGCTGGGCCCGTGCCGGGGGGAGGACGCGCAGGCCTTAGCGCGAGCTGAACTAGTGGGGGCAGGTGCAGCGGATCTGACTCAGCACCTGCTGTCTCACCGGCTGATCCCCCGCCCGTCTGCCGGCAGGCCCACACCCCTGGGGCTCTGCGTGCGCACGTGCGTGTGAGTGTTGTAGACGTGTGTGCAGACGTGTGCGTGTGTGGCTAGGGAAGGCAGGGGACCCAGGACACACTCGGGCTTCAGCTGGACCCCCTGGCCCAGCTCTGACCACCACACCTCCTCACCCTCAGGCCTCCTCCCCTGGGCTCACCGTACACCCTCGAGAGCCAGCTGTGACAGACGTTCCACAGAAGCACCGAGAAAACCAACCCACGGCCAGATGGCTTGGACACAACTTCCATGAAAATCCTGTCCCATCTTCTCAAACTCATTAGGTCCCAAGAATTTGTTGCCACACCTGTGACCTATGGGCATCACTGAAGGTTTAACCGCAGGCAGCATGGTCCTCACTGGACATATATTCCACAAGCACACCCTTGGGGACACTGACTCTGTGCCTCCGGCAGCAACTCTTGCTGGTACCTGGAGGGGATGCTTACAACCTGCGGGACAGGTAGACGAGGCCCTGAGGATGCGCATCCTGTCGGAGGCTGAAGGGTCTTGGACATTTAAGAGAACAAACTCCTCCCGCCAGCAAACAGCTCGCTCGGTGCCAGGGTCCAGTGGGCAGCGCCCGGCGCACTCCACACACTGGTGCCTGGTCCTCCCGCCGGGCACGGGCGCTGGGCCCCCTGCAGACCACAGGGACCCTGAAAGCATCCATCCCAGGCATCTGTGTCCTCATCCCAACGTGGTTTCAGTTATTTTTGGTCTTGAAAAGGCCCAATTTATAACCCCACAGAAGCAAATTGTTTTGTTACCCCCTACGGATATTGCGAAGTTTGAGAAACAGCCGTTTAGGAAGAGATGTTCATAAAACAAAGAACTAAAGAGATGCTATTTATTACTGATGACAAGACTGCCCTTCCTGGGACAGCAGGCGTTGGCTCCCAAGTGACGGGAAGTGTTGAAAAGGAAAACGGTGGACGGACAGAAAAAACCATCTGTGTCGAGAGTAAAATCGAGTCCTGAGGGCAACGCTGTTGTACCCGGCGTGTTTGCAGTGAGGAGGCCACGGGGTCGCGGGGCCACGGCCCGAGGGGGCCACAGCCACGTGGTAAAAATGCGTGGCGGGGGAGGGGACAGCACAGGGGTGGAGCCCATGCTCAGCCTGCACGAGGTCCTGGGCTCAGTCCCTAGCCCCTCCGTTAAATAAACATAAGTTAACCAAATTACCTACCCCCCCCAAAAAAAACTTAGAAAAAAGAAAAGAACGCTGTAATAAATGCAGTGTCTGCTGCAGGTGCTTCCCCCTTTTGTCCACCCCTAACTGGGTATTAAACTGCATTCGGTACGATATTAAAGTTTAGGACACGTGTGATGAAAGTATAATTTAGGACAATTTTTTTTAAGTTTAGAATTGAAATTTTAAGTAGAATCAGCTTTTGCCGTGCTGCAGACACTGAGCAAACTCAAAATAAAAACAAATACGGAAGAGGCGAACTTTCAATACAATGAGAAAACATTTGATACTCGCTTGGTATTTTTATTTTATACTGTTAAACATCTCAAAAACCTAATCTCTAGATGTGACTCTCATTTTGGTCATTTTTAATCATTGATAAATAAATTCTACCATTGATCTGACACATCACCAATTCCAAAAGCAGCAAAGAATGAACTTACAAGGTTTTACGGGAATCTGTGACCCACAAATGACTTGCCAGGGATGTAAAGTAAGTTCTAACCACACACGCACACGGGGCCACCTCTGTCCCCCCGTCAAGACACACGAGTTCCCACCTGCTGCTCCTGCCTCTGGAAGTGGTCTGTCTGCACACCTGGTACCTCGCCCCCAGCACACACCAGACACACACACACACGGCCACCTGACTCGCGCAGGGTCCCCTGCTTCTCAGCGCACACACCATCACCTGGCTGGGGCCGCCGGGCCCTCCTCCCTCACCCGTGAGTCGGCCTGGCCTGCAGACGCTTTTCTGCCTCCTACTTGGTGGCAGCTCCCGAAGGCGGCTCTGCCTGTTCTGTTCAGAGCTGTGTGTGTCCCCCTCCCAGTCCTGGTCTCCGTGTCCCGCTTCTCCGCACGGCTTCGCTGGCTTCCCCTGGAGGCGTGTTGGTAACGGCAGCAGCGGCGGGCACCCGTGAGGGCATCCCCGTGCCAAGTGCATAAGCGCCCGTAACCCTCCCGACAACCTGGAAGGCGCATGTCAGGACCCCTGCTTGACGCATGGGCTTCTAGAAGGCTTTACAGATCCTCATCTGACTGATGCTCAGGTCACAGAACTCGTCCAGGCCAGGGACAGGAAGTGCCATGGGCAGGGCGGGCTTTCGGCAAATCTATCAAATAATGTTTCCTGTCCTCACGCAGAGGTTAAAGAGAGCCTGCCCCACCGTCCCCACCGGCCACATCCACGCCAGCACAGCCCTCCCAGGCTGTTACACGACATCACGTCTGGGGGCAAAGCCGAGCTGCAACTTTCCAGACCCAACTCTGCAGATGCATGTGGGGCTGAAGGCAAACGTTGCTCCGTGGGGGCTAAGCCTGGCCTGTGTCCCCAGGTGTCCCCTGTGAGTGCCAGCAGACCTTCTGGAACGCCCTGCTGTGCTGGGGTCCCCTCCTTATCACTGTCAACACCCGCTTCACTGTGTTTTTGTGTTTTGTTTTTTTTCAGTCATATAGAGCTTTATCTGCCACATGGTAACTACTTTGAAAATTAGGTCCCATCATTAAAATTTAGGGCCACAGTATCTAATGTTCTGTTTTCTTTTTGAGTTATAGTCAGTTTACAATGTTGTGGCAGTGTCTGGTGTACAGCACAGTTTTTCAGTCGTACATAAACATATATATGTTCATTTTCACTGTGAGCTACCACAAGATCTTGAATATATTTCCCTGTGCTGTACTCACTTCACTTTGAAAACCAGAGTCAGGTAGCGCATGCTGGCGTCATGCGACAACCCACACACCCAAGAGTCAAATTACAGTCACTTAGTGACCATGTGGCCACACTGCCCGGAGCCTGGAGACACAGTGTCCCCAGGAGGCCCTGACCGAGGGGCTCAGCACCAGCGGGGGTGGGGGCAGCGTGGCCCGCATCCAGGAGACGAGGCTTTCGGACGCGATCCGGGAGGAGGGGCGCTGTCACACATGCAGGCCCCCGATAGGGGGAGAGGGGGCCCACAGGCCTGGCTGGTTGCAGAGACTCCTGTGCGCCAGCTACGGCCCTGTCCCCAAGGGTGGCCCTCCATGGCCCGCTGGGACAGGTGCACCTACACCCCTCCTGGACAGACGAGCAAACGGGGCCCCGAGGGGTAAGGGGTGGAGCGAGGACAGACCCCAGCAGGTGTGGCTGGTAACTGGCTGGGTGACCCGGGTCCAACCTGCGCCCCCCACCCTGCCAGGACCCACCTCCTCACCCATCACCTGGGCGCCTCCACGCAAGGCCTGATTCAAGAACTGCAGGGGCTGGGTTCTGTGACACCACATCATCACCGACTTCAGAACAGGAGGCCGAGGAGAGGGCAGGCTTACATGGCCTCCAAAGCAGGGAAGAATGTGGATTTCCAGCAAGAACAAAGCCTCCTGAGAACACACATGTAAGTGGGGAGTCCAACCCCTCTCAAGCACTACATACATCCTCCTGCAGCGTAAATGCCACGGAGAGGACTTCTCCACTCCTAGAAACGAGCCTGAGACCCTGCCACCAACGTGAACAGACCCTGGCCTCACAGGGCCCGCCGCAGACACAGCCTGTGATCACAGGTCACGCCTGCACCAGGTCCTCGCAGGGACCAACAGACGGACACTGTGTGAGCACCCTGTGCGTGCCTACCCACCCCCTGGACGTTTCTAGAGCGTTTTCAGTCTGTTTCAGTTTTTCAGTCAAAGTAGGCAAATCTGGAAGACAGCCACTTCTCAGGCCCCCCTACCAAACCCAGGTAAATCCCACTGACTTTTTTCCTATAGAAAAAATTGTCTTCTAACTCCACAGAAATGGGAAATTGGTCCTAGAGTTTGACGTTTTAAGGTCGTGTTCTCAAAGCTCCAGCCGGTGGTGGGCGGGGGGCACAGGCCACAGGAACCACGGGCTGTGGGACCCCGAGGGCCCCCCCGTCCCCCGCCCACCCAAAGGCCCCAGGCCTGATCACGGGACCCAGGCATGTTCACTCAGGGATGCGCCACAAGTTTGGATCTTTATGTGAAATCTCCCGACTTAGTGTTGGCTACAACTTTAAAAGGAAAAATAAAACTCACTTGGCAAGTCAGACAAAAAAATAACCGTGGCCAAATTTCGCCCGAGGACCACCCATTGGCAGCCCCCGGGAGGACAAGCGGGGGTTACTGACCACACGGATCCCAGGTGAGACGGCGGCACCCTCATCACAGTCGCCTCACCAGGTCCAGCCCGACACAAGGAGTTTAAAATGAACTCAGACCCCGTCCCTGGACGCACACCGGCGCGGCTCCCCGCGGTTCTGCGAGCTCTGGGAGGCGGCGAGGCGGCCACACCAGGCCACCTGTCTGTGAGAACAGCGAGTCCTACGCACTCACCCACAGCAGACGCCGCTTCTACGGGAAAAATCATTGTTTCTCTTGAATGTTCTATTTTTATAATGAAATTTCCATTTATTAAGTATTTCTTATTGGTTTGTTTGAACAATGCAATAATTTCAAACAAAACTCTAAGTGTATCCCAGCTATTCCCAGCCCCAAAGTTCACGACGCTCAGAGGAGGTGCCTGTCAACTGCAATTTATTGCTACTTGACCCAATAAAATGTGACCTTCGACCCCTGTCTGCACACCAGCAGCAGCCACCATGATGTCACCAGGACGCTAGCCTGGGAGGGAGCCTGGTGTGCCTGCCCGGCACGCTGCAAGAGCCTGTCCGTCTGTCTGTCCACCTCGGAGGCTCCCGGCAGACGCCCAAGGGTGTGTACTTGAGGAACCCTCCCGACAGCCCCCCAACTCGGACCACCCTCCTCACCCTCTTCTGACCCAGGGTCAAGCCCGGCTCGCCAGCCCACCTTCTGCCACTCCAGCCGCCCTGACTGCTGACCAGGAGCGAGAGCGGACCCAGAGCAGAAGCGGAGGCTGGAAACCTAGCATTTCTGTGTGCAGGGACCTTCTCTACCAGACGGGAAGATGTGAGAGTTAAAGGATTCTCACCCAGAGGGCGCCTGGGCCGGATCCACACGTTAGCTGACCTTAGAACTTGCCGGGGCACGCGACAGTAACGTCTTCTGCTGTGACTCGGCTGCACGGGTGAAGTGTCCTCAGGGGTCATCCTGCCCTTGAGACCCTCCATCCCCTTCGGCTTAAGAAGCTCCAGAGAGTGGGGAGTGCCACCATGTGTCCTCGCCAGCCCAGGACGGCAAAGCCCGAGGAGAGAGGCCTAGGACTGCCACGAAGGAGCAGGCTCGGGCATTTAGAGGAAGACCCAGAACCGGGGGGAGGCGGGACAGCATCGGGCACCTTTCTTAGAAAAAGCAGACAGTTGAGCTGTCTTGAGTCAGGTTTACGTAGGAAGAGAGGTGGGGTGGGGGAGGCTGGGGGGCAAGCCAGGGTCCCACCAGGAACCCCAAGCTCTCAAGAGTCTCTGTGGGCAGAATCAGTGTCCAGCTCAGCTGAGTCTACTTTTGAACCTTTCTAGACAATTCCAGGCACAAAACCTTTGGAATCCTTCTGCCTTAAAATATTCCAAGATGCACTTTTCTCTTACAGGCTATTCAGTGATCAGACAGAGCGTGGGTTTACGTTGAACTTTGAAACAAGTGAGTCACAGAGGCTTCCTTACGAGTAACCATGACAAAGCCCAGGCCCTGTGCCCACGCTGTCCGCCAGCCTCCACTCGCTGGCCCAGCGTTACCGAGGGGCCGACACGCTCCAGACAGGGAGGTGGTGCACGGTCAGAAACCCCTGCCCTCTGGTGACTAACAGTCGGACGTGGGGAGACATCCGACAAATAAAGTTGACATAAATGTTTAATCAAGCTATCCAGAGTCATAAATGCTACAGAAAAGGCTGTGAAGCAGGCTCACAGGCTGGGGGTTGGAGGGGCCTGGGAATCTCAGTGAGGAGCCGTGCAAAGGCCCTGGGGCACAGCATCCATGTGGAGCAGGACAGGAGGAGGCTGCGGGACTGGAGCAGAGTGAGTGGGGAAGTATCACAGAGGTGGTGCGGGGTTTGCAGGGCTTGACGCCCCCATGGCAGATGACCACGGCAGACCCAGAGGCCACGCGAGGCCTCCGCGGGAGCAGCAGTCATGGGTCCCTGTCCCATCTGCCGGTCTCCCATGGATGCTCGGGGGGCCCGGGGACTGCAGCGCAGGCGGCCCTGGCCAGGGAGGAGTGGCTCTGTGCGCTCACTGCCTCGGACACTAATCTAAGACGCTTCTCGGGGCGTGGGCGCCTTTGCCGAATTGTTGGGTGACGAGTGGACAGAACGAGAGGTCAGGAGTGTGTTTCAGGGGACCTGGACTCCTGGTGGATGTAAGTCTAAAGCTCGGGCCCTCAGACCCTCTTCCATGGAACATTCTCCATCAGGCCACCCGGGGTCCCCGCGCATCAGAGCAGACCTGCTGCAGGCCTGGCACCTTCCACCTGGGGCCCCGAGAGGCCGCAAAGACCTGGGGGCTGATGGCTGGGGGGCTGGAGACGGGACCCTGGGAGGGATGCAGCCTCTGTGCTCTGGATGGAGGCCCAGGAATCAGTGCCCTGCACGAGTCACCCTTTGTGGCCTCACGGAATGCGCACAATGTGGCGTCCCAAGGACGGCTTCTCGAGGCGTGTGACCACGGAAGCAGCGAGATGCCAGGACTGCCGGGGCAGAGGGCTGGGAGGGCGGGGGAGGGCCTGGCTCCTTTCCACCCAGGAACGGCTGCACAAACTCACACCTGCACACGCACACGTGTTCACTATCACACACACCTGCCCTTTGCCTTGGGGTGTGGAGACAGGATGCAGACACTAGCACTGCTGACAGTTCACTGGAACCCCCATGTAAAGAGCCGTCATCGACACCGTTCCAGAAAGGCCATACTTCACTGTGTCTTCCTAAGAAGATACCTGGAAACCAGAGTGGCTTCCCAACATGCCAGCACAGTCCTGACCACCTCATTTGTCGCCCTTTGTCCCTTCACTCTGGCCA
The DNA here is from genome assembly GCF_048773025.1 of Camelus bactrianus. Lineage (NCBI taxonomy): Eukaryota > Metazoa > Chordata > Mammalia > Artiodactyla > Camelidae > Camelus > Camelus bactrianus. Next base: position 67,832,912 of record NC_133550.1, read on the forward strand.
CAGCGGGGAGAGCCTGGCAGTCCTGGGGCACCAGAGGGCCGGGCACCTGATCAAGCATGGACGGCTCTAAGGGCCCCAGCCCTGCCACCCTTGGGGCTCCGCTCCATCAGCACCTTTTGGGAAATGCCGTGGCTGCACCTGCACGGGCCCATTTCTCAGCTGGCCCATGGAATGGGGCTTTCCTTGTGTCCCCAGGCCGTGGGCTCAGCAGACAGGCTGCATTCACCCTTGATCTGTGGACCTTGTACCTGGGAACACACAGGACATGGCCCACCTCTGAGTCACACCTGCCACACACTCCCACCTCCAGCCTAGTGACCAAGAGGACAGAGAACTTCAGGAGCCCGAGTGGTGCCTCACCCCACTGACTGGCTCCTGCTCCTGGAACCCCACTCTTCCACCACCCACCTGCTCGGAAAGGCCAGTGGGAGCTACTGAAATAAATTCTAGAACCCACATCCTCAGAGGGGGTGCGCCATGGGATCCCTAGGTCCGAGCTCCGGAGCCGCCTGCCCCACCTGCTGGCTGAGACCCCTGTGAGCCCCAGACGGCCACCTGTGAAGCAGGGACTGCACCAGGATCGCTCCGAGGGCTGTGGCGAGGGTTCCGTGGGGCAGCAAACACAGCTGTGGGCACAGGAACGCCACCCTAACAGACGCAGCCCTCAGACTAGTTCTGAGCGGGCCGAAGCAGGCCCACGACCGCCTCTCTCCCCGACGGTGGACTCAACAGCAGAACAGAGGGACAGAGGAAGAATCAGTGAACTAGAAGATAGGACAAAAGAAATCACTCAAACTGAACAGAGGAAAACAGAACCAACAACAACAGATGGAGCCTCAGGGACCCGGGGATCACAGCAGCAGGCCTCACCCTGCGTCCCCGCAGGCCCTAAGTAAAGAAGGAGGGGCCGCAGAAGTGCACGAAAAAATAATGGCTTGAAAACTTGCCAAATTTGCAAAAGATGTAACCTCAATTATGATTCATCCAAAGAAGTCTAACCCAAGACATGTCACAGCCTAGACTCTGGAAGTACAAAGCAGTACAGAGTACAAAGAAAAGAGTCTTAAAGTCAGCAAGAGAGAAACAACACTTTACCTACAGGGGGAGAAAACCTGAATGACAGTGGATTTCTCCTCAAAAACACAAAAACCAAAAACCTAAAACAAATAAATGGAAACCAGAGGGAAATGGCACAATGTGTTCCCAGTGCTGAAGGAAAAGACCTGTCAACCTGAATCTTATACCCAGCAAAGCTGTCCTTCAGGGATAAGGAAGAAATCAAGACATTCTTAGCTGAAGAAAAACTTAGCAAACTTGTTGCCAGCAGACCTATCCTAAAAGAAAGGAGGTAGAAAGGAAATGAGTCCCCGAAGGAAAAAGAAAAAAGGAAGAAAGAACACAGTCATCGAAGATATGGGTAAAGACAGTAGAATTTCTTCCTCTTCTGGGTTTTCTAAAGTATGTTCGAGGGTTGAAAATAAAAGTGTAACACTAATGTGGTTCTAAGCGCACGTAGAGGAAATAATTAAGACCATCTTACTATAAAACAGAGGAAAGTGAAGTGATGCAGAGGGAGGTAAGGTTTCCACACTTCTCTCAAGCTGGTAGGTGACAGTGCCACCAGGCGGGGCTGAGACACGCACACGTAAACCGACACCCAGGGCAACCGCGGACACGCGCTCAAAAGCAACATGGACATCTCACCGCAACGAAAAACCAACCAAAAAGATTCAGATGTATAGACAAGTCAGAATGCAATTCTAAAGAAATATTTTTAAGTAATTCACAGGAAGGCAAGAAAAAGAAAATAAGAGGAATGAAAAATAGAAAACGAAAATAAAACGGCAGAGCTAAGCCCTAGCATATTTACATTAAAAAGACACAAAGTGGCCTAGTTGATTTAAAAAACAGGACTCAACTCTATGAAGCCTAAAGAAACACTTCAGATCTGATGAGGTAAGCAGGCTGAAGGCGAGAGGCAGGAGTGGCTGCGTCAGGAAGCACGGCAGACTTCAGAACACACAAAATGATCAGAGATGGGGAGGGGCATCACATGGTGGGAGAAGGGTCCGTCCAAAATGAAGACGTGGCAATCCTGGACGTGTATGCACCGAACAACAGAGCAGGAAAACACGTAAAGCAAAAACTGACAGAACTCCAGAGAGAAACAGAAAAGCCCACACTCGTGGTTGGAGACTTCAACACACCTCTCTCAACAACTGACAGAGCCGCCAGACAGAAGACCAGCAAGGATACAGAAGAACTAACACCACCATCAACCAACACGGGCCAACCGTTTCCCCAACACCACCAGACAACAGCCCCGCGTGTTCTTTCCCCGTGCCTGCGGACACGTGCCAGGACAGACCCCGTCGCTCCAGGGGCTCCTTTTGCTCTTCGGTTCATTCAAACTTGGGCTGGTGTGGGCGGGTCTGTATGAAACTGGTCAGAGGGGAACGGACTGGACCAATTCCAGTGCCTATGGCCAGTCTGCAAACAGGGCTGCTGTTCCTTGGGGGAGGCTGAAACCGCCCCTGGTCTGATGGGCTTTCTGCTTGCAGGCAGTGCATGGCTGGGTCAGAGCCCAAATATGTGTGTTCTCCAAACTGCAGGAGCAATTTTTCCAGGTGGCCAGATTTGTCTGCTTGCTTCAGTCAAAGTATTTCCAGTCATCTGGATTAGCTGCTTTCATAATACAATACACTGGTATTCTTTTCTCATGAATAACAATTTAGAGCAGGGTCAGCCAACTCCAGGCCAAATCTAGCCTGCTGGCTACTTCTGTAAATAAATTTTTTATTGACACATGGCCACGTGCATTCATTCACATGCTGCCTGCAGCTGCCTGCAGTGCTAAAACAGCAGAGTTGAGAAGCTGTGGCCCACAAAGACTAAAATATCTGCTATCTGGTTCTTTAAGAAAGTGTTTGCTAGTTCTACTTTAGAGCAACAAATAAAAGCTAACCTTGGGATTATCTCAGAATAATTGCGATATTTATGACCACGTTCAGCTACTGTTAACTCGCGTAATTGGACAATCACTAAGGGACACGGAGGGCAGGACTGGTGTTTTTCTGACACCTGCTTTTGAAACCACAAAACTTGGATTCTGAAAAATCTCTTCCTGAACTAATCATGTGCAAATCTGGGAAGAAGTAAGTAGACAGGATTGCCATTTATTTCCTATTCAAATACACTGAGATTTCTCCCTATCAAGATGCGCTGGTAACTGTTTCTACGTAATCTGACTGCTGACAGGACTTCTGCCTTCACAGTGGGGCCGAAATGAGACCCGTCAGGTGGGGAGTGAAACCCAGCCCCCTCGGATCTGTGGTGTTCACGCCTGATGACTGCGTAGCGTTTGTGGGCTTCACACAAATTATTTGGCTTCCTGGCCACTTCCAATGGTTTCAGACCCACATCTCTTTGGAGAAAAGTAAAGGTGCTCAGAGAGCGAGTGACCAGCAGGACCCTGGCCCCCGGTGCTCTCCTGCCATCAGCCGCCAACCCCGCCGACCCCACAAAGGGCCCTCCCGAGCCCAGTCCTGGGCCGGTCTCCTTCCTCACACACGCAGCAATTCAGTGTTTACTCGGCACCTACTGTGCACACAGAACAACAGGAGGAACTCCGGAGGAGCGGGAGAGAGGCACCAAGGGGCGGGGGTGGGTCCGTCTGACACTGGACTCCCGCCCCTGAGAGAACGCAGGGGAGGTGAGACACAGAGTCCAACAAAGAAGAAAGAAAAAAGAAAGCAAGTAACACAAAGTACAAAGACATAAGCAGCAGAGAGGGACAAACAGCTCTGCAAACCACCAACAGAGAGATCACCGAAGGGCCAGGAACTAGAGAGACTGGCCTTGACCGAGGGCGAGGCCCGACCGCAGGGCCGGGGAGGGGGCTCACCGCCGGAGAGGGCCGGGGCGCAGGGGACGGGCTGAGCGGGCTCAGGAAGAGAAGGGGGCGTGGAGTGGCCAGGGTCAGACCGTGGGGAGCCCTGAATGCAAGCCTGGCAGCACGTGAAAGAACCTTCTAGCAGGGCAAGCATCCCCACGGGAAGTGGCCAGCTGCCGTCCGCGGAGGCGCGCCCAGCCAGCCGCCGGGGCAGGGCCGGGGCGCTGCAGCTCCATTAGCAGGGCTCTGAGGTGCTTCCCAAACTTCCACCCCGACAAGCTGGGGTTCAGCCATCAGAGAAGGGCAGTGGGGGTTGCACAGCGAGCCAGGATGGAGACGGGAAGACGAGGGGCAGGTGGTGGCGGCAGTCATCTGAACCAGCCGGTGAGGGAGCTGAGACATCGTCACCCAGTGGCAGGTGACCCTGAGAACCCGCAGCAGCCGGCGGGGGCACACGGGCCTGGGGGCAAGCCCAGAGCTCCAGCTGGCCGGGTTGGGTCTGAGATGCTGACAGTCTCCAGTGGCAAACTGGGCGTCGTCGGAAACTTGGAAACAAAGCTCGGGGGAAATCAGGACAGAAGACAGAGCGTTAGGAGAAATCCACATGGTGCTAATCACTGAAATCACGAAGTCAGGACACAGTGTGAAGGTGAAGCATAGCTTACCCTGGACCAACCTCTCATTCAGGAAACAGCACACAAATGGCAGGGACCAACCACAATCCCTAGAAATTGCTGTGTGCAAAAGTCCAGACTGTTCGAGAAGATAGCTAAATCAGGTGGGGGGCAGAAAGCCAAAAAACATCAGCGGTATCTTAACAAACCCACACAGAAAACACGTCTGGAGTATGAAAGACAGTCCCTTAGACCCTAGTCTTTGTCCTTAGGACAGATGACCCAACGCAGCAAATCCACCGAACGATTCCCTTAAAATGTGTGAATTTTACTGAGTGCAGATTACACCTCAATGAAGTTGATGTTAATAAAAATCATGTTCCAAGAGAAGAGACAGTACTACGCATATTTACAAAGACACGAGCTCTACATATTATTCATTGCTGAAGGGTAAGGTGAGGGTGATTTTTTTTCTGTGTGCTTTTCTGTGTTTTCCAGATTTTATTAGATCAACAAGAGTCTACTTTTGTGAGCAGAAAAAAAGTGTTTTAATATTTGTGTGCCTACGTTTTGCTGTGCATTGCCTAGGGGTGGTGCTGGGGACGCTGTAAATACAGAGGGGACTTGCACAAGGAGCTTGCCAGCAGCCCTGGGGCATGGAGGGGGCTGTGGGAGGAAGGGGCGGGTTGTCCTTCAAAGGCAGAGCCTGGGCGGCACCCTACCCCTACCCAAGGTACCAATCTCACTCACACACACACCCCCTCCTCCCAACCCCAACTCTAGAGGAACCTGCGTCCAGAGTCTCTCTGAGCGCGTTTTCCTGCAGCCCCGGGGGTATAACCCAGTACAGTTTCAGTCTGTTTCAAGTTGAACCACCTCCTCCAGGGTGAGGAGCCTCTGTCGGGTTTCCTGTTTTCAGTCCGCTGACTTCCGACCAGGCTGGTGCCCCGGGGAGCATTCACTGACTCCCAGCTTCCTGGAAAGCAGCCCTCCTGGGGTGCAGAAAACTCCGCCCTCCCCATTCCTGGTGCTACCTTTGCTCTCAAACGCCGACTCACCCCTCCGCAGAGGAAAGAGCATGTGCCTGGATGAAAAGCCAGCTCCCTTTTGTACATCACATACCTTCTGAGCAATCAGTTCAAAGCTTCAGTTTTCCTGTCTGAAACAGGAGCGATACTATCGAGAAACCCAGCGGGTCGGATGCGGCAGTCACACCCAGTGCACACAGTGGCCCGCCAGGTCCCTTCTTATCTGTCCTTCTTTCAAGGTGTTTTCAATTCACTTCTGACCCCAACCGTCCCCTGGAGCCTGTTTCTGCACAACCTCCCTTCCCACCCACCGTCCCCCCGCCGCAAGGCCACAGTCCCTCCAGGAAAGTCTGGACACACCTGGGGCTGTGGCAGGGTGGGCACTGCCACTCTGGAACTCAATTAAATGCCCCAGGGACTGGTTCACGTCTCCCCTACTGACCAGACTGCCCTGGAGCATGGACTCCCCGAACTTGTGCCCGGTCCTTTGGGCCTGCAGAGGTGGGAAGAGAGCCCCGAGCTGCAGCAGCGGGGTTCCTGCGCTGCTGACCCGGGGTTTTTGCATCATGGTAGAGAGCACAGAGGGTGCTGAGAACAGGCTGCTCCCTGAGGAAGCCCACCCGTCAGGGATCCCGCGGCCCCGGCCTCTCCAGGGAGGGGAGGACCAATCTCTCGGCGTACCAGTTGGGAAGCTCCGCGTGAACCTGCAGGAAAGGGCCTTCACGATTTGTGAGAATGAAGCAGCCACCATTCCAAGAAAGAGGGTGGGCAGCTGTGAAAGTGAGGAGCCCGCAGAAGTCAGCTGACCCAAAGTGGACCCTGCCACGCTGCACGACCCAGAATCCGGTGACTAGAAACCATAATAGTAGCCAGCCAAGGATGCCGACGCTGAAAGCAGGCCACAAGTGGCCTCCCACCCAGACGCCCCGAAGGGTGGGGTCCATCCCGCGTCCACGTGGCGGCTCAGGCCTGTGGGAGGCCACACCACCCGGTGCTTAAAAGCACAGCCTCCAATCCAAATCCGGTTCAACCACTAACTGGGCCAGTTTCTTAAACTCTGTAGCTCTGTCTCTTCATCTGTAAAAGACAGGGGAGCTGCTCTGCAGGAACCCATCAAGTCTGAATGGGACATGGCACAGAAGCATGGTGGCTGCACCCAACTGCCCCATTAAACAACACTTCCCCGTTCTTAAGCCAAGAGATTGACAGGCAAGTTCAAAAGCCCTAGGGGCCAGGCCAGGCCAGGCCAAATCCAGAGCTTGGGCCCTGGCATGTGGTGCCAGGAGGCTGGAGGGTGCCGTCCAAGGAAGGACATTTTTTCCAAAGGGGACAACAGGAAGCTGGTAGAAGTGTAAAGCCTCAGACACCCAGCCACAGACAAGCTCCCATCTGTGTCTGGTGGCCCCGAGGCCCGAAACCAAGAATCCAAGACCACCCTTGACCATGGCCCCACCCCCCAAGCAGTGTCAGAAAGCACACCGACTGCGCCCAAAGCATATGCAAGGCATCCCAAACTCAGCACGACCACCAGAGAATCCAGATCTCCACCCCACCCCCCCCCCCCGTAAGTAAAACATCCATTCCTGCCCCTCCCGCAACTTCCGTCACCACAAACTTGGAATTCACGCTCCCCTCCTGCTCATTCAATCCACGCAGACCCAGCCCTGCTCCCCATCACCCCTGCCTGGACGAGGCCAGCACCTCCTATCTGCAGTTCCTTGTCCCTCCTCTGTCCACTCTCCTCCAAGCCTCCGCAGGGGTCCTCTCACCAGGGGACTGCATCTCAGTCCTTGCTACCCAAACAGCCCTGTTACCCCACCCCCACCCCCAGCCTCTTGGCCACACCACGTGGGCCTCCCGGCTGGTCTCAGGCCCTGGCACCTGCTGTCCCCCTGCCTGGGCCATCTCCCCCAGCATGCACAGATCTCTCCAGGGCTCTTGTCCAACACTGCCCTGGGACCCTCCTTGCCCCCACCCTGCAGGGCTCATCTGTTCAGACACACACTCCTCTGTGTGCTCCCCTGTTTCCTGTCCTAATGGAAAATGCCCCACTGCAGCAGGGACTTTGCCATATGCACTGAGCCGAGGCAAGGAGACCGCTGCACTCTCCCCAACAGGCCTTCAATAAAACTTGCGAAAGACAAATGAATGAAATGGAACATGCCCACACTCGCCAGCCCGGGGCTTCCTCTGCCACAGATGCCCCCTCCTTCTCACTGTCCAAATGGGCCTTCTGTAATCCTCCTCCTCCTCCCCAGGGTCAAATGACATCTCCCTGATAAGCCTCTGTCCATCCCTCTGCCACTGGACAGCTCAGCCCCTTCTCCTTGGGGAGAAAGTGTGTCCTTTTTATTTAAACTACACTTCTCCAGATCGGAGGGCCTCTGCAGGTCATGTGTCCAGCCTGTTGCATCAAACTTAACACCCCTCCTTGCCCCGCGGGGAGCACATCCCAGACGGAAGGGCATCAGCCCTTCTTTCACTTTGCAACAGGAATTCCTGTCTCCCCTCTGGTTCCCCGCTAACAAAAAGCATCTGTCCTCGGGTTAAACTGAAACCAAGTTTGGGAGGGGAGCCACGGGCAGTCCCTCGGGGTCCATCCGTAATCAACCTCACAATCAGTCCGGGCCGTGCCCTTCAGATACTTGCGGGCCAGTCACAGCCATGCGGCCCCCTCCAGCCCCCTCTAGCCCTCCTCCCGGGCCGCAGACCTCCCCCGCGGTCATGACCCCGCACCTCGCCCTCCCGGGTCGCATCCCCGCCGGGCCGCAGGTGCCCGGGCTCCTGCCCTCCCCGCCGGCTCCTCCCGGCTCGCTCTTTGTCATCCCGGTCGCGGGAGCGTAGGCACCCTTGGCGCCCAGGGCTTTTCTCTGCCAGCTGCTGCCGAAACCCCGGCTTCCACCTCCCCGGCCTCCCGTCCCCAGGGCCCCCGCCTGCCGGCCTCCTCGCCCCCACCCCGCCCTCCCCGGTCAGCCCGGCGGAGCCCGCGGGCCGGCGGCCACACTCACCCGCGCCGGGGTCGCCGGCTCCGGGCCCCGGGCTCCGCCACCAGCGCAGCAGCGCCCGCGCGGGGTCCAGGCTCACGGCGCAGCGCTGCTGCTTCACCCACAGCACCGAGCGCAGCGGCTCCGCCGCCCCCATCGCGCCCAGCCCCGGGGGCGCCGCTGGGTCTGCCGGGCGGGGGGGCGCCAGGAGGGCACGCGGACGCCGAGGGGCGCGGGACCGTTAGCGGCCCCTGGAGCCCGGCCGGGTCGCGGCGGCGGCGGCGGCGGCGGCGGCGCGGGGCGGGCGGGGCGCGCGGGCGGGCGGCGCTGCGTCACCCCGTACGCAGAGCGGCCGCGGGGACCGAGGAGGGGCCGCGGGGGACCGGGCGGGGGAGGGGAGGGGGCGGAGCAGGGGAGGGGGTGCTGGGCCAAGGGGACGAGGGGGGATCCTGGCTTGGGAGGGGGCCGGGCGGGGACGAGGAAGGGCTGCGGTGGGAGGACCGGGCGGGGGACCGGGAGAGGGGCTGGAGGAGGAGGGGAGGGGGCGGGGCACGGTAAAGGGGAGGGGGCCGGCCGGGCCCGAGGAAGGAACGTGGTGGGGTGGGACAGTAAGGGGTCGTGGAGGAGAGGGGTGGGGGGTACTGAGCAAGAGGACGGGAGGTGGGGGAGGGGAGCGAGGAGGGGGCGAGGGCGGAGGCTGGGCTGGGGTTGGGGCTGCGTCGACCGGGTGAGCTCGCCCGGCGTGTCCGCAAGGTTCAGCTCAGGCCCAGGAGGAGGCGGCTTCCCCTCGCGGCCAGTATAGTGTCCGGGCTGCAGTCGCCGGGGGCGTGGAGCTCAGTAACACCTCCCTGGCAGGCCGTCGTGACAGGCGGAGTCCCTCCAGTGGAGCAGAAATGCTGCCTGGGCGGTCGTGTAGACGCGGCGGGAGGCGGTGGGCCCAGGGCGGAGGACCTAGCCTTACAGCGGGCGCGAGGTGACCCATGCTGATCCCCGCTGGGCCGGCATGGGTGGTGTGACTTTGGGCATCAAGTCGCATCTTGGATCTCCTGTCTTCTGGGCCGTCTGGCCCTATCCTTCTCTTGGAAATAAATAAACCTGGAAGGCCCCGCGGGTACCCACGGCGTAGACCCTATTGGACCCTGCAGGGAACTGCGCACCATCTCTGCTTACAGGCCCATCCTCACGACTAGGCGCTGAGGCAGACGCTGCTGCACCCCCACTTCCTAAGGGGACAGTTTTAGGCACTGGGATTTAGCAATAAGGGATTTAGGCACTGGGATTTAGCAATAAGCATTCAGACACTGGCAGTGTGGGTCAGAGGATCCCGCTGTGTCTGCACGTGAGTCTGAGGATAGATCCCCTGAGGAGGTGTATCCTGATCACAGGAGCAGAGGCACTGCTTGGAGGCCTGCCAGGGTCCAGCCAGCCTTCACTGTCTGCTGGAGTAGGTGTCTGGGCTGGGGGCTGCAGAGAGCAGCTCAGGGTGTCCCACGGCCCCAGGTGGTCATGGTCAGCCCGCTGCAAGGGGAGGATGCTGGATGTTAGTTGCCTCGGAACCACCAGCGGGTAGGGGGCCTGCAGGCTGGCAGGCAGGGAAGGCTTTCTGGAGGAGGAGTTCCTCCTCTTAGGGGCCTGGGAGAAAGCTGGACTGGCAGCTGAGTCCTCCCCTCTCCTCCTGAGCAGGCCCAAGGAGACGGGGCTGCCGTTCTGAGCACTTTGCTGAGAGGCATCACCCCAGGGCCCCCAGGTTCTTTTCCTTATGACCCTGCCAGCTCACCTGACCCCTCTCCACAGGGGGCCTTCCCTGACCACGCAGCTAAGTGGAGCACTCACCCCAGCAGGGCTCCAGCCCCCCTCCCAGAGCACATTCACCCCCTCAGCTCCACGAGCACGTGGACTTGT